>NC_137903.1:53967666-54142695 GCF_963455335.1 Martes martes
ATGCCTTGATACAGAAGCACTTTGCTCTATGATGATGCCATCATCTCACTTTGAATAGTCAAAGCCTTTCCCGCAAGGCTTAAATCATCTCACAAAGAGTTTTTTGTTTTGTTTTGTTTTGTTTTTTCCCCATCTTGCGGATTTGGAAATCAGTGCTGACTGTGAGTTACTGACACGAACAAGAACACATGACTAGTACGTGGCAGAAAAGGGACTTCGAACTGAACTCTTATAAAGCAGATGAGAAGAGGACTTTAAAAACAAAAGGACAGGAATCTATGAGGTCCCCAGAAGCAGGCAGGCAGGAGAATGGCTCAGAGGACCTGCTGGAGTACAAATGGCCTGGCCCAGATGTGGGACCGTGGGACAGTGTCGCAGCGCTGATTCAGCTGCCGGAGCAATTCTCAGGGACTTTGGAGGTGGGGGAAGGGGCTGTCTGTGGAAGACGCTTAGCCCCTAACCCTTTGAGGTGAAAGATACAACGTGAGAGGCCTGGGGACAGTTTCTGGGATTGGTAGCTCTAGCCCCAAACTGAAAAGCACCTTCTCTGTGCAGAATCTCAGCGTCTTAACAAGAATCACAGCATTTCTGTCAAGATATGATAACAAAGAATAATGCTCTCTTTGCACAATCACACACACATATATTTACATACACAATTATATATACACATTTTATAAAAATGTTACCTATCACATTATGTGTAATTTCCCTCCACTAGTCACTTTCTATGGCCGACTGTCCCCCAAACAATTTTCCAAGCATCCAGTGCTACCGCGGCGAGGCCGCTTTCCAGCTCAGTCTCGGATTACGTTGATTTCTCAGGCATCCCTGTGTGTTCCCGACGTGCACGTGGAGCACTGCGCGGGGAACCCACGTTTTCTCAGGGTTTTCTTTTTCCTACCGAAGCTCCCCTCCTTTTGGCCCCGAGCCGGAAGATCCAACCGCGGCAGCCTTTCTTGCGGGATGTGCCGGGAGCCTGCGCCTCCAGCTCCGCTCCTCTCCGGCAGCAGAGCACACGGTGCAAGGCGGCGATGCGACACAGGGCAAGCAAGCCGCTTTCTGGTGACAGTGACCCGCCAGGCGACGGCGGTGCGGGGGCACGGGCTCCGCATCCCCCTTAGGCAATTAGCTGATTGCTCGCGCCTGCAGCCTGAGCGGTGCGCGGGGATTTCACCGCCTGCCCACCTCCACTGCAAACAGAGGCACGTTCTCCGACTTTGATAGCTCCCTGGGTTCCTGTGAAAAACAACCACAGCGTTGCCATAGCGTATTTCTCAAATACCAGCATCAGGGGATCGCAGAATTACAGCAACAAATGTTACGAGCTAGTATTTGCAAAGAGACATGCGGAAAAATAATCGAAATAGGGCCATTAAATAATAATCCTCATTAAAACCAAACCAAACTAAACACCATCATTCTTAAAAGTGTGCTAAGGGGGGGGGGCGAAATGTTTTAAGAGAAGATTAATAATTCGCTCATTAATTTTATTGGATAATTACACATCATTGGTCTTTCCAGAGGAGCTCATTTTTGAAATTAAAAATGCCTTTTAGGTTTTCTCTGGTACAATGTGCACATCAGGTGTGCAGAGAGCTTTTTAGCGTGCACAAAAATGAATCACGATATTAGACAATGTGCTATTTTTCTAGGAGAAGGCAGCCTTTCCTAAAACGTCAATCTGCTGCAGAAAGATGCTTCTAATTTAGAAGAAATTAGAGGGAGTGTCTACTCAGCAAACACCTCTGCTAACAGCTTCATTAGTATGTATTTTCACATAATTCAATTAGCCAAAACACATACACATGCTAACAGTGCTGTTCCCTGCTCTGGGAGTGTCAGCAAGACTTTCAGCAGATCTGAAACAAAATTGCATAAATGGCGTGTAAAGCTCTGTGCATACAAAGATACCTTCAGGGTTCTAATAAATTCATGAAACTTTTTAAAGTATGATTTCCTAGCAGGCAATCACTTTTAATTAACAGGATCACCTACAGCAACACATGTCCTTCAAAAACTTACATTATTTTTTCTTTTTGAATTTCAAAGTTTCTGTAGTAAAAGTTGAATAGCTGAGTAGCTTAACCTCAAAAGGATTCCAGGCTTTTATGACAGTTATAAATCACTGTGGTGCCTTCTTTATAAGAAGAAAAGATTCTTAACACAACAGAGAAAGAAGGAAATCTCTTTTTAGTCATAGCTAGAAGCAAGCATTTTCTCCAAAGGTCAAAAAACTTTTCCTCAGTTAAAGAATAATTTTAAGGACATTGCAGCTACTTGTACAAGTAATCTCTTATAATTTACTTTATGAATTAAACATTCAATTTCCAGGATTGTGGTTTGACACAGATGGACTCGCCTCTTTCTGGAACTGGTTTTGTAGAGTTTCTCCTGTTTAGTTTTTAGTAAACATGGGCCCTAGGTGAACGCAGGATCTACTTAATGAGCCCTTCTCCTTAAGGAAAATGAGAATCTATACACTCACCAAAGGATTCAGTTGGGTGGTTCTCTCAATTTCTTTTTCAGGCCTTTGTTTGAAAGACAGGGACATGCTCGTAGCACATCTAGGGCTAATGATAAGGTTGCAGAAATCTGAAAAAGAAGCACTTCTGAAATGAGGGAAGAGGAAGAGGCACCGAGAGGAAACCTAGTCACCTTCCTTCCCCTCGTCCTTAAGGAACCTGGGCAGTTGTCTAAAGGTCAAGTAGAGAATGAGGATGATGTCTTCTGTCCTCTGCAAAGCTAATAAAGTACATGCAGGGTAGGATTACATTGTCCAAGACACAGAGGTGACCGGTGATGGGGCAGCCTTTGCGGACAGAGGCACCGGTCCATCCAAGCCCTGCTCTGGAGATACCCCTGGCATCTTCGGCAGCCAGCCCCCGTCATTTCTCCCCTGGTGACTGTGGCAGCCCCCTGACAGTCCTCCTGCCTGGGACTCCTCCTTTCAAACTCATTCTCCACTGAGGGTTTATTTCCTGGTTCGGGGGAGGGGTAAGAATTAGGCTGGCCACAGACTATATGAGGTGTTAGGGACACAAGATTTTTTTCAAAACATAAACGTGATCTCTTGCTTCCGAGCTCAATTATCTCAAAAGAGTCCCACCATCGTTAAGATAATATCTAAAATCCTTAATATGGCACAAAAGCCCTCTATGATTTTGTCCTCTGCTAATATTTCCAGCCTTCACTATTACTGTCTTTTACCTCTCAATCTGATTTCTAACCATTATTGGACTATTGATAGACCCAGCCTCCCAACAAAAGTCTGTTTCCTTTTTCACATTTTCCTCCCCAAGTGCAGCTTTTTAGTCCCAATCTTCGGAAGTTCCCTTTCCCCTTTTCTTCAGTTTGAGACAAAGTTCACCCTAGTAAATGCCTTCTCATTCGTCAGGTCCCCACTTATAGATTATGCCTTTACATCCTTTCAGAAGCCTTCTCTGACTCCCCCAAACTGTTGGCCCTTCTAGGCAATATTTTTCTTTAAAGATTTTATTAATTTATTTGACAGAGACAGAGATCACAAGGAGGCAGAGAGGTGGGGGGGGGGGAAGCATGCTCCCTGCGGAGCAGAGAGCCCAATGCGGGGCTCCATACCAGGACCCTAAGATCATGACTTGAGTCAAAGGCAGAGGCTTAACCCACGGAGCCACCCAGGCACCACCGCCCCCCCACCAGGCAATCTTGATGCATTCTCTGCTCATTTCAGTGGCAGCCCTCATTTAGTCAGTGAATATTTATTGAGCACTTACATTGTGTCAGGTGCTGCTATGGGGATGCTATGATGAGAAGGTAGCTCTGTGTTCTAAGGGAGCTTCTCTTTTGGTGGAGGAAAATAAACACAAAATAGCTATTCAAATAAGTAAGTAAGTAAACACGACAATCTGTGATTGCAATAATTGTGGTGGGGAAGAGTGTTCTGTTTTAAGTAGGGGGTTAAAATGAGGTCTCTGTGAGGAGATCATGTTTGAGTTGAGGTAATGAGAGGTAATGAGGTAATGAGAAGATGCCGACACAAGAATAACTAATAAAAGATTATGCCGTGTGCAAAAGAAGGAAAAATAAGTCCACAGTCTCCAAATTAGGAGCAAGATCGGGGTGTCCAAAGGCAGAAAAAAGCCAGAGTAGCTGTTATGTACTGGCATGTCTTACACTTTCTGTGACGCGCCTTCATCTAGGGTCTGGTTAGCCAACGATTTGGCTCTCACACTAAGCAACGTATTAGAACTCCGCAGAAGCCTTTTAGTTTGATGTAGGCTCACGTTTATTTTTGTTTTTGTTTCAAATCCAAAAAATCATTGCCAAGACCAGTTTCAAGGCGCTTAATTCCCTACGTTTTCCTCTAAAAGTTATAGGGTTTCAGGACTTATGTTCAAGTTTTTAATCTGTTTTAATCTTTAATGTATGATATAAGATAGTGGCCCAATTTCATTCTTTTGTATGTGGATACAGTTTTCCCAACATTATTTTTTGAGGAGACTGTCCTTTCCCCATTGTATATTCATGGCACCTTTGTTGGCAATTAATTGGCCATACGTGCATGCATTTATTTCTGAGCTATCTATTCTGGTCTACTGATGTATGTGTTTGTTTTTATGCTGGAGCCATACTGTTTTGATTCCTATAGCTTTGTGATCTAGTTTAACATCAGGAAGTGTGATACCTCCAGCTTTGCCCTTCTTCCTTAATATTGCTTGAGCTACTTAGGGTCTTTGGTAGTTCCAATCACATTTTTGGATTGGTTTTTATATTTCTGTGAAAAATGTGGTTGAAATTTTGGTAAGGTTTACATTGAGTCTGTAGATCTCTCTGGGGAGTATGGGCACTTTAAAAATATTAATGCTTCCAATTCATGAACATTTATTTGTTTCCATTTATCTGTCTTCTTCAATTGCTTTCATCAATAATATTCTTTAAATCAATGTCTTACAGTTTTCATTGTACAAATCATTTACATCCTGATTGCATTTATTCCTAAGCATTTTATTAATTTTGGTGCCATTGTAAATGAGATTGTTTTCTTAATTTTGCTTCCTGATAGTTTATTGTTAGTATACAGAAATTCAACTGATTTTTGTACATTTTGAATCCTGCAACTTTCCTGAATTCATTAGTTCTAACAGTTTCTCTAGTGGAGTCTTAAGGTTTTCTATATATGAAATGTCATCTGCAAACAGAGACATTTTACTTCTTTACTGATTTGGATGCCTTTTACTTATTATGGCATAATTGTCCTTGTCTAATTCTCTGTCTAGGACTTCAGCACTATGTTGAATGAAAGTGGTGAGAGTGGACATTTTTGTCTTATTACTTATCTTAGAGGAAAAACTTCCCTTTTTCTTCATTGAGTATGAATCTAGATGTGGGCTTTCATGTAGGGCTTTTCCTGTGTTGATGTACATTTTATCTATATCTAATTTATTGAGTTTTTAGCATGAAAAGATGTTAAATTTTGTCAAGTGCTTTTTCTGTGTCTATTGAGAAGATCACATACTTTTTGTCCTGCATTTTTTTTTAATGTGGTGCATCATGTTGATTGATTTGCATATGCTGAGCCATCCTTGCATCACAAGAATAAATCCTACCTGATCATTATGTATGATTCTTTTAATGTACTGTTGAATTCATTTGCTAGTATTTTTTTGAAGATTTTTGCATTTATGTTCATCAGGGATGTTGGCCTGTAGTTTTCTTTTTTTGTAGTGTCCTTGTCTGGCTTTGGTATCAGGGTAATACTGGCCTCATAAAATGAGTTTGGAAGTGTTCCCTCTTCTTTAATTTTTTGGAAGACTTTGAAAAGGATTGGTATTAATCCTTCTTTATGTGCTTGGTAGAGTTCACCAGCAAAGCCATATGGTCCTAGTCTTTGTTGGAAGGTTTTTGGTTAATGATTCATTCTCCTTACTCATAATTGGTCTGTTCAGATTTTTTATTTCTTCATGATTCAGTCTTCGTAGGCTTTATGTTTCTAGGAATGTATCCACTTCTGCTAGGTTATCCAATTCATTGGTACATAATTGTTCATAGTAGTTTTTTTATGATTCTTAGTATTTCTGTGTTATTAGTTATAATGTCTCCTCTTTCAGTTCTGTTTTAATTTGTCTTTTCTTTTCTTTTTTAGTCTGAATAAAGATTTGTCAATTTTATCTTTTTAAAAAACTAGCTCTTAGTTTTGCTAATCTTTTCTGTTGTCTTTCTAGTCTCTATTAATTACTGCTCTGATCTTGTTATTTTCTTCTTTCTACCAACTTTGGGGTAAGTTTGTTCTTTTTTTTTTTTAGTTCCTTGAATTATAAAGTTAGATTGTTTATTTGAGATTTCTTTTTCTTAATGTGAGTGATTATCAGTATGAACTTTTCTCCTAGAACTGCTTTTGCTACAGATGATAAGTTTTGGTATGTTGTACTTTCATTTGCAATTTTCTCAAAATATTTTTTAATTTCCCTTTTAATTTCTCCTTTGACCCACTGGTTGCTCAGTAGCATGTTGTTTAATCACGATATATTTGTGAATTTTCTAGTTTTCCTCTTCTTATTGATTTCTAGTTTTTTACCATTGTGGTTGAAAAAGATGCTTTATGTGATTTCAACATTAAATTTGTTAATATTTCTTTTATTACCTCACAGGTGATGGGTCCTGGAGAATCTTTTACTTGCACTTGCGAAGAATGTGTATTCTGCTGTTGGATAGAATGATCTGTATTTATATATTAGATCCAGCTGATCTAATAAGTAATTTAAGCTTAATGTTTACTTACTGATTTTCTGTTTGGATGATCTACCCATTGTTGAAAGTGGAGTATTGACTTTCCATATTATTATTATATTGTTGTCTATTTCTCCCTCCAAATCTGTTAATATTTCCATTATATATTTAGGCGCATAAATATTTATAATTGTTGGGTGCAAAAATATTTAGAATTATTATATCTTCTTGATGAATTGACCTTATATAATGACTTTTATCATATGATGACCTTGTTTTGTATCTTGTTAATTTTCGGCTTAATGTTTTTGTCTGATATAGGTAGAAATAT
This sequence comes from Martes martes, assembly GCF_963455335.1. Lineage (NCBI taxonomy): Eukaryota > Metazoa > Chordata > Mammalia > Carnivora > Mustelidae > Martes > Martes martes. The sequence continues at coordinate 53,974,706 of NC_137903.1, forward strand.
CTCTGCTCTCATTTGATTCCCATGTGCATGGAATACTTTTTCCCATCTCTTCACTTTCAATCTATGTTATCCCTTAAAGCTGAAATATGTGTCTTGTGGGCAGCATGTAGTTGGGACTTGGTTGTTTTTTTTTTTTTTTTTCTCATCCATTCAGCCATTCTGTATCTTTTGACTAGAGAATTTTAATACATTTACGCTTGTAGTAATTGTTGATAGGTGTGGACTTACCACTATGATTTAGTTCAGTGTTTTCTTACTATTTCATAGTTTCTGTTCCTTTTTTCTTCTCTTGCTCTCTTCCTTTGTGATTGTTTAGTGGTATGCTTTAAGTCCTTTCTCTAGCCTTTCTATATCTGCTATGGGTTTTGTTTTATAGTTACCATGAGGCTTACATTAAACATTCTTGTAGTTATGACACTATATTTTAAGTTGATAACAATTTAACTTTGAATGCATACAAAATTTCTACATTTTTATACATCTCCAACTTTTTATATTTTTGATGTCACAATTTACAGCCTTTTATACTGTGTATTCATTAACAAGTTATTGTAGTTGTCCTTATTTTTGATTCTTTTGTCTTTAACCTTTCTAGTAGAGTTGTAAGTGATTTACACACTACCAGTACAATTACAATGTTACAGCATTCTGAATTTAACTATATATTTACCTTTGCCAGTAAGTTTTATACTTTCATATGTTATCATGTTATTGATTGACATCTTTTTTTAAAAAAGATTTAGAAAAAATGTTTTATTTGAGAGAGAGAAAGAGAGTATGCACGAGCAAGGGGAGAGGCAGAGGGAGAGAGAGAGGCAGACGTCCTGCTCAGCAGGGAGCCCAACATGGGGTTCAATCCCAGGACCCTGAGATCATGACCTGAGCCGAAGGCAGACACTTAATGGACTGAGCCACCTTGTGCCCGTGATTAGCATCTTTTCATTTCAGCTTGAAGAACTCTCTTTAACGTCTCCTGTAAGACCAGTCTACAGGTATTGAACTCCTTCAACTTTTTTTGGTCTCTTTAACTCTTGACCCTTTAACTATATAATGTGTCTCAGTTGCATCTCTTGAGGTTCAATTTATTTGGAAATCTCTGATCCTTTAGATCTGGATGTCTGTTTCTTTTCCCAGGTTTGGGAAGTTTTCAGCCATTATTTCTTTCAATGCACTTTCTGCCTCTTTCTCTCTCTTTTCTCCTTGTGGGACACCTATAATCTGTATATCAAGCCAGTGGATAGTGTCCCTATGTACATTAAGCTATCCTCATTTTTTAAAAAAATTAGTTTTCTTTTTGTTCCTCTGAGTGATTTCTATTGCCCTGTCTTTGTGTTAGCTAATCCTTTCTTTCACTTGATTTAGTCTTCTGTTGAACCCCTCTATTGAAATTTTTAGTTCCGTTATTATATTCCTCAGTTCTGTGATTTCTGTCTTATAGTTTTTAATATTTTCTCTGTGTTGAAATTCTCACCCTGTTCCTGCATTGCTCTCCTAGCCTTCGTGAGCATCTATATGACTGCTATTTTGAACTCCATTGAGTAAATAATTTATTTTGTTTTCTTAAGGTCAGTTTCTAGGAACTTTTCTTGTTCTTTTGTTTGGGACAAACTCCCTTGTTTCTTCATAAAAGAAAATTCTCTGTGTTTGTTTCCTCAAATTAGATAAAATGGACTCCTCTTTCAGTCTTGACAGACTGGCCTCAGTTAAGAGATGAACCTCATCCATCAGCCTCACCTGTCCTCCTGGTTGACTCTCAAACCTTTGTGACTATCCAGCTCACCATCTTTGTTCTCAGTGGCTTAGTGGCTCCCAGTAGATTGGAGTATGACAAGACCCATTCGTGCCCCAAAGGTGTGGGAAATCTCTGTATGACAGTTTAGGCTCCCAGAGGACTATGAACTGTCTGCTTCTTCAGCTCCCTGATGCAGGACAGTTGGGAACCAGACCTTCAGGCAGCAGCTGGGGAAGTCAGGGCAGTAGATATACAGTTTGACCCTTGTCAGGGAGAAACCAGGATCTAGGTGTTTTTGCCTACTTACTCTGTATTGAGCCAGAAAGAATATTCATTGGGAGCTCTTGTGCATCCAAATAGAACTGCCTCTTTGTTTTGTATGGTCTGGGGGAATCATGATTATTGAACCCCATTAACTCCCAGAGCTAGGTGATTTGGGAGTCAGTCTCTTGGGTGGCAGCCATAACAGTTGAGTGACAGATGTGTGGACAACCTCCTTTTAGGGAGAAACTAGAGAGTTGGTTTTACTATAGGAGTGAGCCAGGGGAAAGGGGAGTGACAGTGTTCCCGCCAGCTCTTTCAGTTTCCCAGGAGGATCCCAGTCAGCTCTCAAATGCAGCCTGATTAGAAGCCAGACCCTCGGGTAGCAGCTGGGAAAATATTTAATCAAATCCCTTTCAGGAAGAAACTGAGAGATGGAACTTTTTGCCTATATCCCCACTGCACTGAGCCTGGGTGGGGTGGAGGAATAGTTGCAGAAAGTGCTAGTATGCCCATTTAACAACTGCTTCTTTGTTCAATATGCTCCTATGGGACTCATGGATGTCCAGCCCCATGGGCTATCAGAGCTAGGTGATTGAAGGCTCATGCCTCCAAAAGTTGGAGCACTCAGTGTGTGGACAACCTCCTTCCAGGGAGACACTGGTGCCTTGGTTTTATTGTTGAAGCCAGCCAGGGGGAGAAGGTAGGAAAAGTACCCACCAGCTCTTTCAGGTTCCTGGGAGAACCCCAGTTAGCTCTCACATGCAGGCTGATTAGAAACTGGTTCCTCAGGCAGCAGATGGGAAAGGATGTAGTCAAACTCCTTCCAGGGAGAAACTGGAAGATTGGTAATTTTGTCTGCTTTCTCTGCACTGATCCTGGGTGGATAGACATGGGAAATCCTCACCCACCCATTTTAAAACTGCTGCTTTGTTTGCTACAGTGCTGTGAAACTCATGAGTACAATTCCCACTGGCTCTCAGAGCTGGATGATTCCGAGGCTTTGGGTATCAGCCTTAAAATTTGGGACTCTAGTTGTATGGTCCAAGCCCTTTATTCCTTGGGAAGAAGATGGGAATTGGGAATTCTGTCCTGGTTGAAAGGCACTGTGACTGAAGTGGGGTTTACAGTGAGAGTGTTTCTTAGCCTTTCCTACCCATTTTGATGTGGGTATTTTTCACAGTTGCCTGATGTGAAAAAGTCAGGCAGCTAGCTTCTGGATTTCTCTCAGAGGGGACTGATTCATGCACGTATGTCTGTTCTTTGCATTTAAGAGGAAAGAAAACCAGAGTCTCCCACCTGGCTATATTGGAAATGTCACTCACTCCACTTAATTCCTTTCAAAAATTTCTGTCCAGTCGTCTTGACAATGTTATTGAATAGTGTATCTTTTAAGCACTGAATGTCATGGCTAACTTCATTGGAAATTACCTTCCACTATGTTTTTGTATATATTTCTAGTGTTCTATTCTGCTCTAATTGTGTATCTTCAATCTTGTGCCATTATTCAGTGTTTTTGTTACTTTTTATATTTGGCAGCGTTAGTCACTTTCAATTTTCTTTCTTTGCAGAATTTTCTTGGATATTTATGTATGTTTACTTCTGTTTGTTTGAAAAGGTCTTTATTTTACTCTTATTAGTTTAGCTGAATATACATTTATAGCTTCACAGTTATTTTCCTTCAGCATTGTGGAAGATAATGTTACACTGAGTTTTGGTTTCTATTGCTGCTTTTTTCTTTTCTTTCTTTCTTTTCTTTTTTTTTTTTTTTTGAGAGAGAGAGAGAAGGGGGGGAGAGGGACAGAGGGAAAGAGAGAATCTGAAGCAGGCTCCACACCCAGTGTGTGGATCCCAGTGTGGGGCTCAATCCCATGACCCTGAGATCATGACCTGAGCTGAAATCAAGAGTTGGAGGCTCAATTGACTGAGCTACCCATGCACCCCCTAATTTTTGTTTTCTTCTTTTAATTTGTTGCCTTTAAGCTTATGTATTTATTTGCCTACTTGCTATTTTCATTTGGATATCTCAGAATTAACCTATTCATTTTCTAGACTTTGCTCATTTCAGAAAGTGGCTCCTATTGATTCTATTTGCTAATATTTTGTTAAAGATTTTTGTATTTCTGTTGTTGAGGTATATTGGTCTGTAGATTTTTGTCTTGTTATGTCTTTGTTGTATCAAGGTTTCACAAAATGAGCTAGAAAATGTTCTTTCCTCCTTCATTTTCTTTAAGCATTTGCATAGAACTTATATGATATGTTTCTTAAATGTTGGATAGGATTTACCAGAAAAACATACTGGGCCTGGAATTTTCTTTATGTGAAGGTTTTAATTATTAATTCAATTTATTTAATTGATATAGAGCTATTTTGAATTTTTTTTTCTAGTACCAATTTTGGTAATTCTTAACTTTCAAGGAATTTGTGCATTTCATTTAAATTGTATAAATTACTGGCACAAAATTGTTTATAATAACCTCTTATTGTCTATTTAACATCTGTATTATTTGTGTCTTCTGTTTTGTCATTAAGTCTAGTTAGAGTTTCATAAATTTTATTGGGCTTATTGATTTCCTTTGTTCTTGGCCTGTTCTATTTTACTGATTTTCACACTTACTTTTATTTTCTCTTTTTGCTTATTTTGGTTTTGATTTGTTCTTTTTGTCCCCTAACTTCCTATAGTGGATGGTTAGAGAATTCATTTTAGACTGCCCTTTATTTCCGATATATGCCTGTGTTACTGTATGTTTCTCTCTATGCATTGCTTTAGTCATATCCTGCATATTTGGATATGTTGCATTACCATTTTCATTTATTTCAAAATATTTTCTAATTTTCCTTGTGAGTTTTTTTGACCCATCAGCATATAGAGGTATGCTACTTAATTTCCAAATATTTGAACATTTTCCAGATACCTCTTTGCTATTGATTTCTAACTTGATTCCATTGTGGCAAGAGAGCATATTATGTCACAAAAATCCTTTTAAAATTATTAAGATGTGTTTTATGACCCAGCACATGGTCTAACTGAGTCAATGTCAACATATACCAGAAAATTTTTTGGGGTGCCTGGGTGGCTCGGTGGGTTAAAGCCTCTGCCTTCGGCTCAGGTCATGATCCCAGGGTCCTGGGATTGAACCCCAAGTCAGGCTCTCTGCTCCGCAGGGAGCCTGCTTCCTCCCCCCTCTCTCTCTGCCTGCCTCTCTGCCTACTTGTGATCTCTGTCTGTCAAATAAATAAATAAAATCTTAAAAAAAAAAGAAAATAAAAGAAAATAATTTGTCTTCTGTTGCTACTGGTAAGCATTCTATAAATGTCAGTTAGATCTATTTAGTTGGTTTGTTGTTTAAGTTATCTATATGTTTATTGATTTTCTATCATGTATTCTATAAATGCCTGGAAGAGGAGTGTTAAAATCTTCACCTTATAGATGTGGATTTATCTCTTTTTCCTTTCAGTCCTGTCAGCTTTTGTTTTATGTAAGTTGATCTGTGGGATGGATGCACATATATTTAAGATATTTATATGTTCTTACTGAATACATAAGAATGCATAAGATAGTTATCATTATAAAATGACAGTATCTCAGGAATATTCTTAATATTTTGTGCATATAAATATAGCTACTTTGTTTTAATTCTGATTATGCTAGGTATATATTTTCTATCCTTTTAGTTTTTACCTATTTGTATTTTATTTCTAAGGTATATTTCTAATAAACAGCATACACTTAGGTCCTGATTTTTCTTTCTTTCTTTTTTTTTTTTTAAAGATTTTATTTATTTATTTGTCAGAGAGAGAGAGAGCACAGGCAGGCAGAGTGGCAGGCAGAGGCAAAGGGAGAAGTAGGCTCCCTGCCGAGCAGGGATCCTGATGTGGGACTCGATCCCAAGAAGCTGGGATCATGACCTGAGCTGAAGGCAGCTGCCTAACCCACTGAGCCACCCAGGCATCCCTTTCTTTTTCTTTTTCTTTTCCCTCTTCCTTCCTTCCTTTCTTTCTTTCATTCTTTCTTTTTTCCTTCCTTCCTTCCTCCTTTCACCTTTCCTTCCTCCCTCCCTCCTTCCCTCCCTCCTTTCCTTTCTTACTTTTTTAAAGCGGACTGCCACATGCAGCACCTCATTTAGATGTGTTTGGAGACTTGGAAACTTGACTGCCCTATGTTCTCCTACAAATGGACCTTAAAGTCTTGTTTGGAGGTCCTAGCAGGGGAGCCAGCTACTCGTATACCCTTGAATGAAGAATGGTCCTCCTCTGTCAGGGCGGGTCGGTCATCCACTCTAACTAAGCTTGCAGATTTGGGAGGGAGGCTCATGGAGTGGTGAGAGAAGAAAAGGACACCTGCCTAGCCAGCCAGATCAGCCAGATTCATCCTGGAAATCAATGGGGGTGACAGCTCTCACAGCCAGCTTGCCCTCATATCTGTGATTTTTGAAATGCAGACTGATAATCTCTGCATTTTATCTGGAATACGTAGATCACTTGCATCTAATGTAATCACTGATATAGTTGTGTTTTAATGTATCAGCTTGCCATTTGTTTCTCTTTTGTCAATTTAGCTCTCTTTCTTGTTTCCTTTTTTCTTGCTTTCTTTTCAAGGATGACCGGTTTTGAGTAAATGTTCTATTTTTATCTCCAGGATTTGCTCATTCGTTGCAGATCTTCATTTTATTTGTTTTTGGTGATTTTTTTAGGGGTTGCTTAGTGTATTTTAACTTGTCACAGTCAACCTTCAAATAATATCTCCCCAATAATATCTTTCCACTTCATGCATAATGTAAAAACCTTACTGCAATATACTTCCATTTCATCCTTTTTAGGTGTGTTCTACTTTTGACTTATGTTTTATTTCTACATATGTTATAAGTCCACAATACAGTTTTATTTTTGTTATAAGCAATTATGTTCTAAAGAAATTAAAATATGAAAAAATATATTTTATAGGAATCCATGTACTTATCATTTTCAGTGCTCTTTCTTCTTTCATTCTGAAATACTTCATGTTGAGAAGTCTTTATTTCACTTTAATTTCTCATGGTTATTTTCATTGGATATAGAATTCTAGGTTGACAGGTTTTTTTCTTTCTGTACTTTTAGGATATCATTGCATTGTCTTCTAGCTTTCATTGTTTTTGTAATAAAGTAGACCTTTGGTCCTTCATTTATGATGTATCTTTTTGTACTGAATTTTTTTTAAAGATCTTTTTCTTTTCCACCAGTTTTTAGCTATTTAATTGTGTTATGCCTTGATATGATTTTCTTTTTTGTTTATCTTGCTTGAGGTTTGTTGAGATTCTCAGATCAGTGGATTTATTGCTTTCACCAAGTTTGAACGTATCTCATCATCATTTCTTCAAATATTTTTTATGGCCTTCCTTGGCACTTCAGTAGCACATATGTTATCTGCTTGATATAGTGTCACAGTCACTGAAAATCTGTTTATTATTTTTGGTCATTTTATTGCCATTTAATTTTTGTGTAGTTTATATTGCTCTGTCCTCAAGTTCACTGACTTTATGCATTGTAATTTGAATAGAGTGATTGTGCAAATTATCAAGTGTTCTCTGGCTGAAGCAAATGAAACAATTAAACTTATAGACAAACACTGAGAGAAAAGATAATGGTGGGAAAGAGTGGAAATGTACATAATGGCCAGAGTTACCAGATTTTCCTTCAATACTGTAAATTCAGAGCATCATACGTTAATTAATAGGCAACACCTGTATATTAAGGTGACATGCTGACAAAAATAATGCTGTTATAATGGCTATTTTCTTGATAGAAAAACACATTCATTGTGATCTGCTTCTTCCCAAAGAGTTTAAGACAATGATGCCTTTTTGATGGTCACTGACAGTATGCAAATTGCATTAGGAAAAATTACCGTTATTTCTCTTTAGTTCTTTTTGTGGTCTGCTTTAGACTGGGTTACTAGAAGAGTAATAACAGAAATAAATCAAATACCCATAATTGGAAAATTCTGACAATAGCAAAAATGTGTGTGTTCAAGTTTACTTTTGTTCTCTTTGTGAAGGATTCATCATTCATAGAAGTACCCATTCTCTCAGCTAATTTCAAATGCTGTTTATCTATTCATTAAAGGCATTACTTAAATTACTTGTCCTTGACAATTTCCCTTAGAGCAAACACCAAGATATAATTTGTTAAAAATATCCTTCCATGAAAACTTTTCACTAGGTCATACTGGCCTGCCTGTCTCCCTTGTTAGACCACATACCGGTGCTTTGCTGTGCTTAAGGTCTAGCAAAAGTGATTTGAATCTGAATTATAACACAGTTTGTCTCTGAATGCTACCACCTCCCTGACAAAACTCCATTCTTCTGAAGGGGAGAGCTGGATTCTGAAAGCTTACCAAGGACTTTCAGAGTTTTGTTTTATTTGCTGTTTCTAGAAATTTCAGAAAAGTAGGAGTCTCAGGGTCTCCTATCTCAACAGAGGCCATTCTCTTTTCCCCATTTTTCCCCTGCCACAGTCATCTTACTGAATGTCATGACCATCCAGCAGGACTCACCTGCTGTGTTGCTAATGGGCAAGTTTTTCAGAACTTTGCAGCTGCGAATTTCAAAGAGCTCTGGGAAAGAGAGATTTATCTAACTTTTCAAACTACTTAACAACTAAGATACCAAGTTTGCCAATAGATACCTGAAGATCCAAAGGTGTTCTAGTTACCAGAAACATTTGGTCAAGATATTGGAAAGGGAAAAAAAAGAGTAGAAAGAGAAGTCAATGAAAATCTTAGACATTGGTCTCTCTTTTAAACTCCTAAGAAATCATTGAGGATCATTTTCTAAATGTAGCTGCTTGTGTTCAAGGTCACATGACTTGTATGTCTGGCAACTGTACCTATGTTCTCAGATCGCTTAATTTAGTTCTGTAAGAGCTGTCAAATTGTACTAAAATTGAATGTAGAGCTCTCTATGGTCTAATACTATTTTAAACAGTATTGCATTATTACGTGTAGATGGTGAATTATATCACCTGTAAGGAGGGTGACAAGTTATTTACTGCTACATAACAAACCATTCCAAAAGGTAATGGCTTAAGGCATTTATTTATTATTTCTAATGATTCTCCAGTTTAACAAGGTGGTTCTTCTGCTCTACCAGGTCTTGTCTGGGAATCACTCATGTGCTTACATGCTTTAGGGCCTGAACTTCTTTACAGCATGGCTATGGACTTTCAAGAGAGCAAAAACAGCAGCTGCCAAGCTTAAGCTAGGCCTGTCAGTGGCATTGCTTCCACTGGTTAAAGAAAAACAAGAGATCAGCCCAGGATCCAAGGGGAAGGGAAATAGATTCACCTCTCAATAGAAGCAGCATATGAATAGACTATGGAGGGGAGACTTAGAGACTATCTAACATACACACATCTCAGGAACCATCCTGGTTTGGTTGGGATCGTTCTGGTTTATGCCCATCGTTCTGCAGTAATTAATAGCTATTCCCTTTTTCTCTCAAAATCATCTTTGGATGATAGATATATGGTCACATTATCCACAAGATACCTTTTAGAACTAAAATGCTGTAATACAAATTCCAAGTAGTCAGACTGTTCACCCATGGAGTGAATTGTAAGCACTAGGTTTCACTCTTGGCTTAATATCTAGCAAGGATTTTCCTCAATTAAGGGCAATGATGGTTTAGCAAGTCAGTCTTTGTCTTTCTGGGCCAACTAGTTAAAATATGGCATTTATGAAGAGAACTTTGAATCTGTGAGGGCCAGAGAATATAATGAACATGACTTCTCTATCTCTCTGAGGTATTGTAGGTCATTTATATTGAAAATCTCCTAGTAGAGAAGGTGGAAACAGCAGAACTTGGATATAATGTACTTTGTGATTGCCTGTGTTTTAGCTATGCCTTGTTCTAATCACCTACAACACAACTAAAAGTTAAAGCTTTTTAGGATATTCCCTATGTGGGGCACATGCAAAACTATGAGGTAGACCAAGCATGTTTTAGCATTCTAGGCTCTCCACATCCGCTCTTGGTATCTTCTGGGCCCTTTGGATGTCTTCCTGTTCACAGTGCTCTCCTGTCAGCTGCCACCCATCATGGGTGTCCATCCAGAGAACACCCAGGCAGGGCCCTCTTCCCAGGCTTTTGATCTTGCTTCGTCCTTTCCCAATGAATGGCAACAGTTGCTCATCATGTCTATCATCCTAACTTCAGAATTGCTGAACAACTCAATACTAAGATGGATACGACTAGAATTATATTCTATCTCCTAGGAAAATTATTCACATATTGACAATGGGCTTCTGCTGATTAGGCCCAATATTCTTCATTATACTTTAATTTAATGCAAAATATCTCAGTGTTGATCAACACCTTCTTAAAACTCTCTCCTCTCTAGAATTCTCTCAGTACTCAGGTCCTCCTCTTATCCATGAGTGTTCTCCATGTCTCTCTACCTTTCTCCTTGTTTCCCCCTGGCACACCTATCCACTCATTATTGTACGCCTGCTTCCCATTCCCTGTAGTACCCCTGTACATTCTAGTCCTGCCTGAAAACCTTTAGTGAGAGGTTATATCCCACCTGTAGGAAGGGTCTGTAATTTATCTTATTATGCTATCCCAGATAGCTGCTGTTAAACCATATATTTAATATCCCCTTAAGTTTATATTGTAAATAAATTTGGTCTGTAGAGAAGTCCGGTCTGCAAGATGTTGGTAGCTGGTGCATGAAGAGAAGTATAGAAACTGAAAAGAAGGATGCCTGTGACTGGCGCTGCTTCGGGCTCTGGAGTTTGTCCTCTGTCACCTTGAGGGCCTCTCCTGCCTGCCATTATAACTAAGGAACTTAATGACAGCTATGTATATGTACATACAAAAACAATGAAACAAATGATCACTAACTATCTGGAATGAAGAATTCAAAATGAGATTCTTAACTTAAGGGGTGTGGTAGATTATATTATTTGTTCCTAATTATTTGGAGTATGTTATAGGCAGGACATAGTCTCTACCACCATGGACTTTGTGTTTAGCTAAATGAGTCACTTTGGCCTGTGGATCTGATCTACACTGGGTCCAAGGTAAAGCTTCACATGTGCTTGTATGGTTTGATTCCAAAGCCCGTTTGATCTGCTGCCTTTCGCTGTGAGGAGAACTTGCTCTAGACTTATCCTGGGTCCCATAGAGAAAAGACATTTAGAACCAGGCATCTCCCAGTGGCAGAACTCAACAGAATTGTGTCTAACCCATGACCCTCAAGCAACGTAAGCAAGAAATTAATGCGTGTTGTTAAAAGCAATTTGTGCAATTGTTGCAACAACAAAAGTGGGTCAATACAGGAATTGGTACCAAGAGTGGGATTCTTCCTTAACGAAACCTTCAAATGTGTGGTATTGCTTCAGTAATTAAGGAAGAGATAATAAGAAGCTGGAAAAATCAGTAACCTATGCTATATATTGGTGAAACAGTGGGTAAAACTGTTATAGGTAGAAAATGTACCTACCAAATTTGTGTGAAGGGGCCTTGAAACAGAATGTTGGCAGCATGGATTGGTTATTATCAGTTGCATTTGATAGGAGACTATAAGAAAGCTGAGCGAGGAAAAGAAACGGCTTGTTTGCAATGAGAAAGGGAAAATGAGGATTCATGAATTCTGGGATTTGCTGATTTGATATATGCTACTCTTTTCCATGTCCTTTCAATAAAAAGTTCTCGTTTTAATACATAACCTGAGGACGAGGGCTAAATGAGGAGTGTTACCATTTACACACAGACTGGGAACAATAACACATTTACAATATGGCTTACACAACTTTCATTCAGATGTCTGTTTAAATTAATAGTGTCTCCTCAAGTAGTTTATTTCAGTTGGACAGAATAACTGAGAGCAAAAAGAAGGGCATGGTTGTACCAAATCTTGATAAACTTTAGGTACTTGTAATGAAGAGAGAAAGATACATAGGGATACACAAGTTGAAAGGAACTGTGGTATGGTTATTGGCATAGGAAGTTGACTGCAATCAAACAAATGAAAGGCATACAAACAGAATCCTTTAACATTTAAAATAACCCTCTTACCAAAAATGCTTTAACATGGGTTCAGAAAAATTGTGACTGAGATTTAAAAAATAACCTAAGTTTATAGAGATAGAAAGTAGGCTTAGGAAATTGCTTGACCACCAGGAGAGCATATCTTCTGGTGCCTTATTCAAATATGGTCAAGGATGATGATGGAAGAGAACAGAACTCCTAGAAAGTTGAGGCAAGACATGTGAAGAATAATAAACTGGCATGGTACTCCCAGGGAGTGGAAGTGAGGCATAATCCAGGCGCCTCTCATCCCTTCCCTCTCTAAACAGAAGTATTTATTGGAGTTATCCTGTTCCTGTCTGACCATAGTACGTGGAATGTGGTGAAGGGGAACAATATGTTTTTTTAAGTTCATATGTCTCTGGATCAACAAGAACTGTAACTGGACCTGATGGAAATGATGAGATCCTCATCTTTAAGCCTGAAGACTTGATTGAATAATACTTTGGGTTTCAGGAAGAAAGCAAATATTCATGATCAAGAGGTTGATCTCGGTAGATAGTGCTATTTGTCTACAATTACTCTTTCTGTCACTTCCCTTGCCACGCTTTCCTCTGGTTGGAATGTACTCTTCCACCCTATTGACTTCCGACTTGGCATGAGATTTACCGTGGTGGGGGGATGGGAGGAACACATGAGCGTGATATATGCCACATCCCGACAGGAGCTTTAAATGTGGTTGCATGGGTTGGCTCTGTCTGTACCAACCCTTGATGTTCTAGTCTCATGCTCTGCATAGTGGATGCTACTTCTCCTGTGACTGCAATGGGTTGACACGTGGAGCCAGACTGAGCCCCGAGGAAGTCAGAAAACCTTGGAGATGCTTAGCATGGACACAGCCCTACCTTAGACCTCTGAGAGCAAAAAGTGTTTATTCTTAGAAAACACTGAGGTTTGGGCATTGTTTGTTGCTATGGCAAAAGCTGACCGCTATAAAGGATTACAAAATCAGAGAAGAAATCATACATGAGACAGAAAAATATAATATCGTGCAAGAAACCAACATCTTGTTGAACTCTAACATTTATTACATATAATTGTTGAACTGCCAAAGGAAGCAAACAAGGAAATCAAAATAAATGAGAATTTCTTTGATTTTATATCTGAAACACAGATTTAATTGAAGAACTGGAGAAAACATCTTTGAATGTTAGGCACTGATTTAAAAGACTGTCAAGGGGCAGCCTATTATAATGGAACTAACATGGTTGGTTAGAAAAAGGCATACAAGCCAGTATTTCTGAAAATCCAGATGTATTCTTTGTGTCATGTTGCATGCATAGTTTCAATTTGTTACTAGGAGACATGACATCGACTGATAAGGATGACCTTCTTTGGTATACTTCAAAGATTATGTATTATATTTTCTAAATCTGTCTAAAGATGAGCCATCTTGATAGAAAAAAATATAATTTGACCTTAGATCTACTGTCAGACTCACAAAAGGAATGCTAACTAAATGCTGTTAAAGTAATTAGGTTTAATTTAGACAAGACACGCGATTCACTAGAAGACTTAAGCAAAACAATAGAAGTCCTCAAATAAAAAACAAATTGTAGACTCTGATGGAAAATGAAATTAATTTTGAATTTGTACCGTGCATGGTACTTGGTATAAATTTTAACTTTCTATTACTGTTAGAAAGGATTACAAAACAGTAAAATAGACCTAAGTTTGCCTATTTCATTTTTAAATGGCTAAAACTGTCTTTCTTAATTATAGAGGAACTATCTCCCTTACTGGAAGAAGCTGCATGAGTTAGGTACAACAAAAGTGACATTCTAATAAAAAGAGAAGAAGATTGAAACAAGAAAAAGAAAAACTTGCATGACTATGGAAAAGAAGGAAAAGAAAGAGATGTAGTTACAATTCAAAGTGGATCTTAAGCAATATATTGCAATAGTTTTGTTTTTTAAGTATCCAAATGTTGAAACATTTGAAAAGATATAAGAAATACTTGAACACTCTGGATACTGCTGTAAGAAATGATGAAACCTGCAGTGTGAGTGATAACAATTTATACGATGAATTTAAAAACATTTTATATCTTGTCTGCAATAATTTGCATATATGACACCATCATAATGTTTATATATGATACGTAAAATTCATGGGGCATTTCTGAATCTAAGTATTATTTTAAGCATTTTTTACTGGAAAGTCCATTTACTACCACAAAGTTTTTCCATAATGAGATTAATTTAAAAAAATTAAGGGGCACCTGGGTGGCTCAGTGGGTTAAGGGACTGACTCTTGATTTCAGCTCCAGTCATGATCTCAGCATTGGGAGATGGAACCCCGTGTAGGCCTCTGTGCTGGACATGGAACCTGCTTAAGATTCTTTCTCTCCCTCTCCTTCTGCCTTCCCCATCCCTAAAAAAAATATTGAAGAATGAGGATGGCTCAGGAAAGGTTGTCCAATATGATATTACTAAAAATAGAACATAGATTATGTGACAGCAGCAACATAATTGGTGATTTTACTGAAACGAAGGTAAGAAATGAAGGTAAGAAAAATAAATTTTATGGATGCATATAAGTAATAGACTCAATGTGTGTATACTTACTAGTAATCCACCATTGGATGAGTAGGTAAAAAGACTGGAACAGGTTTTGAGATAAATTCACCTGAATTTAAGCATTCAAATAAATCCTCCCCCCCGCCCCCCCAGTAATTGTCTTAGAATACCGTATCTTTATTCCTTAACTTTATTTAGATGATGTTTCCTTGAGGAAAATTATTCTGGAATTCATCTGGTATTTGAAGCCAGGTTTGTATTGTGTTTTTTGTTTTTTGTTTTTTTTTGTCTGTTTTTTGTTTTGGTCTTTTTTTTGCTGGTGTTTGAGGATCTCGAGAAAATTGGTTACCACTTCAGCCACATTCCTCCTTTGATTACAATTGCTTTGATCTGTGTCACCGTCATTGCACTAAATGTCCAACATCCCAACATACCTACAGGAGCCATGGGGCTATGTCAGGGCTGGTGGACTCATTAAAGCAAATCAAGAACATTCCTTCACCACAGTGCCCACAGACTGGGCTCTGATGGGAGGCTAATGGGTGTGAAATGAAAAAAGGGTTTTATTCAAACAAATTAGGGAAATTCTGCTTAAGACCACGAGATGCATGCATTTTTCTATGCCTCGGGATTTCTCAGAGCATTTAGTACATTGATGTGCACTGCAATCTTTGCAAAGGATTATTCAAAATATCTAGTTGACCGATGTCCTCTGGAACACACTTTTGAGGAACGATTCTCTGTAGTAACACTTCACGTTTCATGGTCTCTACCTCTCCACCAAATCCGGTTGTTTGCAAAAAGAGGAGGCCTAAATATTAAGGCGGCACCTGGATGAGAAAGGGGAGGAGAGGAAATCACAGAGCCCTGCTGTCTGTCCGTCATCTTCTGAAATGCAAGGGCATGAATGGCTCCCCTGCCCTCACAGCTTTCTTTTTTCCTCCAAGAACAAGAAGCAGGGCCTCTCGAACAAACAAAACTGCTTGTGCACTGACGCAGGCACAGTGGTTCTGAGTTGCTCTGAGGCTTGTGCCTGAATTAAAGGCGAGGGGCCACATACGAGGAAATAAAACGGTCTGCTCGAAGATCAAATGCAACATTTGTATAGAACCTTATTCAAAATGGATACAAATGCATCAATTCTTCAGAATTATAGGTGAATCAAAGGAAAATTACATCCAAGGAGATAAAGCAGCAGCTAGCAGTCGGACCACGTACGGTGCAGAGATGCAACTTTGAAGCTTCTGGCCTAGCGTGCCAAAGAGCCAGATGTGACAGGTGGAATCATAGCAGCTCTAGCTCAGCATCTGGAGTGTGTAAATCTGTCCCACAGAAAATTAAGAGGTGCACAAGAAGGTGGTGAGAATGACCAGTTGAAAATATCTTTTTGAAAGAAAAATCACTTTGAAGAACATAGCGCATTTTAAAAAATGAAAATTCTATCTAGACTCAAATTGCTCTACATAGCAGTGGTGGTGTGAAAGGATCACATACGAGGATTCTTCAAGCTCCCCAATCGCAGAGCCCCCAAGATCTTGTTCTTTACTAGCAGAGGGAGAAAGAGGAACAAGGGGAGAGGGAGAGAGAGAACAAGTGGCAGAGAGAGAAAGAGAGAACAAGGTAACATTGTGTCATTGCGCAGATAGGAAGAAAAGAGGATGCTGGGTGACTGAGCCAGTTATTCCTGATTGGGACCCTGATTCAGTCACCCCACAGGTGTGGATGTATTCCCCAAGGCTTCCTTCTACAGATCAGAGAACTGGGATCATTTTTATCACCAAAAAGACAGGCAATATATAAAACAGGTGCCGCAGATCTGAACGATGTTGTAAAGACGATATGCAGCATCACTAATAAGCGTTTATGTAGATCAGAGAATCTTCTGGCTTGAAGGGACTTTGGGGTTACCTAGTCGACCCACTCACACTATAGAAGCTGCAACTGGGGAACGGCAAAGAAAGGGACTTGAGTGAGGAAGGCTCCGTGGCTGACAGAGGCCGGGTGGGTGTCGGGATCGCAAGTCCCAGTTCAACATTTTCTCTTCTCTTTATCATGCTTCCTGCCTTGCGGGATGGTCTCAGAGGCTTTCCAAGCATGTCGCTCTTCAACAACACCACACAATCAGAACTGATGTGAATATAGGCACTGGGGGTCTCCTGGTCCAAGAAGTATTCCTTTACTGTGAGTAGCAACTGTCTATGTCTTTGCCAAGAAAGAAAAGTTGAACAACGGGATTAAAGCAAAATGCTGGGGGAGGGTTTCGTTAATGATGAAGTAGTGCTCTCTTAGGGGCGTTCTTCTGGGACTTGACACTCATCTCCTGGGCATCGGCAATCATGAGGTAGATTCCAAGCATGAACAATGGGTCACCAACTAACTTGATAACATACCTTGTCATCATCTCCCTTGAATTTAGTGAAGATGGGCGGGGGGGGGAAGATGGGCCCTCTGGCCTATGAATGACCGTCTCAGCCTATGATCTCTTCTGATTCAGTTCTGTTCTGGGAACCCACTGCTGATACCCTTAACGCTTTCTTGCAGCCAAGATGATCTTTTGATCCTCAGCACCGACCGGTGAGGTAGGCCAAGGGTCATCATGCCCATTTGCAGATAAGGAAACACAGAGTCTAAGCAGTTCAGTGCCTTGCCCGGCAGCGGGAGGCAGACCCAGGTCACCTGTTTCCCAAACTGGTGCGTCGCCCACTCTCCAAGCTGCTCCCGGGACCGCTCGTGTGATGAAGGGTTTCTGGGGAGCAGTGGGGGGGCGCTTTACCCTGGGGAGCTCACTGTGGACAGGGCTGGGGTAGGAAGCTGTGCCCTGCTTCTGGAGACCCATCTCAGTTTAGAGAGATGACAGAAAAGGTGAGCAGCGATGGGGTGACAAATTGATGGAGGGCTCTTGAAGACAGCTGAGATTGAGACCAAGGTGTGACAGGCAGTCAGGACCACTGTAGGGGTCTTGACAGTGTGATGGACGCAGTGGCCCCTGAGGAAGATGCTTCTCTCGGATAACAGCTCTTACAGCAAGCACGATAGCATCAGCATCCTTCCCGGGCCTCATCTCTGGGCTTTCCAAATGCTGCCTGTCACCGTGAGAAAGATAAAAAGCCTTCTCGGTTGGAATCTGGCCAGCTAATCTCAGAGCTCCAGTTCAAGGAGCGGGCCAGATGTGTCCTAGTAAGGAAACACTGCATGTTTGGACAAAGGCTTGTTCAGGTATAAAATATAGCTCTGGCGCTGGTGACAATTCCTACCACATGTGTAGGAAGAGAGGCTCGCAAGCTGGTTAACGTTGGTGGTGCTTTTTCTTCCTCTGGGAGCAATGTGGTCTCCCTGCTCTGCACATCCCGGGAAGCTTGAGCCCAGTCCTCCAAGCATCTGGGGATTAGTGTATTTTTATTTGGGATCAGCATCCATTTCTTAATTCCTAGTTAAACCTTATTAACTTGAAGATGCATTTGGGCTTCCTTGATGTTATCTTATGCAGCATGTAGTCCTAAGGACAAAGCACTGAGTTTGGGACCAGCTAGTCCCAATTCTGTCTCTGTGACCGCTTAAGATTCCCCAGCTGTAAGATCATCTCAGCAAAATGTTCGTAAGACAGTGAGCGTTCAATCAATTCATGTTTTTGGCTGAAGGTGTGTGTAAGAATCAATGTGGGGTTTTTTTTTTTTTTTTCCCAAAATGTAACAAGCTCATGCTTTTCCTGTTTGTCCACAGGTATGGAGAGGAGAGTGTCTGGGGGAGACTGGGCACCTTCTGTATTGTGAAGATACCTCAGGTAATTTGATGAACAGCTCCGGCTAAGAACCATCCCACCAATATTGCTGCTCTTGCTTAATGTTGTTTATGAACAATGGAGCCCAAGGACCTAGGACCTTAATTGTCTGCATACAAACAATTACTGTGTAACATCATGTGGCTGAGAAATTCATTCCAGTAGATTCTCTACTTGAAAATGATTTAATATTTAGTTTCCTATAACCATTAAAATTTTAAAAAATACTTCATTTCTATCCCATTTTATTCCAAAAAGGATTTGAGAGGGTTTTTGTTAAACAACTTTTCTACATAAGATGGACTTTCATTCAGACCGACCTTTGTACCTAATTAGTTTGAATTAAGGAAGTTTTTTCATTTTTGAGTATTAATGTTTCTCCCGGAGTTCATTTCTCTGAACATGCTCCCCATCTTCTTTTAATTTCCCTCCAAGGACAGATATGGCAGAAATGGTGAATTGTAATGTGTCTGGGGATCGCCTTAACAGAAAAACAGAAACCTCCAGATTTCAGGGGCTGTGTCAGATTCTATCAAAAGGATTTGGCTAAGCAGTCAGAGAGTAAGGCAGTGGAAGGCGGCAAACGGGAATACAAATGAGCTCATTATCATGTCAATTTCCCATCATCAATGACTGTTCCATTTTCACAGGTGCCGTAGACCACCAAATGTTCACGTTTTCCTCCTCAGCAGTAGAATGCATTGCCAGGTAAAGCCATTATCCCACAATCTCATTTACCTTCCTTTCCTGAAATATCACTTTAGAAGGGAAGAAGAGAAGGATTTGCCATTTATCGAGCACCCGATATTCTAGGAGTTATTTTAGTTTCAAACTTTATAAGGAAGTTAAGGAGCTATTCGAGAAGAAGTATTACAATGGAATGGACCAAATTAAAGTCACAAAATAACACTCAGGACTCCGTGGAGTGTGATAATTCCCACTCCCTCTTGACCAGCACAACCATGATTTCCCTCATTGGACAAGACATGCCCCCATCCCAGACCTATTTATTTTATTTGGTTCTGTGGTCGAGTCACACAGCATTCGTTACTTTCTAAAACAGAGCCTATAAAGTAATTACAAAGGGTGCACTGTCCTTCGGCTTATAAGAGCTGGAAGTGAAGTATGCTCCTTACTGAATTTCGAATTCTCTAGCTCTTGCCGTTGCTAATTCCCTGAGAGCAAGCACCTCCTAGTCCCTGACCCCAGTCCCCAAACCTCCGAGGGCTGTTTGGGCTGTACCGGCACCTGCAGCCAGCGCTCTCCCAACTCCTCCAGTCCGGTACTGATTGGTTCATTTGAGGGATTTCATAAACATGGAGTAATAAGCACAAAAAGGACCTATTATTATTATTTGAAGTTTTTACACATTTATTGTTTTTGCTGTTAGTCTGCGGAGAAAAGTTCAATTTTGAGCGTCAGTTTTAAAAAGAATTGCTATGCTTTCCCTATTTTCATTTGTTTCCCTATTTCGTTGTTTGTATATCAGCTAAAATTCTGTAAGAGCCCGTGACTCTTCAGTTGTGACCTGATCCTTTATTTTTTTCCATACGAATTATGAAATAGATGTATCCTGTCTACCTTTCCAGATCCTAAATGATCTATTTTTTAATTGATTTAAATTGATTTAAAATTTTTTTCCAGGTGGTTTGTTGAGTAAGAAGCATTGTTGAAAAAGAACATTTCTTTTACAGGGTTAAACTGATTTGCTTATAGTCTCTGTGTTCTTCTTAGTTTTGCTTTCTTTCATTGCATAATCACACAGCAAATCTACTAGGCCTTCTATGTAACATCTCTCTCGTCAACACTGAGAAGCAGCAATCAGTCGGCCCACATCTCCACTATCCATCCACCCTCTCTGGGTGGCAGAAACAGCCCAACATTCACCTCCGTCCAACCCAAGTTATTCCTAACAGGAGTTGCTTTTGTTAAGATTTCAAAAGTGACAAATCTACAGTCACTTATGATTACTTGCTTCATACAATTACATTTACAAGGAAGAAATTTAACTTAACTTTTAGACAATTTGTTTCCATCTTTTCTTAATCTAGATCTGTGTTTTTCAACTTTTGAGCTGTAGCATGTTCATTTATCCCTTGAAATAGATTAAGTGGATCATGGTTGACATTAAAAAAAAAGGAACAGGATAAAATGAAATAGACTACAAAATGTACAAAATGTAAAATTGTCTTGTGGAACTTTGTTTCAGGCATGTGTATGTGTGCGGGGGCGGGAGGAGGTGTGGTCTTAGATCATGGTGAGAAAATATTTTCAAAGCACTGATTTGAATGACTTGTTTAAAAATTATATTCCTCAGGGGCGCCTGGGTGGCTCAGTGGGTTAAAGCCTCTGCCTTCGGCTCAGGTCATGATCCTGGGGTCTTGGGAACGAGCCCCGCGTTGGGCTCAGCGGGGAGCCTGCTTTCCCTTCTCTCTCTGCCTGCCTCTCTGCCTACTTGTGTCTCTGTCTGTCAAATAAATAAATAAAATCTTTTAAAAGATTATATTCCTCAAATTTTAGGGTTCCAGAAAAGGTGTTTGAGATGGTTAGAAGAGTAGAGGGCCCCCATCACTAATCCAGTCATTAAAAAACCATTTTTGTTATTGTTGTTGTTTTATGTGTTGGAGACACTACCTAAGATATCATTTGGAGAAACTTTTCTGGTTTCAAATAAAAAAAAAAAAAAGGTTTAGAAGCCACTGTTTTATACTGACAGTATGTTGATCACCCCTCTATTTAGAATTGCACTTCTCCTCCTACAAAATAATTAATTATTCAGTGTCCCCCAGCCTTCTTCCAAGCTAAACATTCTCACCTGTTTCATTGTTAATTGTATTTTTGCAATCTTTCCATAATTCCTTATTAGACCCGTGTGGCTCCTTTCTTATTTCTCCCTACTTTCCCAGATTTCAAGAAGATCTGAGGCCCAATTGTCACTGTGATGTGGCCTAGTCTGGGTCATCAGAACTCCATATAGATTTCCACCTCCTACAACATAGAGCAGCCTTTCATTCTGCCACATCTTCCAACTCTGGGTAAGGCTATCTTTATTCAGATGGCAGCCACATAAAAATGAGCCACGACTGCCTAACTTCCTTTGTATCTCTCTCCTTCCCAGCTTGTGACATAAAGAGCCTGTGGCCTTTCTGGCTGTTTGGATACTAACCAAGGATAAAGAATGTTGAATTGAATCACAAGTCAACTGAGTAACACAATTTTAAGCTTGAAAGGGATTTAAACATCATCTACTCAAACTCAGTCATTTTTGTGTGTTAGAAAACAGGCCCAGCTCACTAACCCAAAGCTACACAGCTTATAAATTCATATTCTCTTCTGCTCAGAGGCCTCATTCGAACATACCATGACTTTATTTTTACTACCCAACTTTTATTGAACATAAGAGATTTATACCCTAAGCAGTGTCGGTAGAACTTTTTAACTGCACTCCAGTATAGGTAAACACATATATGATCAAACGCATAAATAATAAAACAGAAATGTCACAAAACAGAGCATACCCTTCCAACAAGTGGTGAGCTTTTCTGTTTTCTATTCTATTCGTGTCCTAGGCATATGGTAGGTGCTGTAGCACAGAAATCCAAAAGACTTACTTTGAATGAGATAGAAGTTTACTACTTTCTTATGAAATAATCCAGTGATGAGTAATTCACATCTGACTGGGTGGTTTTGCCTGACAAACCATTCGGGGACACGGTTCCTTCTATTTTGTTGGTCTCCTATCTCTGGTTGATTGTCCTTATCAAGCCAGTTGGACTCAGTTCACCTACAGATCTACATTTGAGCCCACAGGGAAGAAAAAAGGAAAGTCTGGACCAAATAGTTTTGTCTTTAGGGCATGGCCTGGATGGTGCTTACATTTTCTTCTTCCCACATCTTACTGGCCCAAATTTAACTACGTGACAGTCCCTGCAAATTTAATCCTATCATGCCTAGCTAAAACTCAGGATATATTTCTAGAAGAATTAAGTGTGAATGGGTATTTGTAAAAACGTGATGCCTGCTACTACTCCATTTCTTTCCCTTCCCAGTGCTTACTACTTACAAAATCCATTTCATAATCCACTAACTGGCCACAACACATGGTTTAAAAACATGGTCCTCCAGGATGGTAGGTGACATATTAGGAATAATTTTACCCAGCCAGCTTAGCTTGAGACGTTTAAAAACTATATATTGGTTCAAAATAGTATTCACATTTTAGCTAGTTTTAATTTTTACAGAAGCTATACAGGCACAGAGTGGCAAGGGCCAAATGGTTTTGTAAGTACCCACACTCATCCCCGTCACTTTCAGTTTCTTCCTGGATGGATTTTCAACTCTCGAAACGGACTCTTTTGGGACTCATCTGTATATATTCGTATGATGTGTTTCTATTTCCACTTCTTGACGTTTTCGTCTTAGGCATTATGTATGGACTTCCCACTGAAGAAATGAGGATTTACTCCTCTACCCAGCACTGCTCACCCTGCACGTAACTTCCTATCCTTTCAAACTTCCAGCACAGTCATATCGTAATCTGGGTTAGATCAGAGTTCTGTGTTTACGTTATCATGACTCTGCAAATTAACTCACAGGCGCTTCATGTGTTTTCCTAGGATTAATTTTCTTTCTGGCACAGCCTTTTGCATATTCTCATTATTGCCTTTTCTAGAACTTTACTTAGTGCACTCTGTCCTTATCACTTATTCATCTGCCCGTTCCTCCCAGGTTTGTAAACCTCCACTCAGCACCTTCAAACATATTAGGCATTGTATTGACTTCATCCTCTTGAAGGAGACGTTTCCAGTCTTTTGCTCTGTTCCCATTGGGACCAAATGGACACAGAGGTATGATCCCAGATTCTCCCTCCACCATCCTCTTAGGGATACCCTCCAACTCCCTCATGTCCTGGATACGCTATTTTTGGGACCCAGTCTTCCCTTTTTAAAATTTATTTCTTACCCTTCACTCTAGTGGAGCGTACCCTCCAGCAATAACCTGGATGAAGGTGTAGGTAAAACAAATACTCTGAGATCTTGCCTGTTTGAAAATCTCTTCATTCGGCCCTGACGCTTAATTCATAGTCTGGATGTAAAATTCCAGGTTAGGGATAATTTTCCTCTGAAACATTGAAGATATTACTCCATTGTCTTCTGGCCTTTAAGTTGCCATGGAAAAGTCTGATATTACTCTGATGCTTGATTCTTTGTAGAAAACCTTTCTTTTTTTTTTTTTCCCTGGAAGCTTATAGGCATTCTATATTCAGCTTGCTGAAATTTGACATTGGCATTCCTTGGTGGGGATCTCTTTTTATTCATTGTTGGGAACACTTGGTTGATCCTATAAATCTGGGAAACAACAATAATTCTATTAATCATTTTCTCCCATCATTTTTTTCTGTTCTCCCCCCATTTGTTTGTTTGTTTTGTTTGTTTGTTTTGGACTCTGATTATTGTGATATTTGACCTCCTGGACTGGTCTTTTAGTTTTATAATTTTTTTTATTTGCTCCTTCCCATCTTTTTGTCTTTGTGTTCTTCTTAATTTATGATCTTAGCTTTATCCCTCAACACTTCCGATAATTTTTTTCCCTGACTTTTTTTTTTTTAAATTCTAAGGTTATCTTTCTCTCTCTCTTTGTTCTTTGGATGTTCCTTTAAAAATTAAAAAAAAAAATCTTTCTAAAGATTTTGTTTATTTATTGGAGAGAGAGAAAGTGCAGGTGCATGCATGAGTGAAGGGAGGGGCAGAGGAAGATAGGCTCCCCACTGAGCAGAGAGCCCCATGAGATGTGGGCTCCATCTCCGGACCCTGAAATCATGACACGAGCCAAAGTCAGATTAACCGACTGAGCCACCCAGGCGCCCCTGAAAATTCCTTTTTTAGAGCGTCCTATTCAGGTTTCCTTTGTCTCTGTGAAGACTTTAATGCTTTTGGGTGGGGGGGGAGTTTGTTTGTTGTTTCTTCTAGTATGGTCTCTGCTCCTTTCAAGGTGCTTTTATCCTGGTTTTCTGTTCTCTGAATCCATTTTAGATGATTTTCTCTGACGTCTGGTGACACTTGGCAGTCTGTTCACATTCTAGAATGGGGCTATAGAACCCCAGTTGGAAACTGTGTACCTGGAGGGATTCCCTGTAGGGTGAGCTAGTTGGGACTTTTCCTTGGGGAAATCCAGAGGTCAGCATCCTTAGTTCCTTCCCCTTAGGCTCATCAGAAGCCCTCATCTACAGTCTGCCAATTTCCTGCCTCCAGTATTCTGAGGACCAAGTGGGGGAAGGAAGAGGGGTGAGGAGGTAGGACTGGAGGGTCTCCACATGCACTGCATGAACCTCTTGTTCCTTGGGTTTTCTTGATGGTGCCCCGACCTCAAACATGCTTGCTGTCCTCAGTCCAGAGGCCTTCTCTAGGGAGTAAGCCTCCTGTCTCCTGCTGGTCGATGTGGGAAGGGGCAGGTGCTGAGCTTAGCAGAGCATCGTGGAGATTTGTGCTTCTGAAATAGACTTTCAACCAAACTTCCTCTCTTAGCCCCACCTCTAGGGCTACTTCCAGAGCTACCTGGTTCCACCAAGTGGTCAATCTGTATCGGTTCTGAGTTTCAATCAGGTACTTCTGCGGCTTCCTTACTCCAAGGCAGCAGCACGGTTTTCGTGGGTCTGCTGTTGGTTATCACACGAACATCTGCTTTCCAGATTCCGAAAGAGTAGTTTGTCTTTTCACCCCATTTTATTTCTCCTGGTGGGTTTATTTCCTTAAAAATAAGCGAAGAACAACCTTCCCCCCTTCTCTCCCCCCCCCCAAAAAAACTTTATTTCTGTTGTATCAGTGGAGATTCTAAAGGAAGCAGAGGTTCAATGAATGTGTTCATCTGCTGTGTATGACTCCTATGCTTAGCCTTCTTGATTTATTTTTTATTTTTTTAAACGATTTTGTTTATTTAACAGAGATTGAGCATGAGCAGTGGGGCAGGGCAGAGGGAGAGGGAGAAGAATGCTCCCTGCTAAGCAGGGAGCCTGATGCAGGACTTGATCCCAGGACCTTGAGCAGAAGGCAGATGCTTAACTGACTGAGCCACCCAGGTGCCTAAGGCCTCTCAATTTATCTTAAATGAATAGCTTTAACCCTTTCTTAACTTCTCCTTAACTCCTTATTAAGAAGTAGGAAAAAAAAGGGGGGGGGATTAAGAGTACATGTATCTTGGGATGGCTGGGTGGCTCACTCAGTTGGTTAAGCATCTGCCTTCAGCTCAGGTCATGATCTCAGGGTCCTGGGATCGAGTTCCGCATTGGGCTCCCTGCTCAGCGGGGAGCCTGCTTCTCCCTCTGCCTCTGCCTGCTGCTCCCACTGCTTGTGCTCTCTCTCTCTCTCTGACAAATAAAATCTTAAAAAAAAGAGACTGTGCTTATCTTGACAAACACTGAGGAATGTACAGAGTTGTTGGATCATTATATTGAGCACCTGAAACTGATAAAAAAAAAAAAAGTACTATGGTTGTCTAATTAACATGTCATTTCTGCATTGCTGTATTATCTTTCTTCCTCTCATAGAAATACATTTGAACTTTAACAGCCAATTTGTGAATACTAAGGGGGAGGAAGAAAATGGATGGGAATTAGTTAACCCTCAGACTCAATTTTTGTCTCGTGACTTATTGAACATGACTGTGTCTAATATTTTAGAAGACTAACAAGTAAAAAGATCTGAACACTGAAATTTGTATAGTTTACACAGATTTTTTTTCTTTTGACTGACATTATGAAACATTTAGGGGAAAAAATTTGAAATCTCTGCTTTTTAAAGTAGCTGACCTTGGTTATTGGCCCTGAAACTAAGTCAATAGAAGTTGCTGTGTTGTTCCTGGGGCTCTGACAAGAAACATGCTTGTGACTGGTTTTTCTCTTTCATCAGAAGAAGAGATAAGGAACTTCAGACTGTGGTAATAATAACAAAACTGTGAGATCAAGTGGCACCCACATTTCCAGCATTCACGTGCTCACGGAAGTGTCTCAAGGAAAATGACATTGCCTCCCCACATGCCCATCATCATTTTTTCAGCCAAAAGCAGCATCAGGGGACGGGGTGGTTTTGCAAAGGTGTGTGAGATTTGGCATCAAACAGACCTAGAGGGCCCTAATTCAACTGCTGGCTTCATCATTTAGCAGCCTTGTGAATTCGTACCAGATACTCAGCCACTCGGAACTCAACTCCTCTGCACACTAAGGGCGACAACAGCATCTTCTTTGAAGGGTTGGAGATAGTGCTTGTAAATCTCCCAACACAACGGCTGAGGCTTCTGGAGGGCCCAGGAGAGGTGGTTGTTCCATATGGCAGCCATGGGTGAAAACAGGGTCATGTCTCCCAAAATATGAGGAGCCGTCCCCCTGGCGGGCCAGAAAAGGATACAAACCAGCTTGGAGATTGGAGATCTAGAAAGGGGGGAGGGAGGGAGAAGAAGAAGTAAAACAAGGAAAGGGAAAAAGAAAAAGAGTGAGAGAGTCCTCAGTTGGGAATGCTATCTTCTCCCTTCTGGATAGATGGTTCCATGTGAACTATCCCAGATTCGTGAAGCAGGGAGGTGGTGAAGTAGGGCATATAATTCATGTTGCAGTTCATTAGAATGGATCAAGTCTCCTCTGCTTCACAGAAGCTCATCTCTTGAGCTCCATTTAAATAGTGTGCTGAGCCCTAGTGCATGAGAACAATAATGTCCCTAGTCACTGCCAGCAAATAACCTTTTTTCCAGCAATAAACTCCAAAGCCTCCAGAAATTAACGTGGAGTTAATTTTAGCAGAGACATAACAAATGAGGCTGCCCGGAAAGGCAGAAGAAGAGTATAAACAGGACCACATTAAGTAGGCCAGAAGCAGCAGTCGGATATGCCAGGAGACTCGAAACCTCTCGGTGGTACCACAACTTTGGTGGGGGGTGGGGGGTGCATCTCTATGTGAAGTCTGCGTGCATCCGCGTGCGTCTGTGTGTGTGTGTGTGTGTGTGTGTGTATTAAACACACGTAGATGCGGACATCTCTACCATAGGCAGCTCAAGCAGGACCATCCCAGGAGAGGCTGGGAAAGGAGGGACGAGACCCCAGATGGGAATTGTTGGCCCAGGTCTGAGACAGAGACTTGTGCCTTCTCTCCTGTCGCTTCCTTCCTGCCCTTGACTCTAGGCTGTGGCTCTAGATATTAAAAACTCCTGTCTCCCACACTGTTTTAAATCATGAGGAGGAACGAGATTGCCTGTGATCTCTTGTTCAGAAAGCCTTGAAAAGTAATCCATTCATGAAGCTGAAAGCCAGAAATTAAAAAGAAAGAAAGAAAAAAAGGAAAAGAAAGGGGGAAGGAAAAACAACAAGAAAAACCAGCCCTCGGTCTTTCACTTGCTAAACCGAAGTATGAAGTCTCATTTCTCTTCTTTCTAAGAGTCATAAAATGAGCTTCCTCGGCATAGAAATCCCTTGGCTCTGAAGCCCTGGGTTTTAACAAGAGACAGCTGCCTTATAAAGCAAGCAGCCCTCTTCGATAGCTTCACTTGTATTTGTTTCTTATTTAATTGACAACTACGAGCAGGTTGCCTTATGTTATGGCTCACTATGGAAGGCTTTTGTAGGGCACAGAAGGTAGCGTGGAGGCATCTGTCCCTAGAGTGGCGTAGAACGTGGCCACAGCATGGGCCTTCAGATAGAAGTGGAAACTTTGGTCATTTGCTCTCGAGTCGTGCTTGAAGTTCTTTTTAAAGACGAAAGTATTTATTAGAAGAAGTGCAACCCGTGTCTGATAAATGGGAACACATCTGGCTCTCTCACGGACACAAACCTCACAGCATTAATTGCTGTGATGGTTAAAGCCGAGAAGGGAGTAGAACATTATTTATAGTGATCGTTGCTATGTAAATCATTTAAAAAATGGCTTTCTAAACGTAATATTTCCCTTTTAAGAAGCCCTCCAGAATTAAAGGGGCTTTACAATGGAACATGAAACATATTGCAGGGAGAGAGACAGAAGCCGTCTTGATTAATGCCCACGATTATCAGCGATGCAAATCACTTTCACTTATTAAGTCTTGTTTAATATCCTAATGAAGGCTTCTGAGCAGATTTGGTAATTCCAGAGAAAGTGACTGTGAACTAATGCCCTTTCAGCATGTTGAGAATGAGCAGTACTATAAAGAAAACCTCATTTACCATAATTCCTCCCCTGCACAGGACCCTTTTCTCAGCTTCTACTTCGCAGCAGGAGACAATTAACCTTTTCAGTGCCAGAAGTGAGTCCCAGCACATTCCAGCTGCGAAGGCCAGCCGGGTCAGAGGAAGACGGAAGTTCTCTTTCGTTTTCACTTCCATAGAACAGTTCTAAGAAACTGGACTGCGGAGTAGGGGTTTCAAATGTCGCTGCTGGTTGTGTTATCTGACGTGGGCCGATGTGGTATCCTGCACCCTACCAAAGTCATTTAAAATGCCAACCCCGGGCCAGGGTGGCATTGCTTATTCAGTTCAAATCAAAGACTGCCAGAAATGAAAGCAGATTCGCCAAAG
Organism: Martes martes; assembly: GCF_963455335.1. NCBI lineage: Eukaryota > Metazoa > Chordata > Mammalia > Carnivora > Mustelidae > Martes > Martes martes. Next base: position 54,003,594 of record NC_137903.1, read on the forward strand.
GAGAGCCCGTTCCACCCCGAAATGCTGGGCTTCCTTTGTGATCTGTCAGGAAGTAGGTTTGATTGAGGTTGAAAGTCTGGGAGGTCGCGCTGGGGGTGGCGATTTAGGGATTTGCCTTAGGCTTTCTTGTACTGCTGGGCTCCTATGTGACGGTTCCTCTGGACTTGGGGCCACTGAGACAGACTGGAGCTGGGGCCTGGGCTGAGCCCTTCTCTGTCCCAGGGGGCTGCACCCACCTGTGGACATGGAGTGACTTCCTAACATGACTGCTTCCTGTTTTCAGAAGCAGTAGGTAGAAGTGAGGGAGAGGAGGACCCCACTGGGGCAAGAAGGCTGTTTGGTTGGTTGGGGGTTTCCTCTACTCATGCCCCTCTCAGGGTCCGCCTGGGGTGAGTGCCGTCATGGAACCATCCCCTCTGATTTTAGGAATCCCCTCACCAATCTCTCCCTGCGGAAGTCTGGCTGCGTTAACCCACATCCTGCTATAAAAGAAGAAGGCTTTGCATTGGGTTAAGATAAAGAAAGAACCAGGCAATTTCCTGGAATATAAAACAGCTTCCAACTGGCCACTTAGGAATGAACATGAACTTCTCATCGTCCTAACTGGGTCAAGATCAAGGCTAAAGATCTCCCCGTTCAGGGACTCCAGTGGGCCAAACATGAAACCTTCTCATGTCATTGCATGAATGCATGAAGTCTTACTCATAGCAGATGAAAGAAAACCATCACACAATTTGTTCTTCCTAAAGATTTTCAGGGCAGAGAGCAGTGGGTTTGGGTAAGAGAGGAAGAGAGGGAGGTTTGAAGAATGAATTGCTGGTTCTTGGTCAAAGAGGAGGACAAAACATTGAGATGTGATCTGGGTCACTTTGCACCTCCAGACCCCAGATGGGAAGAGATGCTGCCTGCTGAGTCCATTGCCTTGGGGTGGAGGTGGGATCCATCCCGAGTGAGGCCTGGTGACGGGCTATGGCAAGGCAACGCTACTTTGGTTTAGAGCCCGGATTTCAGAGCTCAGTGGAACCCATGGCGTCGCTTATCATCTCACCTTGTCGCTCTGGTTCTTAATTCATGCTCTCAGCTGTCCCACCCTCCCTTCATGCCTCTGGGGTTTTTCTTCAACCTGTGCTTCTCATCTCTTAGCATACTGGGGCCTTCACTCCTTCGACTGCTTAGTTCCTGTCTTTCCTGCTAGAATGTTAGTGCCCCCGTGACTCATTTTGGCCCGAGATTCTTAGAACAGTGCACCCAGCAGGTGCTCGGGAAAGACTGGTTGAGAGACTGCTGAGTCTGGGGGTTACATGGCCTGAGTTTCTCTGTGGGACAAAGGTTGGGTTTTCGACTAGAAGGTCAAAGACAAGGTTCATGCTGGCTCAACCATGTTTAAGCCACTGCACATTTAAGACCTTTGACGACAGTTTAAACTTGGAGCCGACAGATCTTCATTCCTAGAGTGGGGATGGATGTGACCCACGGGCCTGTGTTTCTCCGTGGCACAGCAAAAAGTTAGCCATGGTAAAGCTGTGAAAACCAGGAGGTGTTTTATGGGTTTGGGGTCTTATAATCAGTTGGGGCAAGCCTACAGCTACCTCATTTTATTTAAAGCTCATTTTCTCATTCTCCTTTTCTGCACTCAAGGCATACATGTCTTCTCTGTGAAGTGTTCTCTGATCTTCCCAGGCAGAATTCCCCACCCCTTTATCTCAGCTCCCCAATCCAGCCTGACTCGTTTCCACATCCATGTTGTGGATCCCTCCAAATCTACCACAACAATAACTCAGCTAACATTCACTGAGGGTCCACTACATGCCAGACGTTGTTCCAAATATGTCACGTGAACTCATTTCAAGCCCAAAGAACCCATTTTATAGATAAAGGAGCTGGGGCACAGAGAATTAAGTTAATACGCCCAAAAGCATACAATGGGGAATTGGGTGGTGAGGCTTTGAACCTGGGCAAGGGGCTCTAGCCTTCCCATTCTGTGCCCATGGCCTGTTGGACTGTGGACTGCTCAGCACACAAAACAGAATAGTAAATGTTAGAGAAGTGGGCGCATGTATGGCATCAGGCAATGTTTTCTGCCTGCCTCCCTGCAAAGTTCTCAAAGCAAGTGAAAAATGGATGTGAGGATGTTTTGTACATGAAGAAGCACTAAGCACTTAGGGGTTATTGTTATAGTTAAATAGTATTTCTTAAGGTTTATTTATTTTAGAGAGGAGTGAGCAAGCACATAAGTTGGAGGGAGGGGAAAAGGGAGAAGGACAAGCAGACTCCCTGCTGAGCTTGCAACCAGATGTGGGGCTCGATCCCATAACCCAAGATCATGACCTGAGCTGAAACTAAGAGTTGGATGCTCAACTGACTGAGCCACCCAGGGGCCATATAATTAAATAGTTTTAATGACAGGGAAAGTAGAAATGTCTAGAACATAGTTAAAGAAGCATCTATGAAAATATTCCCCATCTGTTCTTAGGCTGTTTTGTAAAAACTCTATGAAATAGCTCACAGATTTTTAGACTTCTGTCTTGATCCCCTACCGAACTTCTGGGTTAATGAGATCTGGGCAACTTTGCTTCAACCTGGCTCTGAATCTTTTATTTTTTTTAAACCTTGTATTTATTTTGTTTTTATTTTTAAAATTTGTAAAATACACATGCCATAAAGTTTACTACTTGAATTGTAGAGTTCATTAAGCACATTCACACTGTTCTGCAATCATCACCACCATCTATCTCTAGAAAGCACTTCTCTTCCAAACTGGAAACTTTGTATCAATAAAACAAGAACTCCCACAGCCCCTGGTAACCACTATTTTACTTCCTGTTCTATGACTTTGACTACTCTAGGTGCCTCATTTAAGTGGGATCATACAGTGAAATCATACAGTGGGTCATATCTTCCTATGACTGGTTTATTTCACTTAGCATAATGTCTTCAAGATTTATCCATCTTGTAGCATCTGTCAGAATTTCCTTTATTTTTTAAGACTGAATAACATTCCAGTGTGTATGTGTGTTGTTGGGTCTGTTATCAAAGGAATGAGACTGAGACAAAGTGAAAGTTATGCAAAACCTTATTCTATGCCAAGCATTAGAAGTTAGACTGACCAGCCAGGGGAATGAGGCTGAGACAAAGTGAAAGTTATGTAAAGCTTTATTCTATGCCAAGCATTAGAAGTCAGATTGACTGGCCAGGGCCACCTCCGAAGAGAGCGACTCCCCCTTGGTCTTACAGGTTAGTTTTATAGAGCACAATCGCAGACCTCTACATATGTGGCTTTGGCTGATTGGATGTCTCCTACCTGTGTGTTTTAGTAATGGTTACCCAGAACCGATACTAGTAACTGCTGAGGCGCTTATTAAACAACAAAATGGCCTTGTTTTAGGTATGTGTTTTAGCAACGGTTACCCAGAACGGGTATCATTAACTGCTGAGGCATTTATTAAACAACAAAATGGCTACCTAGGCAACATGGAGTTGCTATGGCTAAGTAGACTCAGGCAGGCCCTAGGGGTTTAACAAGTTTTAACGTGGAATCAGGCCCACATATATATATATATATATATGTGTATATATATATTATAGTGTGTGTACATATAATATAAATACAACACACACATATATGTAAATATATATTATATATATATAACACACACACACACACACACACACACACACACACACACACCACATTTTGTTCATTATTCTTCTGCCAGTGGATACTTGGGTTGCTTCCACTTTCAAATATGATGAATAATGCTGCTATGGACATGGGTATATGAATGTCTATTTGAGTCTGTATTTAAATTCTTTTGGGTATATACCTAGAGTGGAATTGCTGGATCATGGAGCAATTCTATTTTTAATTTTTTGATGAACCACCAAATCATTTTCTATAGCAGCTGTACCATTTTGCATTCCTGCCAGCAGTGAACAAATGTTCCAATTTTCTCACATCCTCGCCAACACTTGTTATTTTCTGGTTTTTCATTTTTTGAAAATAGCTGTCATCAAGGGTGGGAAGGGGGTCATTTGGAATCTTTGAATGATTGTTTTACTTGTTAATCTTCTATATCTCTGAATTATTTTTCATCTTTAAGAAAAAATCTTGGCCACGTTAAATCGACTGGATTCTATAATCTTGAATGTCTTCATTTTTTTTTTTTTTTTAAATTGAGCCTTCAAATAGATGGACCAGCATGTGCCAGCTACTGTTCTAGGTGTTGGAAAACCTTGATGAGTAGGACCATTGCAGCTCTCAGCTTTCTAAGTGTTCAAGGTTGAGTTTGGTCACATAACACATAATTATGGTGGTTTGTTAGCCAGAGGTATAAATCATGCCATTTATAGTTACCTTTGAAATATCATAATTTCAATTGTATATGACAAAAGTTTAATTACACAGAATGCTGAAGTTCTTATTTCTAAAGATTGAGTTTTCTAGATGCATGAGGGTTTGGCTCTATAGGTCCCTTGGGTTTTTTGTTGGTTTATCTGTTTATCTTTTTTAAAAATCAACTTTATGTTTTAAAACTGTTTTACTTTTACTACAAAGTTCCTCTAGAGAGTTCCCATAAATCCCTATTATTAACATCATACATTAGCATGGGATATTTATTATAATTAATGAACAGATATTCTCACGTCATTTTTAACTAAAGTTCATAGTTTATTGGGATTCTCCTAAATTTTACCCAATGTCTTTTCCTCTTCCACGATTCAGGTCTAGGATACCACAGTATGGTTAGCTGTCATGTCTCCTTAGGCTCTTCTTGACTGTGGCAATTCCTTAGATGTTCCTTGTTTTTGATTACCTTGACAATTTTGAGGAGTACTAGTGAGGTATTTTCTAAATTCTTTTTTTATTGGGATTTGTCTGATGATTTTCTCATGATGAGACTGAGGTTATGGGTTTTGGAAAGCAGATCAGAGAGGTAAAGTACATTTTCAGCACATCATATCAAGGGTAAAAATCAACACAATTTATCACTCTTACTGTTGACCTTGATCACTTAGCTGAGGTCATGTTTGTCATGTTTCTCTACTATAAGGTTACTCTTTCTTCTCCTCTTTGCATACTGTACTCTTTGGAAGGAGGAGTATCACTATACTGGTGTATAACTATGTAAGAGGATTGCACATGCAATGAGAAGCTACACTCTTTGTCTTGGAGGGTGGTGTATCTACATAAATTTCTTGGAATTCTTCTGCAGGGAAGACTTGTCTCTTCTCTCACATTTATTTGTTTATTCAATCACTTACTTATATCAGCATGACTCATGGATATTTATTTTATGCTTTGGGTCATAATCTGATACTATTTTGTTTATTTTCTTGCTGAAATTGTCCCAGCTTTGGCCACTGGGAACAATTTTAGTTGGTGCCTGCGTCCCTTTGACATATTTCCACATCACTGTGGATTTTTTGATTTGTTTTTGAGCTCTTCTTTCTTTTTTCTTTTTTAATTTATTTTATTTATTTGACAGAGATAGAGAGAGAGAGAAAGCATGCAGGAGCAGGTGGGGCAGCAGAGAGAGGGGGAAGGCAGGGTCCCTGCTGAGCAGAGAACCCAAAGTAGGACTCAACCCCAGGACCCTGAAATCATGACCTCAGCTGAAGGCAGAGGCTTAACCAACTAAGCCTCCCAAGTGCCCCAGTTTCCAAGCTTTTTCTTACTTTTTGGCACTGCAAGGTGCTCTAGGCTCATCTTGTACATTCCCTGCCTGAATCCTTGAATCAGCCATTTCCCTAAGGATCCCTGGTTCCTTTTATTGGAGAATGTACTAGAAACAAAGATCTAGGTGCCAGGTGTGCTCTCGTGGCTACCGGGGTGCTGTTACATTTAAGTCCGCTCAGTTGACAAAGAAAATACATGTGTGTAAATAAGCCCTCAATGTTGATGATGACTATTAACACTTTGGATGAAAATATTGATGAAATATATATTTTCTGCACTCAGAACAGAGTCAATATAATTTAAGCCGTTCTTGGTAGCTGGGGTATTTGTCTCGAATGCTGGTTATTGGCCAGAGTATAGGGATTTCCCTCAGCCCCAACAAGCTTTGAAAGAGTGTTTATGGACACATTGTGGTGCCATGCTATTGTGCCCTTTGAATTCTGCTCCAGCTTTTTGTGACTTTTCTGGTTTCCTTTCCCCTTGGTGTCTTTAATTCCCTGCTCTGTGTCCCTCTAAGTTACTGTTTGTGATCCGCTGTCTTCCCGTAATCAGATAACCAGGTTTGGTCAACTTGTCCATCAAGTAAATGTGAAGAGATACTAACTACAGATCTGAGGTCTACTCCAAAAAAAGAAAATGAATCTTATAACCCCCATTTTAGCTTATGCAGAAAAATATCTTTACCCTCTTCCCTGTTTCTCTGCTGCTAGTTGCTAACAGCACTGAATAGGTGAGGTCAGACATCAAACCCATGCAGGGCACTGTTTTGTCCAGGCAGTTCTGTGTCCAGGACCTCAAATCGCATCGAGAAAGCTCTAAGCACACAGAAAGGAGCAGCAGCCTTGAAATGCATTTGAGCTCTGGCTCTGTTGCTCTGCCTCTGGCAAGTCACTCAACCCATCTGGGTCTAAGTTTTCTGACAATAAGTGAAAGAGTTGGCCTAGAATCTCTAGGTCCCTTTCCAGCTTTACCATCCTGTGACTTCTGAGTAAGCTTATTAATCTTAGGTGAACAATGTGATCAGATGGGCTCCAGAGCATCTAATCTCAGTTAAGCTGCCTTCGGACTGAGTGACCTTGGGAAAGTCGCTCTAAAAATACACACGTGTACATGTAGGCATTTACGTAATAAAGGAGGCATTACAAATTGAGAGGGGACGAGTGGATGGGATGTGGCCAGTATCAGGAAAACCGCATCACTGTATGAAGGAAAATAAAACTGGATTTCCAATAAGGTCACTAGGTAAATTAAATTCCTAAATGAGAAAGACTAACTTATAAATTTATAGAAGAAAATTTAGGAGATTATCTCTGTAATTAGGCATGGGAAAGGTCTTAAACACATGTTAGAACACAAACCTTAAGACCAGCAAATAGAGGGAATAGATTCCATCACAGTTAGATGTCTGCCAACAACATGGATGGATCTGGGAAGTATGATATGTACCAATGTCATTTGCAAAATTAAAAACATACTCACACAAACCAACAATATGTATTTTGCAAGAACATATTCAAACGAAAGGCTAGACTTTAAGAAGGTTGCTTGTGGGGTGGAGAGGGGAATGAAAGCAGGCACAAGAATAAAAGGGACAGGGGCCTGGCTGGCTCAGTAGGTAGAGAGTGCAACTTGGGTTGATCTTGGGGTTGTGAGTTCAAGCCCCATGTTGGGTGTAGACTTTACTTAAAAAATTAAAATCTTTAAAAAAAGAATAAAAGGGTCAAACACCTCAATAAAAAAATGCAGAGAGAAGGCCTTGCAGGGTTCTCTGATGATCATGTGTCATGTACATATATGTGTGTATATTTTTGAACATACATGTATTTTTAATGGATGTTTGCGTAAACATCATGATCCTTGGGCCATGGGCCATAAACCCCCTGAAGGTAGGAATTAGCACACAGTGGGCATTTATATTGGTGGGATGAATGCATGGTGTACATGGAACAAGTCTGCACTAGCTACTTCACCGGCTTTTGTGGAAATAACACGAGGGACGAAGCATAAATACTCACTCAGACTTCAGAAGCTATTGACCTGGAACGATCCTTAGAATTTATCTGGATCAACACACACCACACCTCTGGATTTCACAGATAGGTCTAAGAACAGGTGGCTGGACTAAAAAAAGTCACATATGTTGGATCAGCCCCCTCACCTTTTCCTAAACCCACGTAGAGGCTCAAAACTCTGTCATTATTATTTTACAAAAGAAAGGGCTTTTTAAAAATATCACTGGGTTAGGTAAATATCAAATAACATTGGAAAGAGCCATTGAGATTCATTTAGCGTATCAGAACAAGTTTCTGAGTGAAGCAAATAGTTGAACGAGGCCTTGAATGATGACAACACTTTCGATGAAGTAATTCTGCTTCATACAACTTGACTACATACTTCTCATTTTTCTCACTTCTTTGTGGCAACTGCACTGCGACCTGGACCTCTGGGTCGGTCTGACTTCAGAGAGGATTTTAACTCCTTCTGGGGGACCTGAGCTATGATCCAAGCTTCTGACTCACAAGAAAGATTTCCCACCCGCACACACTCCAAAAGAAGCTCCCGAGATCCAGCATGTCCTGGTGGAAAATTCCTCCCTGTTTTGGCCAGCCCTGGGTCAGCTGGCAGACAGTAAAAAAGAAAATGTCTTCTGATCCATCCAAGGGCAAGAGGTGCTTTGAACTCAGTCTGGAGAGGAACTTCAGCATGTGCACATCCCAGACCTGTTGCTATAGTGCCTGACACGAATGAGTCACAGGGGAAACACAGTGGGGACTGGTGACAGCTATATGTGCAAGTCGACAGTTGGTCACCCAGCCAGCCAACGATGATAAACTTCCCTTCGGCCATAAACCCGACCCAGCTGTGGGGCGTGCGCAAACCTGTGTCAGGGGAGAGAGAAGGCTTATTTCCTATTGGCATGGGGTCCTTTTGAACCTTGACCTTCCTCAAACTGTCCTTCTTTGATAAATGCAGGGTACCAGAAACTGAAAAGAATGGGCAACAGAAGGCTGTGCATCGACCTTCAACAATGACAGACCCCAGAAAGGGGGAGGGAGATGCTCCCCCCCACCGCTGTGAGGAAAACAAGACAGACAGATGTGCAGTTTGGAAAATGCACGGGGCCGGGCTCTCGGAAAGCATTTGCTGTGGGTAGGAGAAATGTGGAGGGGACTCCTTCGTCTCCCGTGATTCACTTTTGAATGTGCCAGTCCACTCACCATTAACGAGAGTGAACACACCAGACAGACCTTTAAGTGTTGTTCATGTTTCCGACACATCCTGGTGGGGCCTAAGGAAGAGGAAACTCTGGCAGGCAACTTAGGGGCATGACAGCTGTTTCTCATCATGTTCACAACTACCCAAGTTACGGCCGTGAAAACTAAGGTGGCCAACAGTTTGGAACTACTGGAAACTCTCGTAGGACCAAACCAGACTTTGAGAAAGCAGCACCAAGAATTCAGGGAGAGACATAGGTAGGCACTTGGGGGTATGTACCCACAGTCCCACACACACCTTCAGAAGCAACGTCCTGTTCACAGAAACTGTGTGGACAGAGGCAAAGGGAGGGCAAAGTTCAACTCAGAAGCAGAAAGAAAAACAGTAAGATTTGGGATTGCGTTATTCATGTTGGCTGATTATATGTGTGACTTCCCTCTATCAACACATATATATATGTATTGTGGAAACATGGAATACATGTTTTCCACATTAAAGGCTTTTATAGGTCTCAAACAATAAATATAGGCAAGATACACCAGTGGAGATAAATGACAGCATTGGTGAGGAATTGATTTCAAGAGGGGCCCTGAGATGTTATAGAAGGAAGGGATCCAGGCGGGTCTGGACATAGAGCCTTCGGATGGCCACTGCTTCCTCTCCACACCTTGGTATTCTAAAGGTCAAGGGTAATCTTCATAACTTAATGGCATTCATGTCTCCTGTCATCTTCCCTTCGATTCACCCAGTAGCTTACTGCCAATTTAATTCTTCTAAATACAGTTCAAAGATACAATTTTTCTTGCTCACAGTTCTTCTGTGGTCCTCCTTTATCCACTGAATAAAATACATTTCTAGCTCTGTATATTGTTTAACTTTAGTTAAACTGCTTTCCATTGACTAAAGAGGTTCTCTCTGGACTTTTTTTTTGCTCCTACCCTTCCTTCCCGATCAATGGCCACCTCCTAGGAACTCCAGCTCTGCTGTCGAATTTTTACCCATCTTTCAAGGCCGATTTCAACTACTGCCTTCTCTTGATGCCTTATCCGATAACCTTGATCTCTCTTGATGGACCTTCTTATTCCTATTTTATTTGTATTTGTATATGGAATTTGTATTTACCTGAAATTTATTTATGCAGATAAATAATTCTATCTATACAATTATATAATATGGGTGAATTATTATATTTATGATCATACATCTATATTTATCTATAATTATTATCTATATATAAATTATGTTATTGAACCTACCTCCCTGCACATTATAAGCAAGGTAACTTTATATAGCTTCTTTTCTACTCGATTGAAAACTCCCTGTCTGCATCTTTCATATTTGTCTTTTTCTTTTTCTTTCTTTCTTTCTTTTTTTAAATTGTGAAAAGTAGCAGATGATTACGAAAGTACACACAACCTAACTCTACTGCTTAATACATTATTAAAAGAAAACAGCAAGTCACCAGCACCCAGGTCAAGAAATAAAACGTTGCCTCCAAAGCCCCCACCATGTGCCCTCTTTATGCGTCTTCCCTCTTGGCCCTGTTCACTTCCTTCTCCTCTTCAGCACCTGCCGTGGACGCCTGGGCTCTGCAAGGGGTCAGTTGATGCTTGAAGGGTAAAGGAATAGATGATGAGCCTAACAGAATGCCAGCTGGAATGATTATCTTCACTGGAAAAGGGCCCAAACGTCACTCCCCTACTTAATGGTGGGTCTGAATTCCCTTCATATGAGAATGACGAATGTTCTGCAATCCTAGTTGTCAGTTTTTAAAAAGCACCTACAGGAGAAGGATTCTCAGCACGGTGGAATCAGTGTCCCAAGCGAGGAAAGGCACTGCCTTTACTGGGTTGGATTTTGAGCTGTCAGGAAGTTAGAAATAGTGTCTCCCTTTGGGGGATTCTACCTGGGACCTCACAAAAGTCACACGGGCACCTGGTTCTTGGGAACAGTGGCAGAGAAGGAAGGGCCCAGGCTGCATCTGTGCTTCCCGATAAAGTTGGAATCCTGAGGTTGAATACGATTTTCAGGCTTTCTCTGCAGCCCCACGCGGCAGACAGTATCTGAGAGCGATTGCAAGGGTAACAGAACCAGGCACGACAGCAGCGTCTCGTGTCATCTTGTTGCTGTGACCAGTAACCTTTTCAATATTTATGTCTTATTTTTATCTCTGCATTAGAGAGGCATTATTGTGCACAGCCTGTTAAAAACAGTTCTGAGGGAAACACACTTCCAGCTGCTTCCTCCTGTTTTCCATCTGCTGCGTTTACGCGTCTTTGTATGCATTTAACTGTTGCTTGTTGGTGTAATTGGGGTTTTACCGAGGACAGGGAAGAAAATTCCCTAAGGGTGGGTTGTCGGTCCAATTGATCTGAAAGAGACGATCTCAGTTAGTCACTAATAAACCTTAAACTTCCACGTGGAGCAATGAAATAAACACCAAGTAACTTTAAGTTTTAAGAGTTAACTTGCTCCCGTAGTATTTTTGTATTCCTATATTTATGCATGAGCTACTCTTTCCCCCATTTAATCTTAAATATGTAAATCCTCAATTTATCTGGAATTACTCAGTGAAAGGCTGATGTGTGAGTGTGGCAGATTATAATATTCCATCGCCACCCCTGATCCTCTTTACCTCTTATTCTTTTCATAGCAGATCAAAAAAGCTGCGTGCGTGCCACAAGAATATATTATTTTAAGAGACTTGGACTTAGAAATTGATTTCCTTGATGAGAAAAAGAAAAGTCTCCTTCTGACCCAGAGGGTCACTTCATAATCCTGTCACTCTACATCAAAAAAGCCTTTTTTTTTTTTTCCTTTTAGGAGAAGATGAGAATATTTCTGAAAAGGAATTAATTTTTCAGCTGTAGTAAAAACAGTGACTTGCCGACTTCACCATCCCAGAAGAGGGGCTCTTTTCAGAATTTATCTCCTGTGATTAGAACAGGCTCTTGATCTATTTTAGGGCCGGGCAGTCTTCATGGCAATTGGGATTTGTGGCATGGAGTGAAATTGATCTTATATTTTATTGATGATTTTAAGCCATAAGTTAGTGTTAAGGCTTTTTTTTTTTTTTTTTTTTGGTAAAGGGATTTCACTGCTTTCCAATACCGAATCACTGTTTGAAGTGAGCAGCTCTCCTCCTAGTGTGTGGATTTAAATTCATAGGCTATTAAACAGCACGTGATTTTCATCACCTTTTGATTGAGGTTCCGCTTCCGATACTAATTTGCATTCCAGGAATGCCCATACCTGTTCCGGAAGCCGTCCAACGGGGGCTGCGGCTCCCGGTGCTGCGGCTCCCGGTGCTGCTGCACGTTTGATCCACCTCGCCCCCCGCCATACTGCTGGTGATTTTGATTTAGTTGATCTGGAGCCCCGCCTCACAGTGCTCTAGAAGCTTCCCACAGTGATTCTAGGAAGCAGACAGGGTTGAGAACGACGGAGACCTAGTATATTCTGAAACCACATGGGGTTCTGTTATCATGAGGTTTGAGTTCTCTGTCTGACTTGTTGACATATAGTTGTTCTGATGGAACCTCTCTAATCTCTTTACTAATATGAAGCCTCAGAACATCTATTGGAATCCCCCAAGTTAATATTTAGTGCTCATTTTACTGAGGGATATAATGAAGTTAGAAAAAATTATTTTCCATTCAGGACGTGTGTGTTTGTACTATAGATGCACGCATATAAACTCAAATAAAAGACTAATGAGTGAGGAAGTCTTAGTAAAATAATGGAATAGAAGGTTCTTGCCTGCCCCTCTAAGCCCTACACAAAATTATCTCTGCTAAAGGGGCCAGAAATTCCATTTCTAATTCAGTTCTTAGCTTTAAGCTTGTTACCCTGGTTGGTAATCTTTAAAGGTCATTTGATTCCTGAGGAGATAGCATTAGATAACACTAGTTCCTGGTGCCCCAGTGGGAAGGAATGTGTCAGACCTTTCTGGACACAGAGTCATGGAGAAAGGTGTGCCCAGGCTTTGTGACCTCATGGGTGCATGACCTGTGCAGTTGTAGGGCATGCCCTATGGAGGAGGGCCCCACATGTGGCCTAATGCTCTGCTGTTGCTATCTTGAAATTCTTTATGATAATTTTTTAACAAGTATCCTGAGGGTCTTGGGTTTGGCCTCCAAAGATACACTGTCTTTATTGCCCTGTGGGGTCCGTCAGGGACTGTGAGGACTCAGGTGGGGGGGGATAAAGAGTTGTGGACCCACAGAAGGACTAGAGTCCCTGGGGCTGTAAGTCACCAGGGTGAGGGGCTGAGGCAGACACCCACTATTACCACAGGCACTTAGGGGATATTTGGGACCATCTCTAGTCCACAACGACACTGTAGACAATTGCTCGTTTACAAGTATTTACCAAGTGCCAGCTATATGCCAGGTGCTGGGCTAACTGCTGGGGACAGCATACAAGGACCGCATGGATCAAATACTCCAGCAGAGAAATCGTCAACTACAATCACATGTGCCAAGTGCTATGACATGGGATGTGTGAGGTGCCATGGGAACACCACACAAGAGCACCCAACTCAACTTGCTGGGGTGGGGGAAGGCAGGATATCTCTACTAAGATAGAAAGATAACTAGTGATTAGCCATGTGAAGAGGAGGAATTAGATTATCCTAGACAGAAGGAACTGCTAGCATATGCAAAGGCCCAGGGTAAAAGAGAAAACTGTCTCAGAAGAAATGAAGTTCAGTGTGAATGGAAATGCCAGGAACGGGGGGAATGTTAAGAGATTACTTTGGACAGGTAGATAGGGGTAAGATGACCGATGGTCATAAAAGATGGGTGTATTGACCATTCTGCTAGACCGCAGAACTAAGTAATGTCTTGCAGGAATTGTATCACCTCATCTTCACAAGGACCTTATAAATAGGTTTAGTTGTTGACCCATTTTACAGAAGAGGAAACTGAGACAGATTAAATAACTTGCCCCAAGAAACTCAGCTACTAAATCGTAGAGTTAGGATTTGGATATAGCTGTGTCTATTCACAAAGCCAGAGTCCCAAATCACAGTATAATGTAGTTAAGAAATTTGGACTTTCAACCTTAAAGAAATGGGAAACCATGAAAGGAATTTAAACAGGCAGATTAACACGAAGAAGCTTGCATTTTAGTTAGGCGATTCTGGCTATAGTACTCTGAGTTTCATTCAGTGATTCTGGGATTGATTTTGTGAATCAATAAACTATTGCTTTGCCCTTCTTTTCTCTTCCGGCTTATCTTTTGGACAAAGAAGCCCAAACTGAACACCTTAATTTCTAATGGAAATTAAGATTGAATTAGGTTACGGGGGTTGCCTGGATGGTTCAGTGGGTTAAGCATCTGACTCTTGATTTTGGCTCAGGTCATGATCTCAGGGTCCTGAGATTGAGCCCCTTGTCTGGCTTCACCTGGGCATGGAGACTGCTTAAGATTCTCTCTCTCTCCCCCCACCTCTGTTCCTCAGGTGTGCTCGTGTGCTCTCTCTCTCTGGAAAAAAAAATTCTGGAAATAAAGTTCTCATTTTGTCTGTGATAATTTGGTCTCATTATGGAGGATTGTCTGTATATTCTGAACCCATAGACATAAGATAAGAAATAAAAGGTTTCTTAATGCTAACTTTTACTGTGCGATTTTAAAAAATTAAGTTCTTATAGAGTCTCATGAGATTCAGTAAAAATTAATACATGTCCAGAAATGAAACAAAAAATCAACTAAAAAAACTATCATCTTGCCCCTCTTTACCTTCTTTTTCTTACAAAGGGTGTGTTCTACTTGGCACTTTGCTCTCTGAGAGATCCTCCCTCCACCATGCTCCTCCCTCCCCCATAGGTTTTCCCCAGAGGTCTTGCCTTTCCATCTCTGAGAACTCGTATTCTGATGCTCTCAACTTTTGTGCTTCCAGGGAAAGAGCATGATCAAGCAGGAAGTGCTTTGGGGTCTACCTAACTGGGTTCAAGTCTTAGGAGTTTTTGATCTCCAGGCTCTTAGTATCCATTTCCGCATTATAAAAATGGTAAGTTAGTATCATCCCAGAACATTGTTTGGGGACTAAATGAGTTAAAATATTCGAGAGGACTCTGTCTCTTGTAGGTTACCTGTTCGTTTCTTTTCCTTCCTTTTCACTTAGACCTTAGTTCAAGTGACTTGCCTATCTGATCTTCCTCTCAAGTTCAACTGTCTATTCTTTTGAACTTTCCCGCTCCCCACCCCTGAAACCCTTCTTCACTCTCTGCTCCTCCAGCAATCAGAGGCCCTGCGGTAACACTTGGCTTTGCAAACGGTATACTAGGGTATACTAGGGTATACTAGGAGCTTCCTAGTCAGGCTTCTTGGGGGCAGAAACCAAGGCTGATACATTTTTTAAACATTCCTACAGTGTCCCTCCAGAGGTCTGCACGTGGAAGGAAGTCACAAATGTGACTTCCAAAGCAATCATTGGCCATCCACTGGAAAGGGCAATGTGGAGAGGACAGGATGCCCCACCCCCCGCCGCGTTAACGTTAGTGTAATAATAATTTTCCAGAATTCCTTAAGCTTTTGATTATATGCTTATTCAGGGATAGTGCCTGTGTCCATGGCTTCTTATTTATCTGTTAATGTATCATCGCTATCAAGTTCCTCGAAAGCTTGTTGAAATACAAGCTTAGTGTTCCTCATTCCAGGAGAGGCAGATGTGGTTACACTCGATATTTATAGAAGAGTCCTCAGTGAATCTCTCAGGGTATGGGACGTTCTTTAACTCCAAAGAGAGAAGTGCATTTTTATTGTTTCCTTTTTTTCTATTTGCACATAATTCTACTAGAGAGGAAAATCCAAAAGAGGGAGGGCAGGGGGAGAGTGTAACTGTGCAGCTAGGTAGTCTGACTAGGTGCCGTCCTCAACAGCACCAAAGATCCCACACGGGGTACCTAACTTGGAGCCAGGTGCCATGGGAATTCTTTCACTAGTCCTAACAGTCCTAGAAGGAGGTACTCTCGCTCCACCTCGCTGTTGGGAAAACTGACACAGAGAGGCTAGGTAATTCACTGAACGTTACTCAGCCACAAACAGCAGAGCCCGCGTGTAACCCAGACAGCTGGTTCCAGAACCGGAGTGGGCCATTTCTGTGCTGTGCTGCCCACCTAGCACAAGGACTTAGGATAAGAAAGACTTTAATTACAGGTATCCCCATGCAAACATGTGAACTAAGCCTGGCCCCTTATGCCATTTGAATACAGATAAGAAGGAGAGGCCAGGGCTCAGAAAGCCTCAGGCTGTCCTGGGGCTCTAGCAACCACATCCATTCACACTCAGCTCTGTATCTGTGTGTTGTGTGAGGATCACAGGAGTGCTTTTAAAAGCCCTTCATGCAGTGCTCCTAGTCCCGGGGTCTACAACAAATCACCCGGGGAGGGGTGGGGGTCCCTCTCTTGGGTATGCCCCACCTTCCTGCCCTCTTAATGGAGGACAATTACCCAGTAAAGCCCACCTTTCTCTGTCTGGAACCCGGAAACAGTCTCAGAATGTTCTAGAAAACCTTCTCCGATGGATTGCAGCTGGCCTGGAGGACAAGACCTGTGTGTTATGCTTGCCCTAACCCACAGGGGTAGATATCATGTCATATCTGTATTTAGTGCCCGGTGGAGAGGCAGCCTTCGGTGGGCGAATGACTGAATACTTATGGAACTCAAGCATATTTGCATTTACCATGGATTCTGCTGTGGCTCCGATTAAAACCAATGGTTTTAATCAAGGCAGAATATCTTCTTTAAACACCAGGATTAGCCTCTATGAAAAGAGAAATGTAAACAGGACTCTAATTAGAGAATTTACTAATTATTCTTCCCTGCTGAGGACATTAGCTGGGGTTTAGTCTTGAGCTGTGACAGCCATACGACTTTCTCTTTATCTCCAGAAAGGGAAAAATTGCCTGGAAAGATTCATTTCAATACCCTGATTCCTTTCCTGCTCTCTTTCACCCTCAAAAAAAAGATATTCCAGCATGAAAGATCACAGACTCAGCCCAAAACAGTGGACCCAGGTTGACGGCATTCAGGAGACTGCACGCTCCCGGAGCCCCGACCGCCGAGGCAAAGATAAATCGGCAGGAAGATTTCTTTGGAATGATGTGAATTTAATGAATCATGAAAAATATCCCCAGCTGTTCTTAAATTTAAGGGAGATTGAGTGATAACAAAAGATAGTTTCCCTCCCTCTTAGATGTAGGTTGGAGCGGAAAGAGTGGTGGTTAAAAAAAAAAAAAAAAAAAAAAAACCCGAGGCCAAAAGCTTGCCTTTTCTTTCCCATCTCTTCTATTGTTGAAGGGGAAAAAAGCCGTCTGCAGTCAGCAGCCACTGAAGGGTATGATGAAGAGTGTTTGCTATTACCAGACTTGAAGAATTCTCCACTCTGATTTCAAAGACCAGGCCACCCTTGCAGGCAAACATTTAGAAAGTGATGGGCTTTGCTCTCGCCCCCCCCCTCCCAACCCCCAGCCACCACCATCCTCACATCTCCCCCAACCTCTTTATTAACAAGTTGACTTGTTGAAATTAAAAATAATGATTCTCCCTTTGCTCATCGCAGCTGCTGCAACCCTCACTACCTTGGCCCCGGAAATGCTTATTAACCCATTGACTGGTGTGGTCTCCCAGGCCTGTCCTCAGTTGGGACATCTAAACCAGACCTTGGTGGGCTTGGCTGAGGTTCAGGGAGTCCCAATTTAGGTCCTTGAGATCCTTGCTGGAGGGCTGAGAGGGCTCTGAGCAGGGCTTGACATCCATGAGTGACTTCCCTTCTCTTCCCTTTCTTTCCCCGGCAGCCCTCAGCCTTGGCAGCGATGGGTCGCCTTGGTCAAGCCAGGCACTAGCCCAGGAGGCCAGGCCCCAGGCACAGAGTCCAGGCACACATCTTGCTGCTCTTACTCGAAAAAGCGCAAGGCAGGTGAGTAGCCATGAGGGTTGGGAGAGAACCCCTGCCCACCTCCACCATCTTGGGGTCTATTACTGTCCAGCTAAATTTCCCTTTTCTTCAAAGTGGGTGAGGAAGGCTAACAGATGCAAAGCAAGGTTGCAAGGATTTTTGGTTTGTTTGTTTATTTCTATTTTTTTAATCCTGAAGATAATTTTTGACTTCTAAATATAGTTCAGAGATGTGTTTGAGAAATAAAAATGCTAGCCCCTCTGTGTAACCACTAGAAGAGGTTCAGAGAACACTGTGGATGATGAAGGCGATAATAATGTTGAATGCTAACGACAAACAATTAATTTGAGGACTTAAACGACATACGATGTACCAGACACAGTATCAAATGCTTCTCACACGTGATGCGTTAAATACACAACACTCACACACACACAACCAACCCTCCAAGAAGTAGATATTGTAACGATTTATCAAACAAACTGGACTTTTAATAGGATTTTAACAGGAAGAAAATTTACTTTTTGCACTACTCTCTCCAAACCCTGTTGGATCATTTTCCTTTCCTCCTGGATGAGAAATTAAGCAGATTCTTAGCCTCGCATAGTCATTTTTACATATTAAAAAAAAAAATCAGTCAAGACTGTGCAATACTGGCAGAAGGATAGGCACCTAGATCAAAGGAAAAAAATAGCTTGGAAATAGCCCCACACAAGCACAACCAATAGATTCTTGACGAGGGGGCACAAAAGCAATTCACCAGAAGGAAACCAATTTCAACAAATGGTGCTGGAATAATTGGACATCCACAGGCAAAACATGAACTGACCTAGACTTCACACCTTATATAAGAACGATCACACAATGCACCATATACTTTAATGTAAAATGTAAAATCATACAACTTTTAGATGGAAACATAGAAGGAAGTCTTTGAGACTTAGAGAGTGGGGAAGAGTTTTTAGACATGACATCAAAGTATGATCTACAAAAGAAAAAGAGTTGATAAATTAGAGGAAAGACATACGACAGACTGGGAAAAAATATTTGCAAACCACTTTTCTAAAAATGGACTCATAGTTAGAATATGTAAAAAAAAAAAAAAAACACCCCTCAAAACTCAACAATTAAAAGAAAAGCAGACAATTCAATTATAAAATGGACAAACTGCATGAAGGAATATTTTACCAAAGAAGATACATGAGGACAAATGAGACCTGGAAATGATATTCACCATCTCCAACCATAAGGGAAGTGAAAATTAAGATCATAATGAGGTCTCACGACACACTTACTGGAACAATTAAGATTAAAAACAAAACAAAAGAACAACAAATAAACACAAAAAAGTGGAAATAGACTGACTGTACAACTCAGCAATCATTTATCCTGGAAAAATGAAGCATGTCCACATAGAAGAAACTAGGCGTGATTGTGCATGGCGGCTTTCTTTACTTAGCTGGCTTTGTTCCAACAGGGGTAATGACCAAAATGTCTTGGAACAAGTGAATGGTTAAGCTAGATGTGGTATGTCCACACCATGAAATGCTACTCTACAATAAAAAGGAATGGACTTTTGATATACTGCATGTGGATGGATCTCAAGGATATTAAGCTGATTTTTTAAAAGTTCATCACAATAGATCATAAGATACATGATTCTACTTCTATAATAGTCTCAGGATGACACAGTTACGGAAATGGAGAACCAGTTCATGGTCGTCCGGGGTTAGGGAGGTTGAGGGAGGGTGGTGCTGAGGAAGATGGCAGGACTACAGAAGGGTAGCCCCAGGGAAATCTTTGCAGTCAAGGAATGGTTCTGTATCTTGATCTTCCTGATAGCTTACATTAATACGAATTTGCATATGTGAGAAAATGATAGAGAACTATACAAATGAATGCACCAATGTCAATGTCCTGATTTTGAGACTATAGTATAGTTATATAAGATGTAACCATTGGTGGAAACCCGGTGAAGACAACCCGAGACCTCTTTGTATTGTCTATTTTTTTTTTTTAAGATTGTATTTATTTATCTAACAGAGAGTGAGAGAGAGCACAAGCAGGGAGAGGGGCCGGCAGAGGGAGAGGGAGAAGCAGGCTCCCCACTGAGCAGGGAGCCTGATGTGGAGGCTGAATCTCAGGACCCTGGGATCACAACCTGAGGCAAAGGCAGATGTTTAACGACTGAGCATAATGCACCCAGGCGCCCCTCCTCCATACTGTCTTTACAATTTCTTGTGATTCTATAATTATTACAAAAATTTAAAATATAAAATAAAATAATGCACCTTGCATTATCAAGCATTATTCTCCAGCATAGTATATAATCTTCATTCTCTCATTTTATTTAAAACCTCGCCCCTCACTAGCACTGCCTGATCAGGCCTGATTCAGGCATTATTAGGGCAGGCTAAGCCATGCTGTAGTAACTAAAGAAAACAAATTAAAAGTCCCTGAAATTTTGGTACTTGAGCATAATAAAACATTGGCACCTATGTCCATGAGGGTAGGGCAGTTCACTTCTGAGCAGTGATTCAGAGACCCAGGTTCCTTCCATCTTGTGGCTCTGCCGTCTTCAGCCTGTGCCTTCCAAGACTGCCCTGGGAGGAGAAGGAAAATGGTGGGGGATTGTGCAGGGGACTTGATGGTGAGGCCTGAAAGTATGCCCTATCATTGTCACCTACATTCCACTGCCCAGAAGGAAGCCAGCTTAACCTAAAGTGCTCTTGGGAAATCCAGTCTTGCTGCATGCCCAGGAATAGTGCTCACAGTTGGAGGGAGGATCTCGCTGTGTGGTAGGTGGCGGGTGATGAGATTCTGTGTTCCCTACAGAGGAAAGGGTGACATGGTAGTTTCTTTTTTTTTTTTTTTGGTCTCCCCAAAAGAAAGGGAGACCTTTTTTTCTTTCTTTTTTTGGTTTCTCTTTTTCTTTTTTGTCTCCCCTTGGAGGCAAGGAATGAGTAGAAGAGAGGGACAATGCCTTCTATTGGTGGTGTGTCCGGTTGGCTCCATGCATGGTCCACATGCTTGCTCTCTTCCTCCTTGGGCACCTCAGTGGGGTGTCTGGAGGTTCTGCTCCCCTCAGCATTGGCACAGTGAGTGCACCTTCCATGGGACACTCCCTCAGCTTCTGCATCTAACAGCACATCCAAGCTTCTTTCCATTGGAGCCACCTCACTCTGCCATTCAGAACGGTCACAGTGACACAGTGAGTCCTCCTGGGCAGGTTCCTTGGAGATGACACAAGCCTAATCCTGGGAGAGCCAGCTCCACTGAAAGCTTGAGGTGCACGCTGATCCCTCCATGGCCAAGAGAGAAGCTTTTGCCAAGAGAGAAACTTCAACTGAACTCTTACCTTAGGTTTTTTCTGGCAAGAGTCAGACAACACAGGCCATTTGCTCCCCCAAACTCTAATACTTTGCTCTTCACTAGCACCCACAGTCTCCTTACTTCACTTGAGGAGGGAACCCGCTTTCCTTCTCTGTGTGGGTGAGGAGGAAGGGAAAACAATCCATCCTCTTTGGTTTCATTCAAATCAACTTCCTCATCTCAGGTTACACAGAGGCAAAGGAGGGGTGCCACACTTCAGGACCCATGCCCTCCATTAGCAACTCCTGTGGGGTGCTCGGACTCCCCTCTCTAGAATATGTTGCTGCCTAACACCTATTGTCTTTAGCTCTGGGGTCTCAGCCAAAATGCCCAGTGAACTAGGAAAAATGCATTTAACACCCTGTTAAATAACATTATTTCCATTTTATAGTTGTAGATCCTCAAGTTCAAAATGGTTAAGGACTTTGTGCAAAGCCCCACAGCTCTACGGTAGTAGGTAGATCTCAAGAGCTGTGGACTGTGGTGGACGAGATATAGGAGATGGGACGAAGAAAAAGAATGCAATTAGATTTAATTTTGGTAAGTCGATGTGTTCACTGCAAGTAGAGGAGAATCATTTCATTTCCATGTGCTTAGCTGGGGACCAGAAAGTCAAGAAGTAAGTGTGGGTTAGAAAGTGTCTGCAAAACAAAAGAAAATTGTCAAGCTATCATGTATAAGAAATGGAACAGGAATTTGGGGGAAAGGAAGAGCACAGATGGAGGGAGGGAGGGAAGAAAGAGGGTGAGTGGGGCAGCTAGGTAGGATCCTAGGCCTGCAGAATAGAGCCCTGGTGATGGGTTTTAAGGGAAGCAAATGTCCAGTGGCCATTTTGTATTACTTGAGGTGTACGCCACCCATCTCCCGACCTTTGGTTAAGGCTCCTGAACATCCCTGCCTTATGAGCACGCTGCTGGGGAAAGGAGAGCTCAAGGACAGAGTAGGCTAAGTCCAACTCGGTGAAGAGTACAGAGAGAAGCTGGTGACAAGAGAAGAGGGAGGCCATGAGCCTAGGGAACACAAAAGTGGCCCCAAGAAGGATGCCCGCGAGAATGTGTGACAGTCCTGGAGGAGCACACTCGACTTCCTTGGGGACATTGCCAAGTCAGCTTGAGCTAATTTAACCCAAACCTGTGACAGGGCGACTGCAGCTGACATCTGGGTTGCACTCAAATAATCAAAAATCCTCCCAAGAAAGTGCTGCGTAACTCCTTCCTTACTAAACTTTTTACCCAACTTACTAAAAAGAATAGCTTTGAAACAACTCCTACTTGATTTGCCATTTCAAGCCTTTCAGAGGAGGTGCTAGAGAGGAACAGAAGAAACAAACACCGGAAAGGGTCTGACTCAGGATGAGAGCAGCAGAAGTTGCAGTAGGATCAACATGACCGACCCCTCCCAATGATTGAGTGACCGGTGAGTTGGCGCAAAGCTCGCTCTGTATGTGTGCGTGTGCCTGCATTTCAGAGTAGGGTTTCCCAGATTTTAATGTGCACATGAACCACTGAGGATCAAGGGGGGATGGATGGTGGTTAATGAGATCTGCATTGCCAATAGTTCGCAGGTGATACCACGCTGCTGGTCAGAGCAACATGGTTAAAGAGCATGGGGCAGTAACTTTCCAACCTGGAGGGCCATTAGTGGGGCCAAAGGAAAAAGGCGGACATGGAAAAGGTAAGAGTGTAGATGAGTGGAAAATAATAAAGGAATAATAAATAAAAAGGAAAATTAATAAAAAGGAAATAAAAATAAATAAAAAGGAAAATAGAGGGAGAGAAGATTAAAAACAACAACAACAACAAAACAAGCATAACTACACAGAACCAGGGATCTCCAGGAAGGGAAATGGGAAGTCACCAGTAGCTGTTCTGAACTTCTCGATATTTTGTTTCAATGACATAGATTGGTTTGCCCTCTATTAAATAGCATGCACTCTTTGTGCCCTAACAGTCCTTGGCGTTTCAAGGGTGAAAAAGTAGAGATGTGATTCTCGAGTCATTCACTAGTATTTATTCATATGGATTACATAACATTGGTGGTAGCATTTATGTATATTCCCACCAGTATGGGCAAAACCAGTGCTGTGATACAGCTGTTTCCTGTATGAATGGAATTTGCAATCTGGTGGAGAATATCACACACAACACACATGGAAAAGTAAATTACAAGGCAAGTAAGTGATGCATGGAGGCTAATACTATACATATATTTAAAAAGAAACTTCTCATCTGTTTTACCAGTTTTCTGCCACTTGTTGATGTGGGAGAGGCAGACTTATTATCATGATTTTACAGAAAGAGGAGCTCAGAGAGGTAAGGTGACTTGTTCAAGGTCATACCGATAGTAAGGAACAAAGCTTAAATATGGCGTCTTCTGGTTTTGTTCTGGCGCTCTTTCCATTAACCTCCCCTGCTAAGGGCAGTAAATTTTATTATATTCCTCTTCGCCTACTTTTCTGACTTTCTCTAGCTTAGCAGGCCAGGGCTTCTCAACAGCTTGGCATTTAATTGGTTTACAGTTTCCTCCCTCATTCAAAACCTAAATCAGTTAAACAAATTTCCTGGAAAACCAAAATAAACTCTAAGCAAAGTCCACTGCTGGGTCACATTTGTCTAAATAGAAGGTATTCTCAGAATACAAGTCATTGAAAACAGCAGGGAATCTTGAAAACCTCTTTGCAATCTTAATTTCTCCATTCCCTGTTGCTTGGTTCCCAAACTCATGCATACAACTCAGCCTCTCTTACAGACCTGTATGCCCATGGGACCTGTGTATTTATACACATGCAGACATACGTAGGACATAATTTTGCTAATTGAAAACAAGTTCTCCCATTAATGCCAGCACACGAATTTGACCCTACTGTTATTGTAACTTAATCATATAGTTTAACCCTAAGTGGGTCTGTAGTCTGACGACTTATTTATTTTTTTTAAAGATCTTATTTATTTATTTGACAGAGAGATCACAAGTAGGCAGAGAGGCAGGCAGAGAGAGAGGGAAGCAGGCTCCCCACTGAGCAGAGAGCCCGATGCAGGGCTCGATCCCAGGATGCTGAGAACATGACCTGAGCTGAAGGCAGAGGCTTAACCCACTGAGCCACCCAGGCGCCCCAAGTCTGACGATTTAATAAGTGTAAATGCAGCTGAATTTCCACCTAAATTGCTCATGTTTGTAATGCACATACTCCAGGAACTGACTACACACATACAAGTTAACTAGTTAAGTGAAATTTGTTTTGGAAGGAAAAGTCTAATGGTGATGGCAGTCTGGGCAGAAAGGATGACAGTGAGCCAAGTTTCCCACTTAGTGGAGTTTTGTTGTGCTTCCCTGCTTCTTACCAATAGAACACACCAGGGGCATTGTACCCCTGTCACCTCCTGACTTCATGAATAGTAAATGAGAGTGTTGCCAAAGGACACTCATATTATGTGCTGGAGTTTCTGGTTCTCTGTCCTTAATCCAGTTCCCATCCCTCCCATCCCTGAAATGCATTTCCATTTTCTCCTTTTTAAAGTCTTTCCCCCCATTTTACCAATCTCCTGTGTTTTCCTCATTTACTTCTTTACATTTTAGAATATACTGAAAATATATATTTAGAATATCCCCAGACACTGATTTTGTTTCTTCTCCGTTCCCCATTTGGTGCAATAGTTGCTGGAGGGAGGGGCTCATTTGCTTATTTCCTCAGGCTCTGAAATGCACAGTTCTGAAAGGGGCAAGAGTAGAGGATCTAAAACTCTGAATTCTTGAGAGTTGCTTGATGTTGGAGCTTTGGGGTGCTCATCAGTCTCCAGCGTTTCCCCCTTCTTTAGTTCTGACCAACTGATAATTACGTGTAAGGAGGCAAATGGGGATCAAAATATGTTTCCTGGCTTCACTGATGGCAAAGTTGGATTGGAGAACACAGCAGGAAGTGTGTGCTCTGTTAAAAACAGGAAGACCTGAGAGAGAGAGAGAGAGAGAGAGTGGGAGAGAAGGAGAGCTAAGAGACTAAGAGACACTGGAGATGGTCTACAGAAATGTCCCTCCAGTCCCCTTCCTAAGCCTGGTGTAGGCATGAGGGTAGAATATCTTGTGGAGGAGTAAAGTTATCCCAGAAGCCCTTGCACATTTGCTCTTCTCACTCTGCTCTGGGAAGATGTCTGGGTGAGTATGTGTTTACAGCCTCCTCCGTTCTGAGGAGTAGTCAAGGGAAGGCCCAGTAGCACTACTGGCTTAGTCGCCTCCCCTAAGCCCTGTGCTCTAGAGGGCGCTGCTCTGGTCCTCCTCGGGCAGTGTCCTGACCCGTGGGACAAGAAGAGGGGCCCATCCTAAGACCACATTCTCCTTGGGAGTCTTCTGCCCATATCGTCGGGAGCATGTGTGGGCTTCAACCTTGATGGGCTTCTAGGTCTCTGCCCTCCTGCTCGTGCCCCTGGTGAGATGGGACCATGCCACTTGGGTATAGTTCTCTAGGACTGAGGGATGGCCAAGGGGTAGATATAAGCAGGGGTGGAGAGGTCAAGGGTGTTATGGAACTTGGACACCCCAGCTGGAGCTGCAATGTTGGAGTGTGGGGTGGAGACGGTGGGAAGAGGAGGAGGAAGGGGGCAAACCACAGGCTAATGGCCAGCTGTCCTAGAAGCCTGCGTTCTGCTATAGGACTCTAAGGACTGTGGGAATTTTAAATAAGACCCTTTCAGGTTGTTATAAACATATATTTATTTATGTAGGAGAGCAGAACATTTTTTATTTAATGGTTTATTAGCTAGATTTATGGCTTTTAAAAATTCAGACACATGATATTTGGACCTCTATCTGGATTCTTGCCCTAGGCCCCATGAGGGTTAGGAATAGGAGCAAGGAGGTCCTGGGCCTGCCTCTTTTCGAGGCTCTAAGGGAGAGAGTAGAGCCTCTATCGTTGTATAACAAAACACCCCAAACTTAGAGACCTAAGACCACAAATATTTTATTATGCTCACCACATTCATGGATCACGAATTCAGAGTGGGCCCATGGTAGGGACAGAGGCTTGATGTGTGGTCACTGCACCAGTAAGACTGGAAAGCTGGTGGTGGCTCAGTGACTAGGGACGATAGTCACTGAAGACATCCTAACTCACTCTGGCAATCACTGTAGGTGGTTGGTGGGGGAACCCTGCTGGGTGTGTCAGACCAAGCATTTACACATAGCTTCTCTTTGTGAACAGTCTCATGGCTGGGTTCAAGGGTAAGCATCTTTAAAAGATACGGGCAGGACCTGTCAGGCATTTTATGACATAGCCTTGGAAGTCACATGGTGTCACTTCTGCCCTAGTTATCAATCCACCTAGATTCAAGGGGAGGAAACACAGACCCCACTTATTGATGAGAGAAGTGTCAAAAACATATTACACAAATGGGCTGTAGGATGGAAGATATTGTTGAGGCTACTTTTCGAAAATGCCATCTGCCACACTGTCCTCTGTTGAAGAGTGCACAATAGACGGGTTTGGGAAGAGATCCCTGGTCTTGGGTTCCATGAGGATATTCTGACTTAATTCAAGTCAAAGGTTTAGAAGAGTGTTTGGCATATGAGAAGACTCACTGAACAGCAGGGGCCACCATCATCATCACCACCACAACCGTGTCACCACAACTGTCACCATCATCACCATCACATCGTTGTCATCAACAGTAACATTGTCATCATCTCTGAAGAAACTTTGGGGGTGGTTTAGTCATCTATAGGAGGGAGGAAGTAGTACCTGGTAAGCTGAGTGATGTTTTGGATATCCCCAAATGATCCAGTGGTAGTTCTGTATTTGAACTTGGGCTTCTGTCTCCTACCAGAGAACTATATAGTAGTTCTATATATAGAACTATATAGCATCAGTAACTCTAAATCTCAGTCACTGCTTTTGTCTGATGCTAATGACTCCAGAGAAGATTTAGCTGGTACATTTTTCTGTGTATCCTTTAAGAAAAAACCCAGCAAACGTTTTTTAGACTAATAACCACAAACTTTAGTAATAAGAGAGCCATTAATTTGGTTAATTTAGATTTTAAAAAACCAGACTTTTGTTTTTTATTTTGAAACAATATCTCCTAAGGCAATTAGCAAAACAAGTTTGTAGGGAATGATGTCTAATTATTTGAGGAGCCAAACATTATCTATGCAAATATTCTATGTATGGAATGCAGTAATTATGAGATTTTATCACTAGTTCATTAAATCTTGTCTCCACAACCCCACTTGGCAATATTTTCTTATTTTATAGTGTTTAAGTACTTGAAAATTAAGCAATTTCTTTAAAGAACTCTTCTGTAGCTGTAACCAGTTTCTGCAAACTTATTTTTTTCCACAAAAATCCAAAATTAGAGCTTTTGTCTTGCTGAATGTTTTGTTTTGTTTCATTTTGGGTTGTGTTTAAGGAGCTAGTCTTCCCTTGAGGGAACAAGGGTAGCAAAACCAAACCAATCAATACCCACTGATTTGTGGCCAAGTTGGGCTGTTGGTAGGGTATGTGAGGGGTAAGAGCAAATCAGACATCAGTTTGTTCTCTCTCGGTGAACCCTGGTGTTCACTCTGGGGATCCAGAAGCTACTTACAGTGTCAAGAATGTAGGTCAGCATTACTTTATGTAACTGTCCCCCTTTTTGTTTTCTGTTGGGAGGTCAGGGCAAGGGTAAATGTTCGTAGAGGTTGTCCATCCAGATCGAGCCTGGAGGCTGTCCAAGGAGACAGAGTCCAGTTGATGTTGGATGTTCACTGCCTGGTGTCAGCAGGTGACAGGGACAGCAATGAAATCTTCCTCTCAGATATTTTGGGCAGAAATGGCAACACTGTTATTTAGATCAACAACTATACCTTCCTTTGTGAGGAAGTCTCTGAAATTAGACAACTTGGGTTCATGGAGAAGTGTGCCTTAGTTCCTCACGTCTCTAAAGTGAGAATAAGAATAGGACTTATGTCATAGGATTCTGATGAGGTGCAATGAGTAATACACGCAGAGAACTTTAAGCAGTGTCTTGCACACAGCTGGTCCTCCCCAAATGCTATTGTTTCACTATACCTGACACCAACAGCAGCCGCTTACTGAGCATTGGCTATGTGGCAGAATTTATTTTATCCTTACCATAACTCTATCTGGTGGCTGGTGTCATCCCCATTTCATAAAGGACAAAAGAGGCACAGGGAAGTTTCAAGTTTGCTCAAGGTCATGCATTAAAGAACTGGGATTCGAACAGGTTTTGTCGGACACAAAAACTTGTGAGCTTCACCACCACCTGGCACCATGATAAAAATCAAAATTAAAGAAAGCAAAAATAACCTTGTCATTAGCATACTTGATATTTGCTGAGAAGGCTATTAGGTTATTCTTAGACTGTAAAGTCTGTGGTGGCTGTGAGTTTTTCGACACCGTCTAGCATGGCGCTGTGTGCGGAAGACAGTTACCAGAGCTTTCTGTTCCCCTGCCACTGTTGTTGCTGATAACACTCTAAGCTGGAACCTTGGACGTGGCCTCTAGTGCTGTTGGCAGGGGCCCTGTGCACAGGCACCAGCCCGCGGGTTACAGCAACCTCAATGAAGGGGATGGGTGGTGTTTTGGGTGGAGGGAGGGTCAGAGAGTCTCCCCGTGAGTCCTTGATTCTGCCACATTTCCATCCATTTTCAAGAAAAGTCAGATCGAGTGACTCTTGTTAAGCTCTGCTCAAATAGAGCCAAGTCACCTTTCTGCTGATGTCCCTCCTCGCCCGTGCTGCTCTTTTTTCTCTCAAACCACAAACAAGGGAAGATTGATAGCCAGGCTGGAAAAACCCATGGTGTGGTTCACAAATATAGGTCTAGGCTGGGGTGGGGGAGGTCCTCCTTCCTCATCTGTTTGTTTAAAGATAAAGAGGCCCTTTCTGTCCACAGGGGGTCCAGCAATTTAACCACAAACTATATTAACGCGTGTCAGAAAGTGTCTGCTCTGCTGAGCTGAGTGGGGAGGGACAGAACCCTGGGTTCTCATCACCCTGGGCCAAGCTTCCCCAACCCCCTCAATTCAAAAGTATTATCTCTTAAGTGCTTATTGTAGACTTTCCTACCCCATGTTTTTAAATTACAAAAAAAAAAAAAAATTAAGCCTTTTGTGTTTCTAATACATAGAGATCCTGGAATTTCAGATCTGCCAATAATTCCCCTGTTCCAAAGAAAAAAAAATAGTCATTTTTTTTCCTTACTGGAATTTTTTCATTCCTTCCCACCCACCCCACCTCCATTTCTCATTTCCTCAGGAAACCATTTAGTTGGAGACACAGGGAAAGTTTTCCAACACACTTCCCACAGCCCCCACAGACTCACGCACACCCGGAGAGCAATTTAGTACCAAGAACATGTGTTGCAATATAGTCAACCTTGCCCATAAAGATTTCTGTCTCCAGTTCTCTAGAGCACTTGGAAGGCCTTATGGGGAAGGCAGCCTTCATTCGTGTTCACAACAGTCACCCTTCAGGAACCCATGTGGCTGGCCCTGGGGTGTCTGCCCTCTGCTCTGGGCTGTCAATCAATGAAGCAAATATAGAGTTGCTATGGCTCTTCCGTGGTATCCCTGAACATGACCTTCCTGTGGGCTTTCTAGAAGAAAGGAAGGTGAGGGAGGGACTCCCTTTTGACCTTCGGATGGGACTGAAGGAGTGTTGGTCACTTTTAAAAATTGAACTTGAGAACTTTATCATGTACTAAATAACATTTCAGGTGCTAGGGATAAAAATGGGGAAGGAGACAAGTGAAGTGCTTGCTTTCAAATTTCACTTTCTAATTTAGGGATTAGGAGTATTAAGTAGAGAAGGCAAAACAAGAGTAGAGAAGCAAAATCCAGGAACACTAATAAACAAAATGCATGTATTGATTAATGAGAGCTATGAAGAGATCAAATAGCATTTTAGAATAGTGACTAATCTCCTTTCTGCCTGCAACTTTGGGGAAGCCTTCCTCCCCAGGCTTGAATTTTGTAGTTCCCAACCTATGACTAGGCTCTGAGAGCCTTAGTGCTAGATGCCTTTGTCTGGTCCAGGGCAAAGATACCCCCTTGCCCTCTGCAGATGGAGTTCAAAAAACCTTTGCGAGCAAAGAGCTGAGGTCCATTACACTTCCACCAGCTCCCGGCCACACTTTGTGAGCAGAGAGACAGAAGAGTACAAGAATTCCAAGAAAGTGGAAACCACTTTCCACTCTACGCATCCCCAACACATGAACAGCTTCTTAAAATACTCAAGCAGCAAAGTGAAAACGAACAGAATAGAAAATTTTCCAGCTGCAGCAAAAATATTACCTGTCCCCAAAAGAGATTCCCCTGTGTGGTTCACCTTCCATGATTGGTCAAGTATCTTGGGACCAAGTCTCATCTTGTCCAAATCCAAGGACTCTTGGCTGCTCCAGGGAAGCCAACTTTTGATTCTAGTTGCCCACATTCATCTCCTAGTGCCACGGAGGATCACTTGCATTGGGTCGTAGTCTGCATCCTTGCTATCTCTTTGGATTAAAAAAAAAAAAAAAAAGTTCTTATGTCAAGAAGAGGCCTCCAGGAATTGGAGGCTGGGGAATTTACTGTAACCCGAGGCGGAAGACCTTCAGAGACTGAGCTTACACTCTGCTTAGCAACCACCAGATGTCAGCAACTCATCTGATTTCAGTTCTTTAGCAAAGGGGAAGACAGCCCCTGACGGAGGGAATGACTGCCTTTGGCTGACATCAGCTTTTTTTAAGTTTCAGGTGTGACTTCAGGAGGGTGTCTACTCTTAGGAAAAGTGTTAATGGCTTGAGCCGGATCCAAGTCTGAAGATGAGAAAAGCACTCAAACACATTCACATGATGGGAATTCTTGGACTAATACTTTCATTTGGTGTTCGTTGTCAGCACCATTTACAGATGGTGAAAAAGAAGTTTGTCAGGGAATTAAAGATTCACCGGGAAGATTTTTAAGGCCAAAGGCAACTAGATGGATAAATTTGCTTTCAAGGGTTTTTGTTTGTTTTGTTTTAAAGACTCCTGCTAGACTCTTAGGAAAATCTCTGTAAGAAGGGAAAGGGAAGTATGAAACTGCAAACATTATTTAAAAGAGGAGGCATAAATAAGGTACCCAAAGGGCAGGAGGTAATTAGAATGAGCTCCTGGGTTGGTTATTTATTTCGCAAAACCAGGTTAAGCAGCTATCAATATAAGAAAATGTGAGACAAGATGCCTTTGGTGAATGAAAAGTCTAATACAGCTAAAATTGCCTCTAGTTTTGTGGTGGGCGCCTCCTCATCAGGTAATGGGTTTCACAAACCTGTCATAATGTATTATTCTTCAGTAAGCCAAGCCCAGGGTGCCAATGCAGTAAAATGATATTTATTAGAAGTTCTCAGACTCTGGGCGCCAGGGTGGCTCAGTTGTTAAGCGTCTGCCTTAGGCTCAGGTCATGATCTCAGGGTCCTGGGATCGAGCCCCATATTGGGCTCTCTGCTTGGCGGGAAGCCTGCGTCTTCCTCTCCCACTCCCCCGGCCTGTCTTCCCTCTCTCACTGTGTCTCTCTTTGTTAAATAAATAAACAAAATCTTTAAATAAGATAAAATAAAATAAAAGCTATTTAAAACAAAAATGAAGTTGTCAGACTCCCAAGAACCTTAATGGCAGAGATTCCCCATACATTCTTTTCTTGGTCTAGTCTCTTCTCCCACTTTTTGCTTTTATTCTTATTCCTGCTATTGACTCTGAACTTCAAGGTCAAATGGGCATCACTCATGCCCCTGTTGGAAAAAAAACTGTGGTTAGAAGTGCAAGGGGAAGGGGAAGGTGTTCTCTGCAGCATGTATCTCAGTGTGGAGGTTCATTACCATAAAATTAAAATATCTGACCAAATTCCCAAGCCAGGCATTTAAGCTGGGACAGGGGCTCCATGGGCTCTTTGCAAACAGCCCCCTCTTCAAGGCCCAGCATAGGGCTTGGCACAGAAAGGGCGCTAGACCCTCCCATTGACCAAATAGAGCACCGACCTTCCTCTCTAACCTCCTTCCCACATCCCACCTCTCAAAAACCTCACCCAGCACTTTGGTCCCCTACACAAGCCTCGATTTTCCTTTCTTAAGGTCTGGCTTCCTGCCACCTCTTCACACTCTCTCCCTGGAATTTCCTTCCATCTCATTTAAATTCAGTTGATGTTTCAACCTCTGCCACCTCCCTAAAGCCTCTAGGACTTAGGGACAAGTCCTCTAGAAGGACATCCACCCTGATGTTATTTCACACCCCTTCATTCCTAAGTCCTTGGGGTAGCAGATCTATGGTTCTTTTAATTAACAGTCTTCTATTCTATTAATAATGATATAGCTATAAGTATACATCAATAGTTAATGTAAAGTATTATATCATATTGCCATCTATATCAATATGGTGTAAAGCAAATTCTTCCGTATTTTCTTCCAAATAGGTTGTAAGTTTCTTAAAGCTTAAAAATAATGTTTAGCCACGTGTTTTACAAAGGGTAGGATGCCAAGTAGACATTTGTTCATTGAAAGTGGAAAGCTTCTGTTTGTTGCGCTCAGTTTATGCACTCCCTTCCAGAGTACACACCCATGGAAATAAATCTATCTATCTTCCTTCCTTCCTTCCTTCCTTCCTTCCTAGAGAAATGAGTAGAGCCTGGAACCCTCTGTTCCTTCCCCCATTCAAGGCTCCCTTTGAGATCCATAAATGAAGAAAGGCCCAGAGAAGTGGCGGTGGTTCCCTTTCCACCCCCTTTCTCTGAGGTGTGGTTCCTCTTGACAAAGAAGAATGTCGAGCCTCAGTTCCCTGAGGGTAATTCATCAGGTAATTATATGCAAAGACTCAGATCCCTAAAAGAGGGCTTGACTTTGTTGTCACCTGGGAAATGTCAACAAATGACATTATCTCCCATGGAGCCAGCACAGTGGCTTCTGGGTGGGCAGGGAGGGTCGATAGGGGAAGCAGGTGAGTCAGGGGCCCTCAGGGTCACCAGGGACTGGGATAGGAGAGACACTTCATGACTCGCTCCCTGTAACTTTGTTCTTCTGGATGAAATTTAGAAAAAAATCCATCATGTCTCCTTTATGAAGAGAATCTTGAAAGGCAGATCGACTTTCTGCTTTCTGAGTTGGAAACAGAGGAAGAGCCTTGCCAAAGCCGGGATGGGTGTGTGCAGTACCATGACACCATGCTTGCTAGCTTGACTGAGGCACCCCCCAAAGCCGGCGGTGAGCAGCGGGAGGCCAGCTCTTCTCTGCCTCCCGCTGGAGTAAGCTGAGGTCAGAGGAAAGACCATGTGGTTGGTGAAGCCGATTACGGTCACTTACTGCTCCAGTTAGCCAGTGCTTGCTGTGGGCTAAGTGCCTTGCATCCATCCTCTTC
The DNA here is from genome assembly GCF_963455335.1 of Martes martes. NCBI lineage: Eukaryota > Metazoa > Chordata > Mammalia > Carnivora > Mustelidae > Martes > Martes martes. The sequence goes on from NC_137903.1 coordinate 54,037,111, forward strand.
TTCAATCCCTAACACAACTTTGGAGAACTTCCCATTTTATAGAAAAGGAGACTGAAGCTCAGAGAGGTAAGAAAATTTGCCCTGAGTCACACGGCTAATAAAGAGCAGGGCTGGGTTTTAAACCCAGGTGTCATGTGCTTTGGATTCTAATCCCGATTTTGCCACTGTGTAGCTTCATGACTAAGGACGGACAATTCATAAAACTTCTTTAAGTCTCTGTGTCATCTTCTTAGAATGAAGGGTCTGGGTTGGATGATCTGGAACTCCTCTGTTCAATATGGTGGTCGGTCAGTGGCCAGATGCGGCCACTGAACACTCGATGTGGCTTGCCTAAATTGAGAAATGTCGTGTTTGTTACATACCGGATTTCAAAGACCAGAAAAAAAGGATGTGCAATATATTGATAGTATTTTAAAGACTGATTACGTTTTAAAATGATAATATTACATATATTCTATGAATCATATGCATATGGTTAAATACATACATATGATTAAAATTAATTTTACCTGTTTTATTTTTAGTTTGTAAAATGTGGGGCTGGTAGAACATCTACAATGACCCATGTGGCTCAAATGATTTTTCTCTCAGAAAGTGCTTTCTAGACTTTCTGACAAATTGTACTAGAGATTATGTGTCTCAAGAATTGATATTTCTGCATGACTTTTTGGGTCTGGAGTTGGGGATCGGAGTAGGAACAGAAGCCGAGGGACAAAGCACAGACAGCCAGTGCCACCTGTGGAAAAGTCACAGGCTCTATCGGGACGAGACTGGTCACTCAGCTCACTTACAAATGGTCTTGGGTCTGACAGCACGTTGACTAAACACCTGACAATGTGTTGTCTTACACTTTTCAGCAAGCGCGTCCACCATCACACTTGCAGGTGCCGGGTGAAATACTTTACACAGAATTCCTTACCAAGTGTATGATTTCATCTAATCCTTACAATAGCACTCTGGAAGCAAAATCCACTATTATTCGGACTTCACACATCCATGTGACAACTGAGGCACAAGACAGGTTAAGCCACTTGTCCAAGGTCATAGAGCTGGTTAATGATAAGCATGTCTGACTCAAAAACTTATGTGTATAATCATTAGGTAATACGACCTAATACAAGAAGCCTCAGTTTCTCCAGCTGTAACCAGGTGACAAGTGGAAAAAAGCATCTGTTTTGTGGGAAGGACACTGGTCCAGGAGGAACCTTCCAAAAGACCCTTAATTCTGCTCAGGGATTATTTATGTATCTCAGAGGGCTTGTCCATCATTAGCTACCTCCAAGTCAGAAGTGCTCCACTAGGCTCTGTGCCCCAGTGGTTCGGAGAGACTGCTTTCTAGGTTCTTCAGTTGAAGACAGACAGCAGTAAGACAGATGGAAATAATTATTCACCATGCATAAAACTGCCAAGCATGGACGTTTGGGTGGCTCAGGCGGTTAAGCGCCTGCCTTTGGCTCTGGTCATGATCCCAGTGTCCTGGGATTGAGCCCTGCATCGGGCTGCCTGCTCAGCAGAGAGCCTGCTTCTCCTTCTCCCTCTGCCTGATGCTCTGCCTGCTTGTGCGCGCGCTCTCTCTCTCTCTCTCTCTCTCTAATAAATAAAATCATAAAACAAACAAACAACAACAACAACAACAACAAAAAACAAACACAAAAAAACAACTCTGCCAAGCAATTGAATAAAAACTGGGAGGTTTGTTTCTGTTATCCAACAATTTGCCAAACATTCAGGTTTGGCAATTTAGAGGTTGGACTTTTAAATTTCCTTCCAGGTATGTGAAGCTGTATGTGTCAGTCAGAAGAGAGAGCTTGCACAGTAATTTGAACACAAAAATGTTAATATAAAGAACTATTAACTATAACAGGTGATTAGAATAATGAGGGGTTCACTAGGCAGAAGTAAAGAGAACCCTAAAGGTATAGGAATAGCAGTTGGAAGCAGCAACTGTTACCCCCAGGGCTGAGAGAGGAGCCCCAGGAACACCTCCCTGCCTCTTGTCCACTCTCCATCCCACCCACTCCCCAGGCTGGGCTTCAGACATTGTTGGAGAGAGCATGCTTGTGGCCCCCCAGATAGAAAACAAGTAGCCGTGTCAGTGGAATCTGCTGGAAATTTGCCCTCTAGACCTCATCATAAATGAGCTCTCGAGGGTGCAGACAAAGCTGTTGGGGAGGTCGTATCTCTCGGAAGGCATTTCGATAAAATGACCTGAGATGCTGGGGGAAGCTGCTAGATGTGGGGCGCTGCTGGCTGCCATGCACGAAAGGAACTGGATACTTGCAAAGCCACCTGTGCTGCCGCAGCTGGCTGCTGGAAGAGTTGCCCAGGCTGCAGGAGCCTGGCGCTGAAGAGCTGCCCACTCGGCAGGAGCTGGGCAAGCCGTGTGTGCTGTGCCCTCCCGGTGCGGAAGAAGGTTCTGTGCGGCAGGAGCTGGACACCAAAGACACGCCTGGTGGGCGGGGGTGGGACAATGGAGCCACGGCCTGTGATAGGGGATGCTGCCGGACAAGAGCACCAAGCAAGGATGGGCATCCCTTCCCCCTGCAAGGTCTCTCCATGCTTTCTACAGACACAGCCTCGCATGATGCTGGCAGGCAAAGGAAAAATATCACAAGAGTCCATATCATTTTTTCAGAGCAGGCAGTGAAGGGTGAACTTGGAGCCGAGAGAGGATAAATCCACGACTGGCACCCTACAGAAGAGAAGAGTGGTTTTTAAACTCTAGTGTCCCCACGTAACACCTGGTACTGATGAACACTCTGGAGTCCTAGGACCCCACATTCTGACGCAGGGGATCTAAGATTGGCACCGGGATTTGTGGTTGGCACAGGTGCTCCATGTCACCTGGATGTGATTTGCTACCATCAATATTCACTTGGATTATTGCAATAATCTCTTAACTGATATCCCCAATTGCCTTCTTATTCCTATATCGTGTATTTTGTACGAAGCAGCCAAGTGATCCCATCCACCCCTTTATTTTTAAGATTTATTTTATTTATTTGACAGAGAGAGAGAAAGAGAGAACAAGCAGGGGGAGGGGCCGAGGGAGAGGGAGAAGCAGACTCCCCACTGAACAGGGAGCCTGACACGGGGACTTGATTCCAGGACCCTGGGATCATGACTTGACCTGAAGGCAGATGCTTAACCCACTGAGCCACCCAGGCACCCCTTAATGATCCTATTCTAATATAAGTTAAAATATGTCACTCACCTATTCAGAATCCTTCAGTGGGTCCCCTTCTCACTACAGAAAAAGCTCAAGTCCCTACAGGGACTTGCACGATTTATCTTTGTTCACCCTATGTGGACCACACTGACTTTCTCTCTGTACCTAAAATATTCCAGGCACACCAGAGCCTCAGGACCTATATTATCACACTTCCTTCATCCTAGTGGGTTCCCCTCCCAGATTTCTGCAAAGCTCAAGCCCTCACTTCTTCCTATTCTTTGCTCAAACGATACTTCTTCAACAAACTCTTCCCTGACCACCCTCTTTAAAATGACAACTCTCTTTCTACCTCTTTTACCCGGGTTACTCCTGATTAATCTTCCCTGGTTGGTTTTCTCCATTGCACTTACCATCATTTAACTAATTATCTGTTCCACTTACTGATATTGTTTGTTTTCAGTCTTGTCCCACTGCAATGTAAACTCCGTGAGAAAAAGAATTTGTATCTGTTTCGTTCCCTGCTGTCCTCTCTGGCGTCTTGGGTGGTGCTTTGGACAAGATGTGCTCCACGAATATTCGTTGAGTGAATGAATACAGCCTACACTTCCAGAAACTTCTCTGTGGAGTATATAGATTGTGAGGTTGTTATACTAATGGAGAGCCAAGCTCCTTAACAGTTCTCAAACACGTCAAAATCTCCATGTATATGGACACTAACATGGACTTTTCAAGGAGCTACGCTTCATGAAAACAGAAGCTTCTAGAACAGTGTGGCTGTAGGAGATAAAGAGAACATCCCTGTTAGATGAAAGAGCAGGTGCAGCTTTAGAGAGAGAACATTGTAATGACTCACAGTAACTATTTTTTGAGAAAGGCTATATTCTTAGTCACTTGCCTCTGGAAAGTTTCTAGAGGCTTTTGGATTTAGAAGACTAGGCTCCAGATACAAATAAAGCAGGTCTGTCTGTCTTTTTCCCAGAGCCAACTTTTCTTGCCTTGGGAGGAAGGAAGCATGCCTGTGTTGGTACTTCCTTCAGGCTCTGGAACTTGTCCTCCATCACTATCCGGATCAGACCTCTCCCGCTGGCTCTTCACACTGAAGGACTGCATGAATTCCAAGTGCGGCCTTGCAAGTGAGTCATATCCCTCTTTCACGTGACTTGGACCTTATTTAGCCAAGGACATTTAAGAGTTTCTGGATGAATTATTTAAGGAGAGGACAAAGGAAGATTGAGAGATAGATCCTGAGATTAAAGTTGGACTCTGCAGAATGGATTAGAAGTAACAAAATGGGCTTGGCTTATCATGTATATATGCTACTGTAAGGCCAATGGTCTTTAAGTCTTTGTAGAAATATTTTAGGGGACCTGGGTGGCTCAGTCGGTTGAGCGACTGCCTTCGACTCAGGTCCTGATCCTGGAGTCCCAGGATTGAGTTCTGCATCGGGATCCCTGCTCGGTGGGGAGTCTGCTTCACCCTCTGCCCCTCCCCCCTCTCATGTTCTCTCTCTCACTCTCTCAAATCAATAAATAAAATCCTTAAAAAAAAAAGAAATATTTTAAAAATGGAATTGGACAGAGGTGCCTGGGTGGCTCAGTTGGTTAAGCATCTGACTCTTGGCTCAAGTCATGATCTCAGGGTTGTGAGATCCAGCCTTGAGTAGGGCTCTGTGCAGGGGATGGAGTCTGTTTGAGATTCTCTCTCTCTCCCTCTGCTCCTCCCCCACTTAAAAAAATTTTAAAAATGGAATTGGACAGAAAAGGCCAAATCTTATTATTGTCAGAAGACAGAGGAAAACATGAGACAGTAAGAGTTGATTTTCAGTTATTGGGATTGTTAAGTCTATTTATGGAGTCCAGGCAACTTAATCCAATTTAATCCCCCATTAGTATGACTCTCACACTTGATTTTAACACTTGCTAAGAAAGTATCAGCCAAATACATGTTATAATATTCTGCCTGTCCTCAGCATAGGCAGGATCGTCTGAAAATACTGTGCTTTGTAAGTTCACAGAAGTATGGAAAATATATTCCCTCTTTCAAAGGTTGTTAACTCACCAAAGCTTTGGAAGGTGCCTTGGGTCTTGAGAACTTCCAATGGGAACTCACCACCAAGCATCATTAACTTTTAAAAAGACTATCTCTTGATCATCATTTTACTGTCAATATGTCTGTTGCATAGGAAGCCAGATGAGACTAGCAAGAAGAGTTGAAAGAGGCTAACTGACCCTCGGGTGTCCCTAAGAACCATGAAGGAAGACAAGAATAATGCAAGGGAGGTTCATTGACTCCTCTGACCCAGTGCCCTTCTGCAATGATTTATTGCTTTGTCTTATTTGCTTATATTGGTAATATAGGTGCTCTCCACATTGCCTGATCCAATGGCCAGATCTCCGTATCATAGTCCATCAGCAGCTTTTGACAGAGTCCAACTTGAAAAGCTGTCTTTGTCCGATCTGGATAGCCCTCTCTTCTGGTTATTCATTTACTGGTTATTCACTAACCGTTCCCACTGTCTCTTTTGCTGTTTTCTTGTCACTTCTGTAAGATCCGCCAGTTGGAAGGTCCAAGGATTTAGTCTAAATATCTCTTCTATGTTGTAACTAATCACTGCCAAGATAACCTCCCTGAGGGTCGTGGTTTTAAGTATCATCTACTTTTCAAGAACTTTCAAATTCATATCTCAAGCCAGGACTGTTCCCTGAAATCAGGTAATATGCAACTTTTTACTTGACACTTTGCCATTTGATGTCTGATTAATACCTCAAACATAACATACCCCCAAACAAACTCTTGATTTCTGTACTGCCCCCTCAATCTCATTCCTATAGTTTTTCCATCTTAGTTAATGGTAATCTTATCTGTTTCATTGTTTATGGCTGAAAAACTTGGATCCTTCCTTGACACCTTCTCTCATCACCCACATCTGACCCATCAGCATGTTGGTTCTACCTGCAAAATAGATCTAGAATCTGACTCCCACTCCTATCTTGATCCTAGGCAGCATCATTTTCTCTCTAGATTCCTGGATAGCTTTCAAGAGGTCAGTCGGCTTCAACACTTGCCCCCCAAATATATTCTCAAGACAATAGCTAGAGTGATCCTTTGAATAGGTAAGTCACATCTCCTCTGCTAAAAACCTTCCATGGCTTTCCATCTCAGGGGAAAAGCCAGAGCTTTGCAGTGCCCTAAAGGCCCTATGTGATCTGTCCTCACTCCACACACCTGTCTAACTTAATCTCCTACCACTGTCACTAGCTTCACCCTGGCCACACTAGTCCCTTGACTTTCCTCAGAGGCACCTGCCATGTTCCCATCTCAGACCCTCTGCCTTTGCTATACATTCAGCTCTGGAAAGCTTCTCCCCGGTGACTTAATGACTCCCTTCCTCACTTCTTTCAAGGTTCCTGCTCAAATATTACCTTCCCTGGGAGGTGTTCCCTGCCCCCTAAAAAAAGGAGCAATCTGTCTCGGCCAAGTTTCTAGGTAAGGTGTGAATAATTGCAAATAATAATGCAGCCCACCACGTGTTTCTTACCACCACTCTCCTTCCATCCTTTTGTGTCCCCGTAACCTTACTCAGTTTTCCCTTCTTAGTGGTTTGTCGCACTTATCATCTGATATAACATATACTCGCTTGTCTATTTATTGTCTTTTTCCCAAAACTGAAGCACAAGTTCCATAGGAGCAAAGGAACCTTGTGCATTGTGTCCACGGCTATATTCCGGTTGCCTTGAATACAACCTGGCACATAGTTAAATGTCCAGCAAATTTCTGTTGAATGGATGAATACATACACAGGAAGCAGTGTCTGGTAGATTAGGACACGTGGAATGAATGGTGCTGTTGCAGACTGCTTATTTGTGTCCCTCCAGAATTCATATGTCGAAGCCAGCCCTGTGATGGTATTTGGATGCAGAGCCTTTAGGAGGTGATTAGGTCATGAGGACAGAGCTCTTATGATAGGATTAGTCCATTATTAAAGGGACCCCAGAGCGCTCCCTCATCCCTTCTGGCCATGCAAGGACACAGGGAGAAGGTGGCCATCCATGAACCGGGAAGTCAGCCCTCACCAGACACTGAATCGACAGACGTCCCGATCTAGGACTTCCCAGCCTTCGGACCTGTAAGAAATTAAGTCATGTTATGTATAATCCGCCTTGTCTGTGGCATTCTGTTACCATGGTCTGAATGGATGGAGGCAAGAACTGTGAATCCAGGAGGGTTAGGTGGAGCTGGATGCCTTTAAGAGAACAAGTTGATGAAGGAAGTGATAGTGTTCAAACTTGAGAACCTTCAGCCAGAGGCAGGAGTCTGAGTGCATCCTATCCAGAGCTCATCTGAACTTGGGTTCACTGGTTTGGCCACTTACTAGTGGTTTGTCTTTGGACAAGACATTGAACCTTGCTAGTTCTCAGTTTTCTCAGCCATAATATGGGGATAATAATAGAATCTACTTTAGGACAATTATGAAGAAAAAGATGTTTAAAATGTCTAGCTCACTGCATAGGTATAGTAGCATGCAATAGATGTTACAGTGATCCCTTTTGTTGTACAAAATACAATTTTGGCAGGATGCACCCTAAAACATCAACAAGGGCTAGCCTGAGGTTTGAGATTGTGGGTGATTTTTATTTTCTCCTTTTGACTTCTCTTTTCCCATTTTTCTTACAATGAATAAGTATTAGGAAGAAAAATGAGCATTCTTGCCTTTAAACATAAAAAAATGACCAATGCAGTGTGTTTAGCTGGGGCTGGGTCAAGTGGACCAATTTGAATGGGGCTGATGGTCTCCCCAGGGGTTCATCAGCATTGTATTCTGCTATTCCTAAAGCAAAGGCTAACACACCTAGAGTGCAGAGCCCACTTTCTGAGGACAAGACTGGGAGGAGGCAAGAGGAAGAAATGACAGGCAAGGCAGGGAGCTTTGAAGCCTGAAGGTACAGGGGCTCAAGTGAGGAGCTTCTGGATCTAGCTTTCCCTTTCATGGCTTAGGACGAGTTTAACTTTAGGGCCCTGTGCTCGGTGCGGGGTGGGGGGGGTGGGGGGAAGAAAACACAAATCAACTCCACTTTGGTTCAAGCATGAGAAGGTTTCATAAAGAGGCAAAGTCTGAAAATGGGCTCTTGAGGAAACCTAGATTCCAGTGTGTCGAAGCTAAAGCTTCTCCAGAGGTGTGCTGGGCAATTTTCAGGTTTCTAGTCATCACATTTAAAAAAGGGGGGGGGAGCAGGTGACATTCTTTTCCATCATATATTTTATTCGACTCCACATATCCAAAGTATCATTTCAACATGTAATCAGTCTCTAAAGGTTATTCATGAGATAGGTACCAAAAAATCTGTGGGTTTTTTTTTTTTTCTTTTTGGGTGGGGGGAGCTATGAAACCTTCAAAATTCCAGGCATATTTTGCATTTATAGTACATGTCAGTTCAGGCTAGCATTTTCCAAGTGTTCAGCAGCCACCTGTGGCCAGTGGTCACCAGCTCTAGAACATGCAAGTGTCGCTCTAGGAACGGGGATTCCCAAGAGCGAGCCAGAGCCCTCTCTTTCTTCTCTTCTATCTTACCATTATCTCTTCTCAGAGGTCCTCAGATGGCCATTTCCTGCCAGGATCATTCTCTGCCAACCTTTCCCAGAAAGGGAGTGTTTCCTGGAAAAGATAGGGCTTGTTGAGAAACACAGAGGGCAGGCAGCAAGCCACGCTGAGGGCACCCCGTGTCCCTGCACGCCATTGGGGTCTCCAAGGATACTGCGTGTAGGTAGAAGATAGCTGGTGGCCAGGGCAGTTGGGCTAAGAAACCCTCAAGGTTAGCAGAAGGCCTGAGCAGAGCTAGGCAGGGAGAGGTCTTGTGGTTTGGCTACCTGGCCAACAAGGCGACCTTCATGAGCTCTTTCTAACCTACAGCACTGCCCCCTCCAAACCTTCCCCACACCCGCCTCTATCCCTACACACTTGTGGTAGCCCTTGTGTTCCTTCTCTCCCAACGAAAGGAAATTCAAGATAAAGAATTATGTTTATCTTGCCTGGGGGGGTTCAATGAATACATTTGTCAGCGCCGGAGCTGGGGTTTAAACGTGACTAGCTAGTTCATTTGTCACGGGGGCGTATTTATCTGTGTTTGGAAGATTTAATTTTTCCCAATGAAGAACTGTATAAATAGGTCTAATGAGCCTTGAGGGCTCTCATTTGCTTTCAGAGTTTACAGCAAGCTGGGACACCTCAGAGCACACTTGCCTCTCAGGCTGCTGTGCCGCTCACCGGAGGGGGACCACCAAAGGCCAGCGCCGTTCTCATTCTGGGGGGCGCCTGTGGCCTTGGGATGCCCAGGTTTTCCCATTCAGGGGCTTATGTTTTGGGATGTTTAGTTAAGATGATTTTTTTTTTCTTTTTGCTTCTGATAATCTGCATAATCTTTTGTTTGTGTAGCTGGCGAAGTGCTCTCCAGATAAAAGAGAAGGGCACAGTTAATATATATGAATAGCAGACTATCCCTGGGGGCCTGGCAGCTCTGGAGATCGGCCTCTCCTTCGAGGCGCTGCCTGCTCCTGGCTTTCCTATTTTCTCTCTTTGTTTTATTAGCAGAGTTTCTGTCTAATTAAGGGCCAGTGTTAGCTCCAGCAGTCTGGGGGTGGGGGGAAGCAGGGGTAGAGGGCACGAGAAGGAGAGACAGACAGACAAGCGAGGCTGTGGGTATGGAGGGAGGGCAGTGGAGAGCCAGAGAGGTCGGGGTGAGGGAAGGGAAAGGAGGTTTGGAAAAACTGAGAAAAACAGGAAGATAATGAGGAGGGGAGAAGAGAGAGAGAAGATGGGGGGAGGGAAAGGTGGGGGCTAGGAGAGAACATCATAGCTGTTATTGCTGGAAGAGGCCCCAGAGATGGTATTTTTGTTGTATAGCTGGGAGAGAGCGGGACAGGGACTTGCCTGTGGCCACACGCAGTGACCCGCAGAGCCCGGCTTCTGTCCACGGCTGTCCTCTGTGGAACTCCCAGGGGGAAAAGAAAAGAGAGACATATTCAGGGGCTTTTGTAGAACTTTGCGGGTTCTCGCTTCAAGCCAGGAGTCAAGACTGCTCACCTTGGGTAAAGAAAAAGCCCTCTACCCCCTGCACGGGCCACTGCTTTGTAACAGGTGTTCTCTGCTCTGGTGTAAGGTTTGAAATCACCTGGGTGAGATCAAGAAAGCGGAACTCCTAGTCCAGATTTGCAACACATTAAAAAAAAAAAAAAAAGACCCAGCTGATGCATACTTACCCTGTGTTGACTCCTCTGAGGGTGCCCGTGCTTACTTCTTAGACTCCTCACATCACAAGAACATGCTCTGTGACTTTCTCTACAACACACACGCACGAGCACACACAGGCACGTGCGAACACACACACCGTGAGGGTCGGGGCTACAGGTCCTATCCGCAGCCCTGCGGGGAGTTTGCCAACCCTTTTACTGCTTGTCTCCGTTTCCTCTCCTGAGGAACGGCCAGGCTGGCCTGCTGATCTCTGATCTCTGAAGCCCCTTGGCTTCCATACCCAGTGCCTGCAGAGACAGACCTGTTTGGGCCAGAGAGAGGGGGCTTTGGGCGGGCTTACGAGCTGTGTGACTATACAATTTTCAAAGTTTTCTCTCTGCCCAATTTTTCCCATTTGTTTTTAAAAATCTTGGGAAATAATAACTTCTACTTCAGGGAATGTGTGTGAGGATGAGGCCAGGAGAGCCTTGCTCTGGAACGGTGGAGGTGAGTTATGTCTTCTTCATGGCCCTTGGTTGGCAGCTGTGGCCTCTTTCTTCTGACCTATGACTCTGAGGTGTCTGTGCTGAAAGCGGGCCCACCTGCTTTGCCAAAGCTGATTGGGCTCATCTCTTCCAAACTCTAACTTCTAATCATGTCTCCTTGGTACCTTGAAATCAGCCATGGTGGGATTATTTACACCAAAATCGTCAAATGTTGTAAATCAAGAATTTTTTTTTTTTTTTGAAGAGTCAGTCGTTAAACAAGAGCAGCATACTCTTGGGCCTGATCTTCCTATTTTATTCATGTTTACTCTAATTTCTCTGGATTCTGAACATATTATCAATTTAGGCAGCAGCTACTTACTTTGTACCTGCTCTCAGTCAGGGATGGGTCAGGTTGCCTGATAAAACAGAGGACATCCAGATAAATTTTAACTTTAGGTAGACCATAAATACTGTTTTAGTCTAAGTATGTCCCATGCAACATTGGAGATGTACTTACACTAAAGAAAAATTATAGGGAACTGAACGTCCTGTATTTTTACTTGCACATCTGTCAACCTTAGCCATGGAGAACCCACTTCTACAGGATAATCTCCAACCATGTTGCTTACGATCTGGTAGGAGTGCCCACCTTGTGAAATATGAAATCAAGGGATTAACTGGGGACTTTTTACACTCCTCCTCCTCATCTATCCTTTACCTAGTGTTTATTGAGCACCTATTGTGCACTACATACTGTTCTAGGTTCTGGGGATTCAGCAGCAGACAAAGCACACGCATCGCTATTCTCATAGAGCGTCTCTCTTGTTTGGCAGACACAGGTGATAAATAAGACAGAGCTGTAAGAGATATGCTATGTTAGATAGTGGTAACTGCTGTGGAGAAAAACGAACCAGAGAAGGGAAGTGTGGGAGGGAAGGGAACAGGTCTTTCTGAAGGAGAGTGTTCCAGGTAGAAGAAACAGCAGATGCAAAGGCCCTTTATTGGGTGTTGGCCGTATGCCAGGCCTGTGCTAAGTGCCTCCCCTCCCTTAGCCTATTTAATCCATGCAGCAGCCCTGTGCGGGGCGGGGGGGGGGGGGTGGTATTAGTATCATTCCCTTTTGCATGTGAGCAAACAAGATTTTTTTGAGAGGTGAAGTCTCTTGTGTGAGGTCCCCCAGCTACTCTACTGTGGAGCCTGCACTCTCACTCGGGGCTGGCTGACAACCACCTAGATTTTCTTTCCGGCTGAGAGTAAGTGTGGGAAAAAGCACTTCTGAATTCTCTGTGCTCCCATCATGCTGTGGCTCTGCGGAGGCTCCAGGAGGAGGCTGCGGCAGCCCTGGGCCTCCCTGGCTAAGGCTGAGAACAGTTCTCCCCGGTGCCCTGTAGTGAGGGAGCAAGATGCTGGGGGCCGCAGCACCCCTCTACTTCCACATACGCGCCCCAAACCAGGGGCCTCAGGGCCACGTGTCACCAGGTGGCCTCTGTTTGCATCCCGCCACCTCTCGGGCTGGACTAGGTCCGTGTGAGTCAGGGATCCCCGCGGGACGGTGGGGAGACCGTCTTGCCTCCCTCGACTCCGGCTAAGGGCACTTCACCCCGCCCACGAAGCGCCTTGACCGGCCTTTGGAGCCTTCTCCCAGGCGGCGGCGGGGGGCTGGCGGTCACCCTGAGGTCCAACAGACGCTGACCTTGCACCTAAAAAGAATACATTGTTTTCAAACAGGGCTTCCTATTCCTGCCAGATAAAGCAGCACATTAACAATGCGTCCAGGTTGTAAAATGTTGGCCGGGGATTCGTTTTTAGCAGCAAACTTTTTGTCAAGAGATTGGCATTTTCCTCCCCATTCACGAAGGCCGGCTCTCCTTTCAGGGCTGGGCGCTGGCCCCTGGGGAGCCACAGACACACACACTCCGCCGGCTGAGCCTCGCAGCGTTGATAACATTGTTATTATTAGACGTGGCCTCTGGAATCCTGAAGTTCATTCCCAAACAACGGCCCTTGTGGGGGAATGAAAGAGCAGCTCCAGCCACGGAGGTGGCAGCAGATCCATTACCTCCCGGCCTGCGAGAATCTTCCCCCTCCCGGGGCCCAGAAGCCCGTCTGCTAAGAGTCCCCGGAGCTGCCTGCACCCCCGGCGCCCCAGGGCCCCTGCCCAGGCTCTCACCGGCTTCCCCGCCGCGCCCAGCCCTCTCCCGCCTTGGGCGGACCGACCCAAGCTCATCGCACACTGGGCCTCCTGCCCCCCCCCCCCCAGCCCTCACTTCTGCTCCACGCAACTGTCTGTGCCCCAGCGCTCGCTCTTTCCTGTCCCGCTGCCGGGGTGCACCTGCCCTGCGCACCCCACCCCCGCCCCCGACTGTCGAATATCACTGCTACTTTATCAGTTTCTTCCGAAGGACGCTTTAAGACGAGTGTAAATTTTTATCACAAAATTAGTCCCGTTAAGTATTTGTGCGTTCCCGGCCAGATGGTAAGCCGGGAGCTTCCTGATGCCTTTGAGGCTTCTCATGTGCCTATTAATACCAGACTGTGAGGTCCTCTTGGGCAGAAATAGTGTCTCTTTCCTCCCCATTATGTATGAAATGTAAGTTGACCCTCGAACAACAGGGGTTCGAACTACACGGGTCCACTTATATGCGGAATTTTTTTTTAAGTAAATACCGTACAACACTGTAAATGTAGTTTCTCTTCCTTATAATTTTCTTAATAACATTTTCTTTTCTCAGTCTCACAATATTGTAAAAATACAGTGTATATAACATTTAACGTATGCAAATATGTGTTCATAGACTGTGTTATCCGTAAGGCCAACGGTAGGCTATTGGTAGTTAAGTTTCTGGGGAGTCAAAACTCAATACCCAGATTTTCAACTGCAGGGTTATCAGCCCTCCTGACCCCCACATTATTCAAGGGTTGACTGTGTTTGCAGTCAAGTGCATAAATTGCACTAACCTTAAATGTATATACATACACACACATATATATGTGTGTATATATGTACATACACACTGAGCTGTACCCATATATATGTAAATATATACAAAATACATTTAATAGATGTGTGTGTGTGTGTGTGTTACCAACACCTGGATCGAGATACAGACAGTGTTTCTAGATTTCTCCTGCCCCTTTCTGGCCAATGCTTATCCCACCCCCTTAGATAACTAGGTTTTGACATCGAGGAAATATCTCAAGTGTCTTTTCATCCCACATAGCAGATGTTTGATTAAAGTATTTTTTAAGTCAACAGTATTATGCGTTGCTCCCTGTGAGTGCTGCAGGGCGCTATACTCGGTTGACTGCCTGAGGTTGGCTCTTGGTCCTTAACGAGTTAATCGTGTAAGCCTGGGGTTGAATTTCAGTAGCTCTGCTCAGTGCTGGATTTAAACACAGTGGAAACCAAGTTAAGGGCAGTGCTGTTCTGTATATCAGTATGCCCACTGAGCCAAGGAGACCCATTTATTTTTAATTGAATTAAATTGCTCACAAAATGAAAGTAGCATACTTTCATTAATATTTAATTACATACAGTGTTAAACAATGATCACAAAGAAAACTTTGCAGCTTTTTTTGTCTCTGCTTTTTTTTATTATTACTTTGTTAAACAAGATACTTTTATTAGCTGTTTTATGCTTGGAATTTTAAGGGCCCTGTTATTATACCACTCAAGAAGTACTTAATTGGCAGGACTCAGCTGAGTGAGGTGGTAGGTTGGCTGTGACGCTGGTCACTGGTAATTGTGTGTGTGTGTGTGCGCGTGTGTGTGTCCACATATATATGCTCTAGCTTCAATTACTGGGCCACAGAGAGATATTTGAGGGAGCATTCAGGGCCTCCAACCAAGATATGAAAGTCCACATTCTGGATATCCTGAGGTCAACTAGCCATGCCTTCTCCTCCAAAAAATTCTGTATATGCTGAGAAAAGACATCACTTTTTGTAACAGATCATTCCAAAGGAAAAAGAGTTCTACTTTGGCAGCTTATTTCTATAATTTATCGGATTATTCTCACATCATAGAGCACTGATTCTCAAACTTTTGGGTACCTAAGAAGCCCCTGAGGTCCTTGTTAAAATACAGATTTCCTAGTCCTATGGCCAAAAATTTTAATTCAGTAAGGGCTAGAGAATCTGCATTTTCCACAAGCTTCCAAGGTACTGATTCTGATGTGGGGGGTATACCATCATGAAGACAGAGAAGAGAGGAAGAGAGACCATCTAGTGGATGGAAAAACAATGGAATTGTTTTTCAAAGCAAGTCTCCCATGGAATTCCAATAGTTGAAACAAATAAAAGGATAGGTGCTATGATTAAAATGGTGAAAGGGTCCCTCTCCTTTTCCCCCATGTCTCCTCTTGGCCTTTTCCTAGAGGTTGGAGCCACAGAGCTATGGCACTTGGAGATACAGCTTGAAAACCCTGAAGTCGTCTTGGTAGATAAAGATAGACATTTTAACTAGTTAGGTAAATTTGTAACATCATGAAGGAATCATGTAAGATGTGTCCAAAGATAAAACAGTGTCCCAAAGGAAGATTCCTGGACTCTAAGCAGTCTTTGGCTGTCAGTTGACAGGGATATTCATTTGATCATTCATTCATTTAACAAAAATTGGCTGAATGACCACCGTACAGTGGACGCTAAGCATCAGCACTGGGAAGCAGTGGTGGACAAGAAAGACCAGGTCACTGCTGTCCTGGAGTCCTGGGGCTGTCTTGTACTGGTAGGACAGATGGCGGACAGGAAAGCAAACACATACAGGCTATGGAGGGTATAAACACAGTCATGTGTTACTCAGGGAAGGCGTCCCCAGAGAGTTGATCTTTGAGTTGAGACTTCTGTGATGAGGGGGAGGCTCCAATGGGAAGAACTGATGGAAGGAGCATTTTGTGCAGGAGGAGTGCCAAAACTCTGAGTAGGAATAAGGAAAAGAGGGAAAATAATATAGTTGCCGCATAGCATGCAATGGTATGAGATGTGGGCAGAGAGTCTGGATGGTGCTAGATCAAACCCCAAGGCCACAAGTGTGACTGATGTGGAAGCCAGTGGAACTTTGGCTATTTCACTGGAGTAGTGACTGTGGCTGGTTATATTTTCCAGAGATGTGTGCCATGGTGTCTCCCGTCCCTACTCCCTTCTGCAGTGTGACTTTGTCTCTTCCTCATCTACTCTCTTGTATCTGATTGTGATCTGTGATTGCTTTTGACCAACAGAATACAGTAGAAACGATGCCATGCCAGTTCTAGGCATAGCTTTAACTGGCCTGGCAACTTTTTTCTCCTACTTTTTGGAACATTCACTCTTGGGACACTTCCTCTTAGAACCCAGAGACTGTGAGAAGGGAGAAACCCAGCCACATGAAAAGACCATGTGGCACTCTTTGCTTGACAGCAGTAACTGGATGCAGTCCTCAGTCAGCATTAAGCACCAACCAGGAGGGGGAGCCATGTTGGATGTCTAGACCCACTGAACATGCAGCCCAGCCACACCTGGCTATTAAATGCAGGGAGAAATCCGAAGCAAGAACCATCCCGCAGAACCCGGTCAACTCTGAACCACAAGAGATAGTGCCAAATTGTTATTTCAAGCCATGTTTTGGGGTGGATGGTTACTCAGGAAGAGATATCCAGACCAGTTCAATACTGAGATGCCCTCATAACATGAGTCTGGAATACTAGTTCAGTTCTTTTTGTCCCTCGCTTGTGTTGCCATAGACCTCTTAATGGATAAGCTCCGAGGAAGTGAAAAACTAAGAGAGGCTTTTAAGACAATCCACTTCCAAAATCTAAGTTGTTTTCCCTTTGGTGTGAATAACTCCTTACCCCAAGGATTTTACTAATTTTAGTGTTCTAAAATGATTCTCTTCTTTGCTTACATCCTCCTCTTATTCTAGAAGCTTAAGCGTCACAGAGCAAATGAGAGCTTGAGTTCAGAAAACTCTCCCAAAGGATCATTTTTCTTGGGTGGAAAAGAGTGGTTTTGGTTATCTGAAACTCCAGGGTTCATCAGGAAGATTCTGGGCTTTGGTTTCAGAAAGAGAATGGGTTGGTTCCCCTCCTGCCACCTTCTGATTGTATAGTTTGGGTCCAATAACTTAAACTTTCTAGTCTGTTCCCTCATCTGTAATACTGAATTATAGAGAAGATAATACCAACTAGTAGAGGAGAGGGGACTAAATGAGATTTTTGCAAAATGCCTGGTAAATGTACAGTGGGCACTCAGACAAGGCTATTGTGTCCCACTCTCTTCCACACTCTGATTTCTTCCCTTCATTTTCTCCCCACTCTGTTCCTCTCTGATAAGATGAGGGGCTTAGAGCACAAAAACAGGGACTGCAAATGACAAAACTGCAAAAAGAGCCTGGGGTCCCATAAGCATGTCACTTGGCTTAGTCATAGAGGTTGGAAGGGGTGCAAAGGTCCCCCTCCAAAGTCCTTGGAGGCTTGTGCTTCTCCCTTTGCTGGGTGATTCATGATCTTGTGGCTATTTCAGGTTATTGTTAATTGGCCTTTTAGTTTACAAAGCACTTTCACATACCTTATTGCATTTGGTCTTCGCAATAATTGCAAGACAGTTATTATTTTCCTCGTTTTACAGATGAGCCGACTGAAACTCACAATGGTTAAGAAATGAGCCCACAGACTGGGAGTTGAGAGGCAAAGTCTGAACTTGAACCCAGATGAGCTGGCTTCTCTGTTAGAACAGTTCCACTCTTCTCGTGCTGTCTCCTGAAAATAATTGTCACATTAGTGACACAATAATGGTTCTCTCTCAAGAGATGTCTATTATGTGAACTTCCTTTAAAGGCACTTCTGGGAATAGAAAAATAAGTACAAATCATAGCCCCTCTTCTGGAATAGAATTGGTATTTAGTACAGAATTGAGAAAAGAGCTTTCTGACCAACCCTTTCTATCTTTCCAGCTCGCTTTATTATCCCGACTCCCAACAATTCCAATCGCCCCACCAGGGTGGATCCCCCTTGACCCTACCACCATATTACCATCGCTTACTTGACTCATGTCCTTGTCTCTCTTCTTCCCTAGTTGAGATTCTAAGGCCCATCATTAGAGCAACCCCTTATGTAACATTCTAACTCTTCTCACTGGACCCATCCGACAAGATGCCAGCCCTGGTTACACTGACCTCACAACCCACAAGACACCCGCACATTCCTAGCTGACCAAGTCTGGAGGAAAACACGCAACCATGATGAGAGGTCTCAGTTTAAGTTCAGGATGACCATCTTCAACTTGGCTGTCACTGTTGGCTGCCAATTCTACTATAACTCCCTAGTCCACTCACTCTCCTTACCTTTCCTACAACCTTGCCCCCTTCTCTTTCTTAGCTATTCAGTGTGTCCCCTCCCACCGATACTCTGAAGGGAAATTCCAGAACTTTTATAACCACATCCACCCTGCTCCCTGCCTTTGTACCATGTGTTTGCTCTACCTTCAACATTCAGCTTCCTACTTAAGGAAAACCCCTTCACTTTTGCTACTTGATACTCCAAGCAGCCTTGAGTCTTGCTATTCAAGGACATCACTCTGGAAATTCTTCTGCATCATCTCTTTCTTCTTTTATGATGCATCTATCTGCTTAGGATACAACCACTGTTGTTTTTCCCATCTTAAAAAAAATCCCTGCCTTGTCCCTTATTGCCCTTTAGTTTTAGTTCAATTTCGCTGTTGTTCTTTATAGGTAAACTCAGAAGAATTTGTGGCATTCAGTGCTACAATTTCTCTTCAATTCTCACTCTGCTCCAGTCTGTGTTTCTCCACCCCTCTCCCAAACCACCAAAGCTGTTCTCGTTGAGACCACTAATGACATCCATGTTTCCAAATCCAATGATGACTTCTCAGTTCATACCTCCTTTGTCTCTAAGAAAAATTTAACAATCTTGATGACTTCCTCCTCCTCCTTTTTTTTTTTTTTAAAGATTTTATGTATGTATCTGAGAGAGAGAGAGAGAGCACACACTTGTGCGCAGGAGAAGGGGGAGGGGCAGACGGAGAGGGAGAAGCAGACTCCCCATGGAGCAGGGAGCCTGATGCGGGGCTTGATCCCAGGATCTTGAGATCATGACCTGAGCCAAAGGCAGACGTTTAAGTGACTGAGCCACCCAGGCTTCCCCCCACCCCGGTTTTTTTAAGAAGATTTTATTTATTTGAGATGAATTCCTCCTTCTTGATTAATTCCTTCACTAGGCTCTTAAGATACCATATGTTTCTAGATTTCCTCCAGTTTGCTGGCCACTCCTTCTCCTTCTCCTTTGCTGGTTCCTGCTCATTTCCCTGATCCCTAAACAATGAAGAATACCAGAGCTCCATCTTTAGACATCTTGCCTCCTTTACTCTATGTCCATCGCCTTAACGATCTCATCTAATCTCTTTCAATAAGTTGATGATTCCCTATCATGGGCTGAATTGTGTCTTCCAAAATTCATATATTAAAATCCTCACCCCCAGTACCTCAGAACATGACTATATTTGGTGAAAGGGTCTGTAAAGAGGCAATTAAGGTTAAATGAGCCCATCAAGATGGGCCCTAATCCATTGTGACTGTTGTCCTGATAAAAAGAGGGAATTCTGACATAATGAGACACAAGGGATATGCATGCATAGAGAAGGACCATACGAGGACACAGCAAGAAGGCAAGATAAGGGACCTCAGAAGAAACCAAACCTGCTGACACCTTGAAATTGGATTTCTAACTCTAGAAATATCGGAAAATACATTTCTGTTGTTTTAGCCACTTATTCTGTGGTTTTATGTCATGGCAGCCCAAGCCAACGCTTACATTCCCATGGTTATTTCTCCAGCTCAGATCTTGCCCTGGGACTTCTAGAGACAACTGGCTACTTAACATCTCCACTTGGATATCTAATAGGCATCTCAGGCTTCACATGACCTTCCCCCCAAAGCCAGTTCTCCGACAGTCTTCCTGTCTTAGTAAATGACAACTCCAAGCTTATTGCCTAAGCCAAAAACCTTGGAGTCCCCTGTGACTGCCATCTCTCTCTCTTACTCTCCTCACCCTTTCCTCTCATCTTCCATATTAAGGTCACAAGCAAATATGTCCATGTCCAGCTCTACCTTCTAATTATATCCCAAACATATGACTTTATATATCACCATTATGTCACCATATTGGTCCAATCTCCATCATCAGTTACCTGGGGAAGTCCAGTAGCCTCCAATCCATTCTTCCTCTTTCTGCCTTTTTCACCTTCTTGGTCCTTTTCCAGCTCTGAAGCCAGACTGATAGTATGAACGCATACTGGCTCACATCACTCCTCTGCTCAAAACCCTGTTCCTGCCTCACTCAGAATAAAACCAAGTCCTTACTATGCCTCACATCTTTCACCTCATTTCCTACTCTTTTCTCTTTCACCAACTTTGCTCCAGCTCAGCTGCCTCCAACTTTTCTTTTTTCTTCTTTTTAAAAGATTTTATTTATTTATTTGAGAGAGAGAGTACAGGGCAGGTGAGGGGCAAGGGGAGAGAAGCAGACTCCCCACTGAGCAGGGAGCCCCACACGGAGCTCGATCCCAGGACCCTGGGACCCTGACCTGAGCCAAAGGCAGACGCTTAAGTGACTTAGCCACCCAGGCACTCTGTCTCCAACTTTTCTTCAGACACATCCCAACACTCCTGCCTCAGAACCTTTGTTCTCACTTCTCCCTTTGCCTCTAGGGCTCTTCCCCCAGATACCTTTGGGTCTTTCCCTGATCTTTGATTTATTGTTTACCACTCTTCTTGACTTGACTTCTTGGAAAATCTATTTTGCCAGAGTTTGTTATGTTAGGCCCTGGTCGAGTTGCTGAGGATATATCATGAAAGGTCTGATGACAGGAGACAGGGAGACTCATTATGAAATGAGACACACAGCATGTCACATGGACACAAATGTGGAGGAAGCAGATCTAAAGTGGGAAGGTGGGTGGCCAGGGAGATTCCATAAGAAGGTCATTTTAGCCAGGCTTGGAGCATAGGGAGCAAGGCTTGGTGATAGATAAGCAGAGTACTCAGAGCAGAAGGGAGGCAAATATCCCTTGAGACTCCTGGGGAACGGTGTCTGCAGCAGGGCCAGTGAGGGCAGAGGCACAGATGTCATCTGGCAGGAAAAAGCTTCAATGTTGAGGCAAAAACTCAAAGGGGATTGTATTAAATTTATGTTTTCCAGCAAGCTAAAGGAAATCATCAGCTGGCTGGGGCAGAGGAATGAAATTATCTGATGTACATCTTAAATAAGTCCCTTGAGGAAATGGAGACAAGTGTGAGTTCATTCCAGTTGGAGAGATGGTGGTGACCAACATCAAGATGGTAGCATCCAAAGTGATAGGAAGAAGTCCTTGGATTTCTGATATACTTGAAGATGACGGAAAGGGAGTGGGTAAGGGGCTTTGCTATTTGACACTTGGGCATAAGATGGAGAAAGAAGACTTGAGTGGAGGGAGGGAGAATAATGTGATAACTAAAAGGACAGACTGAATCATAGTTCTGTCAATATCTTATTATGTAACCTTAAACAAGTTATATAAATTCCTGGAATTTTAGTGTCATTATCTATACAATAAAGATTGTAATATATTCCTCTACTTAAGAATTGTTGTGAGGACTGAAACAAGGTAATATATGTAACATTTTTTAATGATAACACACAAAAAGAAAGAAATCCATAGATGGGGTGTGTGTGTGTGTGTGTGTGTGTGTGTGTAGTAGGGATCACAGGTTAAGGGTAAGTTTGAGGTTCAAGCTTGTGCTGTCTGATGCTTGAAGTAGACTAAGGTAGTCTTTGAGAGAGAATTCATACAAAGAGAAGAAGGAACCAGGTATGAAAATGACAAGAAAACATAGGAAGGGGAAGAGTAAATCTGACTTGCTTCCTGGTCCAGCTACAGGAGCTCAAGTCTGGGACCCAGGGAGAGAGATATCTGTAAAATGAAAAAAAAAAAAAAAAAAAAAAAAGGATCAACCCTAAATGTATTAATATATCAGGGACCCAAGCAGCACTGCATTGCGTTCTTTCAACAGAGTATAGCTCAGAGGTGTCCGGTCGGCTCAATCAGAAGAGTATGACAGTCACGATCTCATGATCATGAGTTTGAGACCCATGTTTGGTATAGAGATTACATAAACAAAGAAGAAAATGAAAGAACAAACAGTTTGAGAAAGCATGAGAAAGTTGGTTTACCATAAACGACCATCCATTTCGGAAAATTGAGGACTCCAGGGTAGCAATAGTGGTATAGACAAGAGGTGACAAAAGCCAGAACAGTGCTTTATGGAAGACCATCATGCCCTAGGAAGATGGCAGTGGTTCCTGGCAGAGGCAGCTGGTGTTACACCCAGTGGTGATTGGGAGTTGTGCTCACCAAAAGTAAAGGTATCCAGTAGAATTGGCAATAGTGCTGGTAGATGACTCAAAGTGACTGAAAGGACATACACATTAGCAAATATGAGACTCCACTGGGGACAGAAGAACTTTACTTGGAGGGCAAGGTGGAAGTGGAAGAAAGAAGAGTGGAGGAGCAATTCTGCTGGACTGGGGGTATCGGTAGAGGTAGGGAGAGGCAAAAGAGGAAGTGGTATTTGCATTCCCCGGGGTCTCATCATATCCACAGTTGAGGGAAATGGGAAAGTTTGGCTCCCTAAAGATAATAGAGTAGATTAGTAATTAATGAATATCCATGCCCCAAGGAGTTTAAGTATAGGATTGGTATCAGTCAAGAGAGGTTGTAGAAGTATACTGTGAACTCTATATTCAGCCATACTCTGTTTTATTTTTTAAAGTTTAAATCAGTGTTGAGATAAACTTGTAGAGAACATATTTATCAAATTTACTACCACAAAACAAGGATAACTGCTAATAATGATAGCTAATATTTATCAAACTCTTACTGGATGGCAAGTACATATGTCTTAGTCACAGCAGACGTGAAAAAAAAAAAAGATTTTTAACTAGCATAAATCTCAATATTAAAAAAAATGAATGATGCACTCCCCCCAACAAAAAAAACAAAAGAAATACGTTTTTAAGAGGCATTATAAAAGCTTATGTTTAAAATGAGGTATGTAATTGTCTTGTTCAACAGTATTTAGAATACACATGAAATGTGTTGTCCAGATGCTATACTTAAAAAAATATAAATGAAGTATGTATTTTCCAAAGAAGGTGTGAAAGCTAGAAAAACGACTCAAAACCCAGTCCAATGAAGTGTTGTTGAAAGCACAGGAGATTTTTAGTCTGGATAAGAGAAGACTGTGTGGGGGAGCATCTTCATTATCTTCAAATACACCACTAGTCACAGGAAGAGTGATTAGTTTTTTTCGGGATGACCCCAATTGGGCACAACTGGGACCAACGGCTGAAGATGCTGGGAGACAGATTTTCATACAATAAAATGAAGACATTTCTAAGAGAGATGTCTGATGTCAGGATGGGCAACCTAAAGAGGAAATAAGGTCTTTTTCACTAGAGGTATCCAATTATAGATGCACCGTCACTTGGCAACGGCAACGGAGGCAATTTCAGTGTTTGAGTGGGGTCCATTTAAACAGCCCCTTCTCACTTGGAGGTGGTTAGGTTAGATTAGTTGAGGTCATAAGGCTAGCGGCCTGTGAGGGGCCGTGGTGCACCTGCCTGTATTCCAGAGTCACTGCTGACCCTCTCAGTGGCTGTAAATAGAGCGTCACTTGTGTTGACAGAAAAAGAAAAAATTTTCAGAAAAGCCATGGCACTGTGAAATCGAAGTCAAGATTCTGTTTTCTCTATATAGATATTTCAAATCACAAGCTTTTCGAGGCACCTGGCAGTGAAGCGTGAGACTCTGGGTTGCAGGGTTGTGGGTTCAAGACCCATGTTGGATGTAGAGATTACTTAAAAATACAAGCTTTTCAAGAGAAAATATAAAAATAAAGTGAAATCATGAAGTTGGTATAAGCCCTCTGATGAGAACACATGAATGGCAACATACAGCTCAAGCAGAAGGGACGGTCATGACTATAACTACCATGTCCCAACAACCCACATGGAGGTCTGAGTCACACCTTTCCAATACCAACTGAGAGAATTCAACCCTCTGCACACTGTACATTTCCCTCCTAATGATACAAATCCATATCCTTGTCCCCCCATAGACTGCAGGCATCCTGGGTTAGAACCATGTGTGATTTAGGCTTGGATCCCACAAAGCTCCTTGCATAGGCCTTTAGATGCAGATGTTGCCTTTTACTAAATTAATAAATCAGAACTTTCTACTAAAGAGCCTCAAGAAAGTGGTTATTTTAATGTCAAAAAATCAATCCAACACATTATTCAATATCATCTATTTTTTAACCTTCTCAAGTGACCTACCTGTCAAAATGAATTTTACCATAGAGTCATTTGCATAGAAAGGTAAGTTATACAGTGAAAAAAAATTTCCATTTCCAAAGAAAATGAACCCAGTCCCAGTTGAATTCATTAGGCATTTATCAAGAGCCTACTACGTGGCAGTCATCAGGCCTAACTCCATAGGGGTTACAAAAATGACTCAGATGTGAGACCCACTTGGAGAAAGCTCTCAATCTTATGAGATGGACTGATAGATTAAACTATTGCCAGCAACAGCTGGTCCCACTTTACCTGCGTAAGAAGTAAGTGGGAACTTGGGGTTGAGACTAAGCCAGCAAAGAAGACAAGAGATGAAGAGAGAGGAGGTGGAACTTCGAGATGTGTTGAGGACTGGAGCCCTGCAGAAGGGATGATTAGTGATATTCCCTGGCTACACAAAGGTATACCTTACAAACAGAGAAGCTGAATATTTAGTTTTATTATCTGGCTCTGACTGTAATCGCATGGGCCCTTTGTCATTACTATTGAAATCTTCAGTAAAGTTTGTTCTATAGGGCTTTGTTGGATGAGAGATGTTTGGGGTAAAATAAAACAAAGAGGATATCATGTCCCATTCCGGGACCTCCTTGGGGTCCATGGGTTGAACAGCTACAAAGGTGAGCTGTGAGGAAGACTGAAAATTCACCAGAAGTGGTAAATAGGAACCAGAATGACTAGCTGAGGTACAAGATCCCCAGAAAACCCTGAAAACTTTGGTGGGAGAGACACTGAGTTTTCTTTTAAATGCAGAAAGGGGATATGAGCCAAGCTTAAAGGACCATACAACCTCATCAAGCCAAGGGGTTGGAATCAGACAGGTAGTTGATATATTGTTTTGCAAAAAAAAAGAGAAATGCAATTTGGTTAAGCAATTAGGTGTGTGTAAAAGAATAAAAAAGAATAATTCAAAGATATCACCACAGTTTCCTTTATAGGAGTGGAAGACAATGGTAGTGGCATTGATAAGTGATTGGACCATATTAAATTAGCAATGACAGCAGAATTTTCAACGCAACATCCTGGAGGATGTTGGAACTACAGGATCAGAGCTATGTAAGATTTGGGGATATACAGTAGGAGCATTTGGTTAGAGGTGATAATGGAAGCCACAAAATGGAAGGCTTCAGAGAGATTGATGTGTGATGTTCAAAATTAAGAGGTGATAGAAAGCCAAAGATAACTGGGGAGAAGAGGAAGTAGGGAGTTAGGAGGAGAGCCAAGAAGTTAATGTAATGAGAGGCCAAGGAGAAACATCAGCCAATAAGTGATTGATCAACAGTGTTAAATGCAGCAAAGATACAATGGAGGAAATAGATAAGGGGAGCCTATCAAATTTGTATTAATACATGTACAAAGTATTTTACTTTTATATATAGACTTTCAGAATCCAAACATCATGATCACAATCAAATAACAATCTTATTGTGACAAATATAGTGGCAACAGAAAATATTTATATCCTTTTTAAAAACAGATTTTATTTAAGTAAACTCTACATCCACCGTGGGGCTCGAACTTACAACCCCAAGATCAAGAGTCACACGCTCCACTGACTGGACTGGCCAGGTGCCCCTATATTTTTAAAGATATTCCTAAAGAGTTTATGATTGAAAAGGTAAGGCAAAGATTTGATCAGTACAAACACATATGTGGATTGAACATTTATGATGGTATTTGCACAGCTTGAGATATTTCCAAGTGCCGGCTTATGAGCCTTTAAAAGCATATTTGACAAAGATAAATTGGAATTTAAGCAAAAAATTTAGATTGTTCCTTAGAGTTCAACATAACAAAATGACCCCCTGGAGACTAAGCAAAAAGAACTCAACATCTAAGACATATATTTTATGGGCGTCTGGGTGGCTCAGTCATTAAGCGTTTGCTTTTGACTCAGGTCATGATCCCAGGGTCCTGGGATCGAGCTCCACATCAGGCTCCCTGCTCAGTGGGAAGCCTGCTTCTCCCTCTCCCACTTCCCCTGCTTATGTTCCTGCTCTCGCTCTCTCTCTGTGTCAAATAAATAAAATCTTGAAAAAAAAAAAGACATATATTTTAGAGAAGCATTTGTATTTAACCCCCTTTCCCCAAAACCTTGCCCTTAAAAACTGAGTGGGTAATCGGTAACTTGCATATCTGATGCTGGTGCTTTGCATTGGAATATCCTTTATTCTGACGGCTGGACATGCTTATGCTTCTGCATCTTTCATCCAGCCTTTTGCTGGGAATTTCTTCCTGGCTACCTGCCTCTGAGATGTCTAGATTTCCTCCAACCTCCCCTTATTTTTTTTTTCTTTGCTCTTCCACGGGCCCCAATTGCTGTTCATTTCTTTGTTGCTTGCACACAGAATTCCAGTTATTTCTCTGTTTTGCAAATCTTCATCTTTTACCTGTGGGACTTGGGAAAGCCATGCAATCATTAACTAGGTAGAAATGCTTCCCTTCTTTATTTGAAAATAAGGTAAGCAGTTGCATAGAACTTACGGAAGCAAAAACCCAAAAATATAGCACAAATTCCCTCTCTATTTTCTGTTTTCTGTTTTTTTGGTTACTGAAGCTCTGTCTGAAGATGAGCTCATTGATAATGTGTGCTGGTGACCTTGACGATGAGCCTAGTAGGCCTCCAACCCTAGGGAGTGCAATTGACCATGCCTCCAGCTGTTGTGCTGTGAAATCTATGGCTGCATTTACACCAATGTCTGGCTTCCCATGGGCTTTTTCCAACCAGTGACTGAGTGTGGCATGAATACTAAGGCAATTTCAACCCTGGGAGACACTGGACTCCTCTGATGGATGACTTTGGCTCCAGGACACTCTGAGGTCTTGTTGAACTTTCCTTAGACTGCGTGACATTCTAGGATGCTTCAACCCAACTCCCAGTCTTCCCTCCTTCCCTTGGGGTCAGTCTTGCATGACTGCCTGGTAGCTCTTCCAGCTTTTTCTGGTTCCCTTACCATTTCCTATCACAGACCTTGCTCCTAATAAAATCCTTGCACATCTAATCCTGTCTTCGTGTGTGCTTCTCAGAGGGCTTGGACTGATACATATACATACCTAGTGGAAGAGCAAGACTCACAATTCCATGGGTCTTAAATCTGGGTCTTCTCATTAACATCTGGTGTACTCATACAGCCTACATCAAAATAGTTGAACGAAAGTGATCTTATTTACAAAGTTTTTACTGAGACTTGTGTTCAGGAAGTCAAATGCTGGAAGACCTTTGCTAAAACTGTAATCTCACTTCCCATTGTATTTCTCCCTCATATTCACATACCACATAAGAGATAAGATTGAGTGAATGGACATTGGTTGTGTAGGGTCTGATTCTCTGGTCTCTAACAGATTCATTCAACATTGCCTGCATATTTGAGGGAAAAGACTGAATCACTATTACTATGAAATTGTTCTGACTCAGAGAACAGAAAGTTAGAAATATTTGATTTTCTACAAATGATCTATAAAACTGAGATAAAATTTTTTACTTATCAGATTAGCAAATATTTAAAAGATTGATCTTATCCAGTGTTGATGAGGGGATAAGGAAATAAGCAACTTCTTTATATTTGTTAGGAGTATAAACAAGTAAAAACCTTTAGTAAAGTTAATTTGTCAGGATCTATCAAAATTAAAGACGGACATAATCTATGGTCAAGGGATCCTAATTTAGAATCTTTCATACAGAAATGTTTGTACAGGAACACAAAAATCTATATACAAGCATGCTCATTGGAGCTAATTATCGCCTGTTTTGTAATGACCAGCAAGACAAAGTTGGTTATACAAATTATAGCAGGTGCCTACCATGGAATATCACACAGCTGTTAACAGGGCTGCCACTAGCCCAGAAGCCACCTTTGTGTAAATCAGAAAAAGACAGCCCCTCTTCTGGGTGAACAGAGCCAAACGCCAGGAAGCACAATTTGATGAATGAGGCACGGGCTAGACTTTAGCTTCTATTTTCACCCTGTGCCAGGTGCTCCTCTGCAAGGCACAATTTGAACAATACTTAACAATTCCAGCTATTAAAAATAATGACATAGGGGCACCTGGGTGGCTCAGTGGGTTAAAGCCTCTGCCTCCGGCTCAGGTCATGATCCCAGAGTTCTGGGATCGAGCCCCACATCGGGCTCTCTGCTCGGCGGGGAACCTGCTTCCTCCTCTCTCTCTGCCTGCCTCTCTGCCTACTTGCGATCTCTATCTGTCAAATAAATAAATAAAATCTTTAAAAAAATTTATAAAAAAATGACATAATGTTTTATATTATGACATGGATGGATACCCCTGATACTGCTAACCACCTTCCCCCCAAGAAAAGAAAAAATATATATGTAAAAGAAGAGAGAAAAGTTGGAGAACGTATTATTTACTTCTTCATAATAAATTTCGCCAAAACTCAGTACCTTAAAACAGCAAATATTTGTTCGCTCGCGGTTTCTGTGAGTCAGAATTCCTGGCACAGACTGACGGGGTCTTCTGGCTCAGGGCCTCTCGAAGGACTGCCTTCAAGGTGCTGCTTAGGGCTGCAGTCATCTCAAGGCTCGATCGGGGAAGGATCTGCTTCCGAGCTTATATATGTGGTTGCTGGCAGGACTTCCTTCTCTGCTGTTGTGCTGCGGGCGTCTGTTCCTCTTTGGCTGTTGGCTGGAGGCGACCCTTAGCTCCTCACTATGTGAACTTCTCCATAAGGCGACTTGAAACGTGGCACTTGGCTTCTCTGAGAGTGGGCAGGTGAGAAGTCAGAGAGAGAGTGCAGCAAGATGAGACTCCCCATCCTTTCTAACCTAATTTCAGAACTGACATCCATCACTTTTGCAGTAGGCTATTTGTTAGAAACAAGTCCCTAGTTCCAGCCCACACACAAGGGGAAGAGGATCACACAAGGGCTTGAATACCAGAAGGCTGGAGACATTTGGAACCATTTTAGAATCCGCTCACCACAGAGAATATGCATTGTAACTGTAAATATGTAAGCAGTTATCTCTGAGGCAGAAGATTGGAGGAGGTTTTGCTTTTTTAAATATTATTCCACACTTAAAGAGAATTTGCAAGAATTGCACAAGGACCTCTTATATACACGTTCACCCAGATTAACCAATTGTTTCCATTTTGCCCCATTGTTTTGTCTCTGTGTTTCTCTCTGTGTATATGTTCATGTAGGCATGCGTATTATCTTTTCTTTCTGAACTACTTGAGAGCAAGTTGGAAATACAGTGTCCCTTTATTTCTTTGTATCTCAGTCTTTATTTTTTAGGATTAAATACCTTTCTTTACCACATCTAAATATTAAAATTAATCAGGAAAATAAACATTGAAACTACACTTCTACAGACTCAATATTCAAATTTTACCAAATTTCTCAAGAATCCCTTTGTAGCTATCCTTTTATTCTTGGTGCAAAATCCAATCCAGGATCTTGCATTTCCTTCAGTGGTCATGGGTTCTGAGTCTCATTTAATCTGGAACAAGTCCTCAGTCTTTCTGTGTCTTTCTTGACTTCGACATTTTTAAAAGAGTACAAGCCAGTTATTTTGTAGAAAATCCCCTAATCTGGATTTGTTTGGCGTTAGCTCATAATTAGATTAAAGTTATACACTTTGGGCCAGAATACTGCCAGCCATTGTTACCGTTAAAAGCATTGTGCTTTTCATAAACGTATATTAATAAATATATACTTAATGAACAACAAAATCTGTCACAACGAAGACTTACTTTTGCATGTAAAATGGAACATTTTAACACCAGAGAAAAGAAACCATCTTTCTCCATCTTTACCAATTGCAGTAATCCTTCCTATGACAAATGACAGGATATTGCTTTTGGTGTTTACAGTGGACACTGACCATGAGCTTATTTGTTTTCACCATCCTTCTGGTCATAGCGTTCTCTTGGATGCTCTAAAGAAAAAGCCAGACAGGGGGTGGCAATCATCAGCGAAATGAATAAATACTTTGAAAATGAAGTTTTAACACAGGGAATGACCTACTAATCTTTAATGGCTATCAACTATGATGTGAATTTCAGCTGGAGATGCCAGCAAAAATTCAATTCTAGTACATGCCAACATTACCTGGCCAATGATAACATTAGTTAGAGATTCAGCTAATCTTCAAAGGATGAGGAGAACTTTCTAATTTTAGAACCAGCATTTATTCACACACCACAATGAATATGTGGTTACTTTTAAAGACCGTCTCTAGAGGAATGAAAACTAAACTTATGGCGGCTTCATTCCCGGTGAGTGGAAGAAAGAAACATGGAGAAGAGGAAATCACGGTAGAGCCGGAATCTAAGAACACATCTCACTCGAAGGTGTGCTATTTTTCTGGGCTCTTTGAATGTCTTCTTCATCACTGTTGTTCACACACGTTTATGAAGCCTGGTCACGGGAACTTGGACTTCTGAACCACAACCTTCCAGGTGGAACACGCATGACAGATAAGCAGTGCAGTTGGGAAGTGTTTAACCTCTAGTCCTCTTTTGATTTTGCCATTAGAAAGGGCAAGGGGGGCCCTTTCTGGAATGTTCCTATGGACACTCAACATTTGAACTCATGAACCCTCCTTATGCCATCTGCCACATTGGTCCACACATCTGTCTTGGGTGCGGCAAAGCACTGCCCACCCGGAAAGCCGATTCTGAGGGTGCCTTGCCTGGCTGGGCTGCATATGTTGTTGCTCTTTTTCTCTCGAGAACGTAGTGCTGAATGTTTGACCTCCATTGGCACAGCTTCCCTATCTTCTCGTCCCCAACTGGCTGAGTGCTTGGTCTGGAGCCACCCCACTCACTTTCCACCCCCTTGATTCTCATCTTATTATCAGATCTTCTCCCTTTCTCCTTAATGGGAGACTCGGGGGAAGGGATTGTTTTGGCTGGAATTTGACAAGGCACAGGTGGTTTTACCAGCTGCAAGTTCTTTAGTTCTTGTTGGCCGCCCACCAACTCTTGGTCTTTTCACAGTTCTTTCTGTGGTGGTGGAGGAGGAGGAGGGGCAGGAAGGGACAGTAGGCCCTTGATGTTGTTGTTCAACATCAGCAGCTGTCTCAGGTTGGCATTGAGTCCGGAGCGGTCCTTCAGGAAGGGTCCCCCCTCCCTTGCCCTGTCTGTTTCTCCCTCTGGGGACCGGCCAGAGCTGTGGGGGAACAGCCGCAGAAATGACCGCTTGGCCGGCGCCTCGGTCAGCGGGCCCCGGGGGCAGAAGGGCCACCTCTGTCCTTGCACACGGCCGGGCTGCAGGGGTGCGCGGCTCCCACGCTCACGTGGCTGCCACTCGCAGCCTCAGGAACTCAGGCTCGGACTCGGCTGCCTGCCTCTCTACTCCCCGGCTGGTTGGAGTCCAATGACACCAGCATCGTCTCCCAAAATAGACGACAATAATCCTCAGCGCCATCTCTCCAATGGCTCGTTTTGAGGAAAGAAAAAAGGAACTCCAAACTTGAAAGCGGTTTTTTTCCTCCTTCCTTTTCCTTTCCAAGCATCTTTTTGATAGCGACAATAACACACTTGAATGTGCCGGTGACCTCCGCTGCCACTCCGTTTCACTGTTCTCTTCTCAGCCTTTTTTATTTTGAAAACATCGCGCCGACCCCTTTCCTTAGTGCGGCTGCGAGCCCCTGCTCGGCTTCCTCGGCCGCTCCTTCCTCCCAGGCTCCGCTTGAAAAGCTCGGCCCTGCGCGCTCCTTGTGTGCGGGCGCTCGCCTCCCCCATTAATCTGAGCCCCCGTGAAAGGGGACGCGCAAAGGGCCCTTTATTGGCTAATTCCTCTCCGTCTTCCGTCCTCTGATCCTTCTGCTTCATTTCTCTTCGCCCTCCTCCTCCCTAATCGCCGCCTCCCTCGGCCCCAGGCAGACACGGGGACCGTCCTGTGGGCCTTTGCTGACGGGGAACCAAGGGCTCGGCCTGGCGGAGGCCCCTCCAGGGTGGGGGCCAAACCCGGGGGGGGGGCGGGGCGCCCGCAGGGGTCTCTGGCTTCCTCTGCCCCCTTCACGGCAGCACAGAGGGCACATTCCTGTCCCCGTCCCTGACGGAATTACCTGCTTGTCTCCCTGGACGTTCCCACCACAGCCCCGACCTCCCCCTCGGTGGCAATCAAGAGCCACCTTCATCGGGTAGGAGGCGATTCTAGGGCTTTCCCAGGTCCCACGTGCACAGGGAAACTATGGGAGGCACAACTCTGTAACTTGGAGCGCGCCGAGTTGGGTTCTCCCAGCCGGGTACTGGCTTCTCCAGAGAGTAGAAGCCCATTAGCTGTGTAATAAGGCTTTGTTGATAGGCTACTGCTCTCTGTTTGCTTTGCACACAGAGCATTTCTTTGCAACCCAAACAGCCTGGAACGAGGCACAGAAGGACAAGAAGGTGGAAGTGTGGGGTGTGGTGTTTGGGGATGGTGGGGCAGGGCTGGGAAAGCAGAAATGGCAGTCCTGGGAAGGAAATGAGAAGAGGAAAGATGGGGAAGTTTCTCTGCTTCCTCCCTGAGGGAGGACACAGGGGGGCTGCTACCTCGCTCCATTTGGATTCCTGGAACCTCAGAGACACCCATCAACAAAGAGAAGCATAGACACACATTTGAAAGCTTAGTCTAAGTGAATTTTGGATTACCCACTGCTTTGGATTTTCTAAACTTAAAAAAGAATCTTCTTCGGCTAGAACAACCAGGAATGAACGTTATTTGATTTGGCCAGCACCAACATTTTTTTTACAAAAACCGTAGTTCTGTTACATGTGTCACCGCGAAGTATTCATCATACTTAAGGGGGGGTTCCATACACCTGTCAATTCAATAGAGCAAATATGCATCTTTCCTCTCTGTCTCTCTCCGCTTCAAGGGCCCAGCAATGCTAATCTTTAGCAATATTCTTTTCCCAATAAGAGCTCACATCCAATCTGAATGCTAAATAATGTTGTCACGAGGTTGCATGGGCACTGGTTAAGATCTATGCCCAAACTATAATGAATCTCTCTTCTACATAACTGTTATTGTGGCCAAAATTGGTGAACAGCCCATCCTCGAGGGAGCAGTGGGAGGAGACTGGAATATTGTGTTGGATTCTGTCCTGGACATATCTTCGGCTAGACTCCTGGAGCAGTTTAAATCAAGGGCTGGGCTGAGCAGGCCTGAATGGCTTTCGAATGACAGATTTATGGAGGGAGGCCTAATTAGATCATGGTAATTTGTAGTACGACAGTATCTTTTGCTCAAGATCTCAAAGCACATTTCTGCCTTGATAGGTGAGCAAAACAAAGACCTATGGATGTCGAGGGAGAGTCTCAGTTTCACAGAATAAATCCTTGGGCCGCCCAGGGTAAGAGTCACACCTTGCATCTGGAAAACATTCTGCAGTTTTGCTACCTGTTTATGTAATTTTGTCTTCCTTGAGCCTCACAGACCCCAGTGGTGGAGTCAGGAACGGCAGCCAGTATTTTGCCCATTTTAGAGTAGAGAAAATGGAGTCGCTTATTGGTTAAGTGACCTGCCCGAGACCATGGGCTCAGTAGCGGGGTGGAGCTTTCTCTGCCCCATGTGGGTTGACAAGGTTGTTTGGAGAAAGGAGGTGGTGTGACTCTAAGCAGTAAGGGCAGAAGGAAACCTCGAGATGCTGAGATTCTGCTCCTAATGACTTGGCAGAAGGGAGCAGGGCTGAGGGATACAGGCTGCCAGGAAGCCAAAGCAGGGAACGGTAGCAGAAGAGCTGGGATTCACGTAGGTCAAGGGCTTAAAATGGATGCGAACCTGTGTTAGAAGTACGCAGAAGCCTCGAGTTTGCATGTCACGGTGTCACCTTGACAAAAAATACTCTTGTATGTATGTGGCCGTGTGGCCACGGTGGTGGCCCGTCGATCGTTACACACCTGTCAGCAGAGGTGGGGATGCCCTGAGAGAGCAGGACCAGTAGCGGATGGCACTCTTGAGCGCTCTCCCCAGGACCTCTCTTCCCTGGATCACACAATTATCTAACCCGCCTGATGAGACTGTCCAGTCCGGGTGACAGTCATTCACTTAATTCACTGGGAATCACTTCCTGTTGGTCCCTATTGAGGTGATATATGAATTTTGCCTCTGAGCGGTTTACCTTCTAATAAGAGGGCCAAAACATATGCCTACATAATAATGAGCAGGGGGGAAGGTGATGCCTGTAATAAACAAACACACACACACACTTTGTCTTGGTCCCTTATTGCTATGCTAACTTGTACATCATCTAGGTCTTTGGTAAGAAATAGATTGAGCGTTATTTTTTTGGTTTCCGCAGTAGGATTCTGCACATGGCTGATTCTTGTAAAATTTTGCTTATATCCAGATGATGGTTTTCTTTTCCCGTTTGGTTTCTTGAGGCCTCTTGCTGAAAAAAAAAAAAAAAAACAACTTAATAAACAACTGATCTATGCCAGTAGTTTGAGGGGGTTTTCCTCTCTCTCTCTCTATCTCTCTTTCTCACTCTGAACATGGATACGTTGCCATTTTGGAGCCAGTACGTACTACTAAAAGACCCATCATGGCTAAATGCAGATGGCAGAGAAACGTCATTTTCTAATCCTTAAATGTCCTCAGCATGTTAGGGACAATTTTAAATATAGTTATACACAGTTTAACAAATCCTAGGCTATGCAGTCCCCCCTCAGAAATAAATAAGGAATCAATAAGTTTCTCATTCCCAAAGGGGTCACAGCAGGGTCCTCAGCTCAGGCTTGTCCCTCCTCCTTAGCACTAACCCTGAATGCGAAGACAATGGGTGGGAGGCAGCTTCGGGGACCCGAGGAATCTTGAGACAGTCTCCCCTGACTGTTCAAGCACATGGATTATGACAAAAATCACAAACTGCGGACTTGGCAGATTCTCCCAGAGCAGGAGGGGAAGGTGATAGCCTTCTCCAAAGTCAGAGGAGGGATGGGTATTGAATAAATCACAACAAATATGTGATATGTCCTGCAAATGATATGAAAAATTAAATACAAAGAAAAGTGAAGACAGGGCTTCTCAAATGACAGAGCTGTGGAGAGGGTGAAAGGGGAGGTGGGGAGGGACGGGGGGGGGGCCGAGGCAGCAGGGGGAGGGGGCAGAGTGCTAAATTTGTGCAAAGAAAAACACTGATGCTATGCATAGTCTGAAAGATGACATGTTTCCCTAGTCCAGATGGCAGTTTTTTTAGAGTTATACTTGAATTCTCTGATTGAACAGACTTTGCTCGGATACTGTTATTAATGTTAGAACTCAGGGCTCGGGCTCCTGTTTGCTCGCCATTGGGAGCTGACACTGCTGTTCAGGGGAAGGGGAGTTCAGCATCTCGGAGAGCAGCGGCAGCAGCTTGTGCTTCTGGGGAAATGGAAGGAGGACTCCCAGGCGGCCTGTCCCGCCATTCCACAAAGTGGAAGAACCTTGGCTCTCCGTGTGCATTTTCTTTGTGATTTGGAAGACAAATAACTCTGCTTAGTTGTCTATGAACAGGTACTGCAGATGGTTGGATCCTGATTCTTACGGGCTGGGTTGGAAGCCAGGGAGGCTATTTCACTCTGGTTCAGCCCTGCTAAGTTGTTAGCTAGGGATGGGCTCTTGGAAGATCATGAGCCATGGATGCTGTAACTCCGTAGCGGGGATGTAGGCTGCCATGTTAGGACTCACTGTGACCGGATCGTGTATTATATAAAGTTGCCCCTATGAAGAAGCCACTCTGTAGCTTGGAGGTGTAAGGAAATTGCTAGATACTTTCTCTTAGGGAATCCCAGGCAATAGGGAATTCCTTAGACTCCTCTGTCCTCTTGACACTGGAACCCGAGGGATATCTTTTGAAGACCAAAGAACTTCAAGGGAAGGAAAAAAAGGAAGACACAAAAATCACTTTCCAGTGTGTTTTGCTTTTTTTCAAGATTTCTTGATAATGATGGGTGCCCAGTTTCTTTGTTCAGAGATGTCAGCCTGTGAATCAGAGGCAAAGCTCCCTTTTGGTTTTAGTTGTCACTGATGTCTATTTATAGTCATGGCCAAATGTGACCTCATCCTCTAGGTTTTGCAAGTTCAGCAAAGTGAGGCCAGGTTAGCCTGGCCACAGGTCTCCGAGGAGCACCCCAGATGCTGCAGTGTGTCTTGTCAGCAATGCCAAGGTTTTTCCCTTTCTGTGACTCCTCAAATGCCTTTCAGCTCAGAGAACAAGGTGATTGGAGAAGCCATCTTTGAGGTCAGAAATCAAATGGAAGTCTCTGAGTGTGTACAAGAGTTGCTGATTTTCTTTTCCTTCCGTCCTTCCCTCTTTCTTCCCTCTCCTCTCTTTCTCTCTCTCTCCCTCCCCTTCCTTCCTTCTTCAATTCTGTTTTCTTTTCTTCTTTTCCTCTTTTGAAGAATAGAATGGAGAAAGGAGAAAATGATGAGACAAGGAAGAATGGGACAAATCCTTGATGGGAAAGGCCCCATGGGGCCAGACCAATAAGAGTTTCTAGGCATTCAAGCAGGAACCTGATCCTTTCTCATAAGTACTTAAATATTGAGATGGACAACACATCTGTGAAAATCACAGCTCTTGTCTTGGGAGGAGCCATGGTGTTAGTGAGCTCTGCCTAATTTCACAGTCCACTTCTTGGGGCCTTTGTTCATCCAGCCAACATTCTCTGTATGCTGCCTACGTGCCAGGCTCCCTCCGAAGGCAACTTCTCTCCGCTTTCCTGGAGTTTCTTATCCTCGGTTTGAGAATATATTATTAAAGAACAACTCCGTATCTATGACATGGTCTATGTCATGGAAGTCAATGAAAAGCTCTCCTTTTCCTAACCCAAGAGTCTTTGCTAAGCTGTGGATGGCTCTAGTGACACTCCCTTCCTATTTCATCCCATACATATTTACATGGCGCGACCGAAACTATACATCTTCAAGTCTACAAAGTCATAGTAACCAGTCGCTTTATTAATTCCATTGAAAAATCTGTTGAATCAATTGTTGAAGCAATGTGACTATTTGGTCAAGAGCTGTTGCTGTGGCTGTCCATTGATTTGGCCAGGGTGCGTGGCATTGTCAGAGACACGGTGGTGGGGACAGACGCTGTCCCTGCTCACCAATTAGCCAATGCATACTAAAACGTAGGGCATTTGGAGAACCCCCAGAAACTTGGGGGGGAAATAGCACAGTGATCAGGAGGGATCTCCAGTGGCTGAAGGAAAACCAAAGATCTTACACCTGCGAGGAGGGTACATGTTCTGCCTTCGACTTCTACCAGTCACAACTGTATCAAAATCACATTTGTCCCCTAACACATACATATTCTGCAATGAAGCCTCCCTCGATGTTTTGGCTGTGTGTTTTAATGTCAGTTTTTCTAAGACGAAAATAACCAGAAATAACGAGGAACAAAGTCGAGGAGTAGAAGTGCACAGCGAGAAAACAGCAGTACACGTAGTCTTCTTTCATGAATGTCCCCATAAACGAAAATCCCAAGCAGCTTCCTTGATTTCATTTTTGGTAACTGCCACGGAAAACTGCATCTGGACTGACAATGTGTATACCACGATTCAGCCCAGTGTGCTTACAAATTGCCAAGTTATAGCAAACCCCTAGCAGAAAGGATGGAGATTTCTCACAGAAATCCTGGCAAACCTTGAAGAGCAGCAGCATTTACTGACACGACATCCTAGGAAAAAGAAATGAACTGGAAACTGTACATCAGGGTGATCATCAATGTCAGTCGAGTGCTGCTTTTTCTTCTCACTCCCCTCCAAATAATTTGGCTTTCAAAATCGCATCTGCTGTTCTTTCTTCAGTAGATAGAGCGATGATGTAGTATCTAACTGGAATTCTCCTCTTTTATTCTTTCCTCTCTACCTCCTGGAAATGTGTTCACTTCGAGGTTAATCTGGTTATTCAGCAGAAGCAGTAAGGCAAAGTATTATAGACAAATGACAGTCTCCTACAAGGGGGAAAGAATCCACTTTTGAGAGCTAGACTGTAACTATTTTGGGAAATGTTTGATTCCACTCTGGTTTTCCTGTCCCATCTAGAACTCTCTTGGTTGTCTCCCCTAGGCTGTAAATTTATTGTTGTTGTTGTTGTTTTTTTAATCCAAATTTATTTTCGATATTTACCTGAATGGAACATGAACATTTCTTTACCAAACATGATTGACTTTTGCATATTTCACTGGGCGGGGTTAATATGTCTTTGAAATTAGGAAAGATCTGCAGTTACTTGGAGCTAAAAGTGGGTGTTGGAACTCTCATAATCTGGGAGCAGTGGTTGCCAAATCTGGGTCAGCAATTCCCTGTGTCCATTAAGCATCATCTGTGTAAAGAATTAACGTTACAGGATGCTGGGGGGAACAGAAGGTCCTCGTCCCTGAAAGGTTGAGACTTAGGTTCTAGAAGACTGAACTTTTAGGGTTTAATCCTGGGATTTGTCTGGGTCCACTTGAAGAATTAGGAGTCTGGTCCTGTCCCTGACAAAAATCAAACAACACAACACACATATACACATCCCAAATACTAAACAGCAATAATATGGTTTTGTGTGTGTGCATGTATGTGTTTGTTTTGTACTTAAGCCTTGTCTATATATCTGAATCAGCTTGAAAATAATACACTAGCATCCATTTAGTCTCATATAATCATTTCAAATAACTATTCACTAATTCCTTGCTGGTTTTCAAAATAAAAGTTATTTGATGAAAATAAACTACTTCATGCTATCCCCTACAAGAAGAATAAGGACAGAATCTCTATTTGCTATAATACCTGGCA
This sequence comes from Martes martes, assembly GCF_963455335.1. Lineage (NCBI taxonomy): Eukaryota > Metazoa > Chordata > Mammalia > Carnivora > Mustelidae > Martes > Martes martes. Next base: position 54,076,081 of record NC_137903.1, read on the forward strand.
AGGAATAGATGCTTATAAATAGGGTTTTTAAAATAGGGTTTCGCTTATTTACATGCTGCAAATCATTATGCCTGAATAATGATAGTCACTCTCACTAAGAGTATTTGGACTTTTTTAAACATTCATGCTGATTAAAGGATTAAATGGTCACATGGTAAAAATTCCCACTAAAACAGAACAATTGAAAAATAGGGGGCACCTGAGTGGCTCACTTGGTTAAGCATCTGCCTTCGGCTGGGTCATGATCTGAGGGTCCTGGGATAGAGCCCCACATCCGGCTCCTTGCTCAGTGGGGAGCCTGCTTCTCTCTCTCTCTCTCTCTGCTTGTACTCTGTCAAATAAATAAATAAAATCTTTTAAAAAATGCACAATGTCTAGTGCTCTTTAATATAGTCAATCACTATGCCAGAAGTCAATGTCCAGTCTTCTAAACAACAGCCCCAACACACTAAAGTGGGTTTCTATCAGTCCTGAGGTTATCTCTGCTTTGCCTCCACTGACCCTGAGTGGGAAAGAAGAACAGCCCAGGCACACCTAATGGCTACTCGCCGTCAAGCAGCCGTGGGAAGGGCAAGTGTACTGAAGCAGCAGAATCAATCACCAGACTCATTAACCCGCCAGGCTCCCACCCCTCCCACGAGCTCCCCAGCCTTACAACTTGCCACTACCCTCCCTTCCCTGTGACCCACACTCACCCAGACCACCTTCAAGGGGCCATGCACCTGCTCACCACACCACACTCCCTTCTTGGCCCCTTGCAGACGGGCAGCTGCAACTTAAGAGACCGTTTCCAAAATAAAACCTGCGCTTGCCCCAATGCGCACGCGTGCGCGCCCACACGCCCACGCGCGCGCCCACACGCGCATGCGCCCACATACGCGCGCGCGTGCACGAGCAAGCGTCATGCGATCCCATCAGAGTTGCGGGCAGAGACCCCTGTGCTCGTGGGGCGTCCAGCGCTCCTTCCTCTCGGCCCCCACCAGCCCGAGCCCTTTGTGTCGGCTCGGGACGCCACGCTGCCCGCGCTCTGACACCGCCCGGCCCCTGCCTTCCCTCTCGCCCGCTTGGAAGCGGCAGCCCCCTCTCAGGCCCGGTTTGCCAGCCCTGTACTGTACTTCATTAGGCAGCTCTATTTAATGGTTTCCACAAAAGCCATCATTTTAGCCCAACTGCCTTGACTAAATTAAAATTTCCAATCTCTGTTTTAGTGTTCTGCAACTGATGTATACATAAGCAAAACTGGTCAACATCTGCCAGGGGGTTGGCAAAAAGTTCTGTAAAGATGTACTTCACATTTCTGAAGCATGTGCAAAGTAACAGCGTCCTTATCCTCCCGAGAGCTCTCATGGTTTTACTTCACCATTTGTTCAAACACACTTTAGCTGCGTATAAGCCATACAGTTGATTCTCCCCTTGGTTGCCGTTTTATCTGTAGTGTCATTTTGAGTAATTGGGGTATGGTAGCTGATCAACTTACAGGTTTCTCATTGGCAGAAAGGGACCATATTGGCACCAAGAAAGAATATGATGGGTCCTCTCGGTGCATACGCAAGTGTCCCTCTCTTGCACTTGGCTACCCAAGGCCATTAGGAAATAAGCTTAATAAAGCCTCCAAGTGTATATGTCTTCAGTCTTCCCCGGGCAGAGGCAGGCACCTATAGAAGAAACACTGCAAACCAGTGTGGAAAGATGGTCAATGTACATATTTAGTCAGTGATCTGTGAAAGTTTTTGAATTAGTTTTTAAAGCTTTGTTAAGACCAGAACGCACAGATGTTGAAAACAAGTTCAGATGTAGCGACAGATGGTATTTGATTATGAAGCAGACTGTTCATATAATACAAAGATGCTGCTTCTGCCATACACAAGTAACCGCAGAGAGTGCAGCAGAAATTTTGGAAGGCAGGCGGTTCGAGAGGGTCTTTGTGCAGCAATAACTTTCCCATTTTCCAGCAGTGCTAGAATTGGGATAATTTTCCCCTTTTCTTTTCAATCAGGGCCTCTCTCTGCTCTACCATGTCCTGTCTCCCTTTCCAGCATCTTTTCTTCCAGCCTTAAAGATGCCTCTCTCCCTGCAGTGAGTTGTCTTAGCTCACCAACGCCTTTAACAACAACGGAGCGGTCCGCGGGTACGTGGCCTCATCAGAGGTGGTCCCAGGCCCAGAGTAAGGGCGAAAGAGGAAGGGACTGCGGATGTTCTCGAAGTCTAACAGGAAAAATTTCTCATCGTTCTTGCTTCGCAATGAGAACTCACGCTTGAGACAGCAACCGGGATGATGACTTCAAATGTGCTGCCACGCACGTGCTGAGGTCGCTGCTGGCACGCACGTGTGTGAGACTCAGCTGCCTCATCTGTAAAATGGGGAGGACATTTATCCCACTCGTCTCTCAGATGTGCTGAGAAGATCATATGGGATGTGGGTTATAAAGTGCCTTGAAAACCAGAAAGCACTGTTCACATGCGTGTGACTGTCATTGTTGAGGTCTGAGGATGGGAGAGTGTGGGTATCTTACATTGAAAAGAGAAATCGGGGTGCCTGGTGGCTCAGTCAGTTGAGTGTGTTCGGCTCAGGTGTTGGTCCTGGGGTCTTGGGATCAAGCCCTGCATAGGGCTCCCTGCTCAGTGAGGAGTCTGCTTCTCTCTCCCTCTCTCTCCCTCAGCCCCACGCCCCTGCTCATTCTCTCTCTCGCTCTCTCTCAAGTAAACAAACAAAATCTTTAAAAAAAAAAAAAAGGAAAAGAAAAGAGAAATCACCTTGTACCTTGGGAGACGCCAATCAGAAATGCACTGTCCTTCTTCCGTGTCAGTCCTAGAAAAATGCTGTGGTATCGGAAGTAAACGAGGAGAAGTCAGCAGCACCCCTGGCTGCAGGGGCGTGCCCTCCAGATGGTTATTTTCCTTTTTCAGACTAGAAACTTTGAGGATCAGTGACTTCGAGATCATGACCACGATAGAGTTTCCTGGTGAAGGTTCTGGGTGTGGTGCCAAGCAGCAGACGTGCTTAGAAAAGGACGATGTGGTTTCAACAGCCTCCTTTCCAGCCTCCTTCAGAATCCAAACTTTCAGGTCTAGGTAAGTGATCAGACCTCATCTCCAGAGCTTTTTCTGCCTCTGTTAGTTTTCTTTATCAACACAGTCCTGGCCTGGCCCATGCTACGGGGCGGATGTGGGTGGGGGAGGGGCCAGGAGAGCCTCTTTCCTGCGGGACTCGACTCAGAAGCCCACCGCCTGTCCCCTGCAATCCAAGTCTCTTGTTTTGAAGAGCTTACTGTGTGCCAAATAATATTTAACAAACACAGATGAGCCGTAGGAGATGAGGGAGAGAACCAGCGTGCCAGGATATATTGGAGGAGATTCCGAGGGAGCTGCAGGAGGGAAGGCATGTCATTCTAGGTGGGTCCAGGATGCTGCTGGATGAGGAGACAGAGGGGAGTGTTCAGTGTTCTAGGAAAAACATTCTTCTTTTTTTGTTCACCCTATTGGTTTGCTGGTCAGAAAAATCAACCCGGTTTTGTTGAGGGTAAAGCAGATAGGACAGTAACTTATAATAAATGCACAGAGTTTGATTAGCCAATAGGAAAAGGGATTTATAGCCTTTCTCCAATTTGCAAATGTATATTAAAGCCCACTGTGTGTTTATTGCAGACAGAACTGGTGATCTAATTCGTGGGGCTCAGGCCAAAATGAAAACGTGCGGTCCTTTGTTCAAGAATTATTAAGAATTTCAAAAGGGTGGTAGCAGAGCAGTCGAGCAAACGTGGGACTCTGCTAAGTGTGGGACTCCGTGTGGCGGCACAGAGCTCATGCCTGTGAAGCTGGCCCTGACTGCAGAGGAGGGAAGAAAAGTAAACTTTTCTGGTCATCTCCCATGCAGAATCTCTGCAGCACTCAAGACACCCGTGTGTTGAGTGTCCGTTTACTGAACTGTGACTAGATCGCCGTGAGTGAGAAGGAGAACGGAAGGCAGGGACCGCGGATTCATACAGGAAAACAGAGTGGGCAAGAAGGCAGGCTGGACGAGAGTCAGACGTCCTAGGTTTGCACTCAGATCTTATCCCGGGTCAGATTTATGAATCTGTCTGCGAGAGAGGAATAGGCAAACGTTCCTGTCCCAAGAGGCTCCCAGGGTTGATGGGCGCTCCAAGGGTGCCGATGGGAGCGTCAAGTGCAGAATGCTGGCAAGTCAGTGCTGTTGGTCTAGGTGATGTGCACTACACGGGAAGTGAGCTGGTTAACTAGTCAGCCAGTCAGGATTTATGAGGCCTCCTTTGTGCTCAACGCTGTGGTGAGTGCCATAGCTATGGCCATGAGAACTCGGGAGACCCTGGTGCTTGGAAGCAGGCTGGGGATCCTCTCTCTGAGTATTCCACGTTCCCCGGACCCCGGAAGAATCTTTTTTTTTTTTTTAAAGATTTTATTTATTTATTTGACAGACAGAGATCACAAGTAGGCAGAGAGGCAGGCAGAGAGAGAGGAGGAAGCAGGCTCCTCGCTGAGCAGAGAGCCCGATGCGGGGCTCGATCCCAGGACCCTGGGATCATGACCTGAGCCAAAGGCAGAGGTTTTAACCCACGGAGCCCCCCAGGCACCCCCCCAGAAGAACCTTAAAGTGAAGGTTTGCAAGTCCTTAGAACCTACCTGGACCACTCAAGAATGTTCATATGGGTAGGGAAACCAGTTCCGCAAGAGGCTTTGTTAACCCAGGAGAAAGTCAAGGAACAGTGAATTTGATGAGCAGAAATAATTTCTGTCTGTGTGCCTGTGGATCAGAGCTGTTCAGTGAGAGAGCCCCATTAAAGAGCAAGACACGCAGCTCTGAATTGAGAGCTGAGGGCTGGAAGAGGTGCCTGGCCCTCACTCGGGCTCTGCTCCTTCCCTGTTCCTGGTCCTTTCTGGGACACCTGTTTTTGAGGAGGACTGATCATGTCTTCACTCCCCACTCCCGCAATCACCATCACTCCTGCACTCGGGACTAGAATCTCCCAAGGAAGAATTCTCATCACCTCAGCTAGGACTATTTCTGAGGAAAGGAAATGTAAATAGCTTCCTATGCCCAAATGGGCCTGATTGTGGTGTCCTGCTTTGGGGTAAATTGTCCTATTAAAGTGACAGCACCAAGGGAGCCCATGCCCAAACTCCTGCCCTTAGAAAGAGTGAGATAGTGAATATATATGGCTTTAAGCCACCAAACGTGTGGCAATTTGTTATACAGCCACAGCAAACAGATACATATTGTGATCATTTATTATAATGTCATAATAACTGCCACTCTGTGGAGTGTCTAGTGTGCCCTTGGCTTCGTACGAGGGCATTGATACATATTCCCTTAATTCTTACAACTTGGTGATGGAGATACCTTAAGGACTATTTTAGAAATGAAGAAACTGAGGTTCAAGTAACTTGTTCGAGCACAGAGTAAGAAATGGGAGGAATGATTTGAACCCAGGTCCGTCTTATCTAGAGTTCATGCCCACGAAGTATGAGGGCAGTTTTCTTTCATTGTGAAGTCTTTCTTTCTTTCCCAGCCTCTAACCAATGCATTACGTTCTGGGTTTGGGAACATGTCAAGATCCTGCTACATGCTTGCATTTCCTCACCTCCCTCCACTCTCAGTTCTGCAAAGTGCTCGGGAAAACTAGCCCATCTCCGGTGCAAGTGCCTGGACACCAAGCCCTCCTCACAGACAAGTAGCGCCCCCAGCGTGTCTCCGACAGGGCTCCCCTAGGAGTTACCCTTGCTGCCTCTGGGGTCAAGGTTCCAGGAGCTGTAGGCTCCAGGGTTCTTCACAAGGGCAACTGTATCTAGTGCCCCCAACCCCCTACTGGACGCTGCCATTGACATTGTAGTAGGTATTCATTTTCTAAGGCTGGGTAACAAACGACCACAAATTCAGTGGTGCCGTGTGTGATAATAGGGCCTAGTGCAGGCAGCAGGAGGCTTTTTGAATCAGCCATATTTGGATTTAACTTTTGGATTCCTTGAGCCTCCTACTTACCAGCACTTAGAGGAGAGCTAGCACATAGAAGACACTTATTCAGGGTTGTTAAATCAATGAAGTTAAGCAATACTGATGATGATGATGACGACGACAATGATGGCAGCAAGATGGTGGAGCAGGAAGACTTCTGGAAACCAGGTAAGACGTCAGAGTACGCCAGGCAAACTCCAAGCCAATACTAGCTGGCTTGAAACAGGTTCGTCCACTTGATATCAAAAACCATTAAAGACCTGAAGACTGTGTAGCAGAGACAGCCGCCAGCACAATGGTCCTCCAGCACGGTTCATGGTCTTTGGAAGACACTCTGAAAATGTAGCTGCTTGGACAAAACCATCAATACTTACTGCAGTAAAGAAAGAACAGATCAGAGAAACAAACCTGTGGGAGCTTTTGGATGTTTCTTATCGTTTGAGACTTCAACAGAGTCAAGTGCATCTGGCAGCCTTAATGAAATGTATGTCTACTAATTTATATTTGTATTTTGTGGTTGGAATTGTTTTATGAATTGGAATCTGATTTATTTATAATGCCTTATAAAGTTATAGATAATAAATCACATTTAGTTACCCATTGAATAAATCATTTTCGTTGAAAAAAAATTAGCAGCACACATTTATTATCTCAGGTTTCTGTGTGGCAAGAGTCTTGGTAGAGTTTAGTTGGTCCTGTGCTCAGTATCTCACCAGACTGAAATCAAGGTGAGGGCTTGTGATCATATGGAAGGCTTGAGGGGCTCCTCCAAACTCTCCAGTTGGTGGCAGAATTCAGGTCTTTGGGGATAGAGTTATAAAGGTCCTATTTTCTTGCTGGCTGATGACAAGGGACACTTTTCAATTCTCAGAGGCTGCCATCAGATCCTCGCCATGTGGCCCCCTCCACAGACAGTTCACAACATGGCATTTCAAGGTCAGCAGGAGAATCTTTAAGATCTCACTTAATCAGTCTAGGAACACTTAGGATAATGTCACTTTTTTTTTTAAAAGATTTTTTATTTATTAATTTGACAGAGAGAAATCACAAGTAGACAGAGAGGCAGGCAGAGAGAGAGGGGGAAGCAGGTTCCCTGCTGAGCAGAGAGCCCGATGCGGGGCTCGATCCCTGGACCCTGAGATCATGACCTGAGCCAAAGACAGAGGCTTTAACACACTGAGCCACCCAGGCGTCCCGATAATGTCACTTTTGATCACCTGCTTAGGGACCTTAATTATGCCTGAAAAATACCTTCATTCTTGCCATATAATATCACCTAATTATGGGAGTCATAGCTCATCATATTCCTTGGTTCTGCCCACACTGAGGGTGAGGGGACCGTGTAAGACATGTACACTAGGGATCCAGGAATGGGAATCTTAGGGGCTGCCCAAATATTGCCAGCCATGCAGAAATTGAAGATGGTACAGTCATCCCTGAAGACTACAGGACCCTGAGATGTTAGAATAGTTGGTGCCATTCTTCATGGTCCTTGAGGGAACCCACACGCGGATGACGGCAACTGCACATCATGGGTCTCCAAAGCATGACGTAATGCTGATGGCCAGAGTCCCCTAATCCAGGGAAATTTAGGACTTTCTTTCAGTTTGCATATTCCCACAATTTCCAGAAATGCATTTCCTTCCGTGCATTTTGTTCTTCTTGTTTGTGGTGTGACAGAATTATTACCATTGTGTTGAGAAAAATATTTATTATGACTGCTTACAATTTTCCTCCTTAGTCTTGGTTTCTAACAGAATAATTAGTGTTTGTAGAGGCAGCTCTAAGGCTTTCATTTGTCGTGGAAAATCTAGGTAATAGGCATATGATAGAGAATATTCATTTTTTGATTCTCCTTTCTTATTGTCGTGAGAAGAAACACATCATTTCTTTTTTTATTTTAAAGATTTTATTTATTTATTTGAGAGAGAGAGCACAAGCAGGGGGAGAGGCAGAGGTAGAAGGAGACTCCCCGCTGAGCAGGGAGCCCTACATGGGGCTCGACCCTGGAACGCCGGGGTCATGACCTGAGCCACCCAGGTGTCCTGAAACACATCATTTCATCATACTTTCACACGTATTTTCCAGTTCCTTACGTATTCTGCCCATTGTATAGAATCTTTTACATTTCTCTTAAAGACATCTTTCTTGGAACTATTGGGTTCCTGTTCCAATAAGAATGAACCATGGTCTAAAGCTTCTGCCCAGCTCTCAATCTACTTCTGTATAATTCCTGGTTTGTTTGGCTTTTTCTTCACTCCCTGTCTTCCTTTTTTTTCCCCCTTTGGGTTTTCACCTTCATTCTGTTGGAATACATCTCAAGTAAATTTTTCAGAAAGAGTACATGGAAAATAGTACTCTATTTTCATGCATATTGGAATATTTACTTATGATCGATAGTTTGGATTAATATTATATTCTAGGTTTTCACATTCGAGCTCTGAATAGTTTTTTAGGGAGTAATAAAGAGTTCAAGGAGCAAATAAGAAAAGCATTCAGGCAGAGGAAACATCTGTGCAAATGTACTGAGACACGAAATAACAGGGTATGTCTTGGGAACGAGGAACAATTCAATACTGTAGGGCTGTCAGGGGCAAGAATTAGAGGGAAGAGAGAAAGTATTGGGAAATATGACAGAAGGAACAGGTAGGGATCTTGTTGGCCAGGCTAAGGGGATTAGATACAATACAGAAGCGAAAAGAAACTGCAGATTAGTCTTAATCTGGGAAATACCAGAACTGTGATCCAGAAAGATTAATGACTTACTTAGAGCAGTGGTATGAAGAAGGGCCATGAGATTGGAAGAAAAGGAACCTGCACAAAAGAAGTAGCTCATTATAGCTGAGTGGAGAATGGTAGAGTAGTCACCAGGGACAGGTCATAAGGGGGGTTACACACCAAAGTTAAGGACTTTGGACTGTATTCTGGAGCAGTGGCAAAACTCTGGATTCAAATAGTGGGACAGCTTAATGCTTTAGAAGAATCACTCGATACCGTGCGGGAGAATGAATTAACGTTGGGGTAGAAAGATGGAAGGTGGGAAGACCAATCACAATACTGTTCACTTCTTGCCATTGTAGTACCTGGGATGAGAGTCGGCAGGGCCTGAATTAGGGTCCTGTGGCTGGACAGGAGTGAATGGGTCTGAGTGATACGAAGAACATGAATTGACAGCCCAACGATGTATTGATCAGATGTGGGAACAGAGAAGAGAAAGACAGAATGACTCGTGGGTTCTCAGGTTGGTCCAGGGGATGGATGAGTGACTCCATTCACGTAGGAAAAGACATTGGGGGAAAGGTGTCATTATTTGGGATAAAGCAGATGAGTCACGTGTGGATCTCTTTCCGTCTCTCCTTAAATATTAATCACTTTTATCTGGCCGGTGAAGCAAAGAGCTTAGTGTGTTTCCTCCTCCAGAACGAAAGAACATTCTCCTCATCACACCACCCTATCCTGGAAACATCCCCCCTTTGGCTTCCTGGCTTTAGAGGGACCGTCTTCTTTCAAATGCTCTCCATTTCCCCCAAACATGCGGGTCCTTTACAGTTGCCAAACCCTGGACCTAGAACTGTTTTCCCCTCCTCTTTGGTCTTTCGATGTTAGTGCCAAGTAACCGCCTCAGGGAAGGCTGTCTGCTCCCGCCCCAACCCTGGGGACGCTTGTTTCCCTGTGACCCTTGCCATCGCATTACTAAGCTTCTGCACCAATAAAGAACTTTGTAGTCTATGCGTTTCCTTTGTTTTTGTGAAGAATTGTCTCCCCCACTGGAGTATAGCCTCCACCAGGGTAAAAACTATGTCTTACTCATCACTGTTTCCACGAAGCCTAGAACAAATGTTTGTTGAAGGAATGAAAGAGAAGAATGCCCTGAAGCTTAGTGTGGCTGTGATCACAGAGGCTTTCTACCCCCAGAGTGAAATGACTCTTCTCAGACGACTCTCAGCAGCTGTTTGAGAAGCTGCGTGGCTAATTTCCAGACACGGGCCCTACTGGGGCCACTGCACACAGTTCCGGCACAACTATAGGTCTCTGGGATGCACCACTTGGAGTTCTGATGCGGGGAAGCCACACTTGCCGGCAGGTCACTCTGGGCAACAACCAGCAACCAGCAAGAGGCTTGCAAGTCTACCTCCAGATGAGGGGGCACGTGCCACCGAAGCGTTCGCCTTTTGGCGCATTTGCTCTCTGGAGACCACCAGGTCCTCGAGCATGAGTGGTCGCGTCCATTTCGCCCTGGACGCCCCCCAGTGCTGGCCGCAGAAGACGAGCTCAATACAAACGTGGCATATAAGCAAATGCATCCATCAAGATGGAGCTGCTGATCTGCCGTCATATGATTTTTTTATAGTAAAATTTCTTTTATAAAATTGTTTCAAAATTATACAAGCAATAAAGCTTGTAAAAATTCAAATAATAAAAAGTTTACACAGTGAAAAAGAAAAGATGCCCTTCACGTCTCCTCTCCAATCCTGAGTATCTATTGTCTATCTGTCTGCCTATCTATATCTATCTGTCTGTCTGTCTGTCTATCTGATCTATCATCTGTTTGTCTATCGCTGATACAAATTGCTCCAGACGGTTTAGAATCAAGCAAGAGGCTGGGGACCCTGGGTGGCTCAGTCAGTCAGGCATCCAAACTCTTGATTCTGGCTCAGGTCATGATCTCAGGGTGATGAGGTCAAGCCCTGGGTCAGACCCCACTAGTGTGGAGTCTGCCTAAGAAATTCTCTTCCTCTCTCCCTGCCCCTCCCCCCACAATGTACAATCTTTCTCTCTTAAAAAAAAAAAAGGCACCGATTAAGTTATCAATTACTCATCTTGTTAGATGTATAATGAATATAATTTTAAATATAAATGTGATTATGTGATTGGCTGTATTTCATAAAATCTAAGAGGCATCAATTGTAAGGCCTGTCATCATTTTATGTTTTACTGAAGAAAATAATGCTACCTCTTATAATTAATAGGAGCTGTTGATTGTATGATGCACCACAATTTCAGAAGTGTTGATATGTAGGAAAAAAATGTTTTAGAATCAACAAAATATAGTACTATATTATTCTGCTCCTAGACTTTGCTAGTTAGTGATTTGCCCTGAAGATCTTTCTGTGTTGTTATAGAAAGATTTATCTCATTTTAAAAATTATTCTATAGTATTCCAGATAAGGATATCAAATAATTTATTTAATCATTCATCTGATAAATTATAATTATTGCATTTGAGAACAGTGTTTTAAATAAAATTTCTTATGTATTTTTGTGTATCTTGTGAATATATCCATTTCCTAGAGGTAGAATTACTAGATCATATTAAATTTTGACAATTACTGTAAATTTGTCCTCTAAAAAAATCGATTTATTTGTTTATTTATTTAAAAGATTTATTTATCTATTTGAGAACGAGAACATGCATGTGCGTGTGCGTACACACAAGAGGGGGAGGGACAGAGGGAGAGAAAGAATCCTCAAGCAGACTCCGTGATATGTGAGGAGCCTGACACGGGGCTCAATGCTGGAACCCCTAGATCATGACCTGAGCCAAAATCAAGAGAAGGACATGTCACCAACTAAGCCACCCAGGAGTCCGTAAAAAACATCTACTTACAATCTTGCAATAACGTCTCAGAGTGCCTATTTCTTCATACCCTTGTCAAAACTGAACAGCATCAATAATTTCCATTTTTCTAATCTAACTGGCAAAAAAAATGGCATTATGTTTTAATTTGTACTTCCCTCTCCAGTCAAGGTAAGCACATTTTCACATATTCACTAGCCACATTTATTTCTTCTGTGGTATCTTGATTTTCATGTTCTTTAACCATTTTACTATTGAATGGTAGTTTTTTTTAATTGACCTATTGATGTGTTTTATACAGTAAGGCTCATTAATCTAAATGTATCTAATATGTATTTTCTTTTTATTTTCTCTAAAATTTCCCCCCTTTCTTGCTGAGGTGTAACTTTTTATACAGGCATACTTTTAATTTTATTTTTTTATGGCTTCAAACATGTTCTGTGTTTAAAATATCTTCCAAACTGCAAGATGGCAGAATTAGTTTTTCCAGAATGTTCCTCTGTATTGTGTATATGAGTGTGTGTACATGGGTGTACACATGAAAAAATATATATTTTTCAACCGTTTGTCCATCAATAATTTATTTTTGCATATGTTGTTGGATGGGGATCTAACTTTCTTCCTTATCACTAACAAATCATTCCAATGCTCTTTGTTGAATAGTTCTGCATGTATTTTGCTGTGGAATACATTTTTATCCTGATTTTAAAGTTGTCCGTATTATAGACAAAATTCCTATGTTTACCTGTGTCTCTTTCTGGGTTTTCTCATCTTCTTTCTTGAACTATGTTTCTCAATCCTGATTATTGTTACTTCATATTTTGTTTTTCTACCCATTGGGGAAAATCATAGAAGAAATAGATAGAAATATACATTGAGTCTCCAGATACTGATTGGTTGTTCTCTCTGTGCTGGGCTTCATTGTAAGTCCTTGAGTGTATTCAATAATCTTACTGAACTTCAACTTAACTGTTAATGGTTTTAAAAACAAATTCTCTATTTAGTTTTCGATCCTAGGCTTTCTCTGTAGCATTTTCTCTTCTGGGTGAACTTAAAAATTGTTTAAGTAAATAAGTAAACAAAAATTACATAAACAGCCCCTAAATTTGGTTGGAATTGCATTAATTTATAAGTTGATTGCATTAATTTATGGAATAAAGTTATTGAACAAATTAGGCAAAATAACTGCTTATCATTTTGGGTCTTCCCTGTGCAAAAACTTGTACCTTTCCTCTATGTGCTCTACTTTCCTTTTTTAAAAAAAAAAAAAAATGAAGATAATTGATTGCATTAATATCTCATAAGATTTCTGAGAGTAAAGAAATCTTCTAGATAATTCCTAGCACATTATAAGAACATAATAAATATTGGTTACTATTATTATCATTATTATTGTTATCATTATTGCCTGACTCAATTCTTTTAGGGCTTCTTTATGTCTTTAGAGTATAGTTTTATAGCTTTACTCCTGATATTTTGTAGGTTTGGTTGTTATTTTATTTCCATTGTATGCTCTCATTGTTTTTTGCTAATATGTAAAAAACATAAATTGAAATGTACATGAATTCTCCAAATATTTCTAGAGTGTCCCTATGGGCTTTTCCCAGTTCTTCCTCCAGGCTAGCTCTGGTGCCATTGGGGAAGTATCAGGTATGGAGAAACAAAGGCCAGTTTCAAGAGTCACCATGTGGGCTTCTCTCAAGATTGACATGTTATCACTCCAAAATCAAACATAAATACATTTTCAATGCTTGATCTTTTATATTAATCGTCCCTCTGACCACATTGGATACATTGGAAAATTGGCTATGTAGTAAATGGAAGTAATAATTGCCATCAGAAACTCTGAATACTGACTTATATAAAATACAGATTTGACCACCTACTTTGCAAATAGCCACTTTATATATATAGGTTAGGAAGCAAGTTTGTTTTGCGACATCATGGATAACTCAGGATGCCCAAGGAGAGGATATGGCTTGGCGGATTCCAGCCATTCCTACGATGCTAAGAGAAGAAGTGGCTAAGCGTTACTCAATGTATCAGGATGTTTAGATGGGATATTTTGAAACAGAAGATAGTGTATAGCATCTCACTGTGCTATGCTAGTTAGACTAGAGTGGCTGAAGCGGCTATGAGTCTCAAAGAATATCATCTCTCCCTTGAACCAATTACCCAGGAGATTCATCAACCGAGTCACATCATTAATATCAAAGGAAAACTACAATGATCTCTCTGGTATTTAGATTTTTTTTTAAACTCCCCAAGATATTTTGTTGGCTGTGTCCAGGTCTAGGAAGCAGTCCCACAACTCCAAGGTTATTTATGTATCTGCAGTCTTTCAAGTGTCAGTGGAGCCCCCTCAGTTTAGACTCAGATCATTTAAAAGTGAATATTGCTGTTCCGAACACTGTCGAACTTTCTCTTCCCTCTCTTCATGCTTACCACCATGGTATCCCCCAAGTATCACCGGCCTGATTCCACTGTGTCAAATGTATGCAGCAGGGAAAGGGGATACGCCAGCAGCTGGAGGAGCTGAGCGGAAGGAAGGGGACTAAAACATAGTAATCCCATTTTAAGTAACAGGCACCGTGTTAAATGCTTCCAGATACAATACCGCATTTAATCCTCACGGCCCTCTCGCAAGGAGAGCATTGTTATGATTATTGTCACACACGAAGAAACTGAGCCTTGGACACATGAAGGTCTGGACCAGGGTCTCCCGGACTCCAACACCCAAGTGTCGGTTGGTTCTGAGCTCCAGCTAGAGCTCCCTGGGCTCTTCAGCCAGGGCTCCAGGAATCCCCGAGACAAGACCTGTGTGATACTGGAGCCAAAGAGGAGCCTAGAAGAGTTGGACCCATCCACATAGCCCTGCGTTTCTTTACTGGGAGGGTGATCTGCCAAGCTTTCCCTTGACGGGCGCGTCAAAATTCTTTCCAACAGAATGAAGACCTGTAGTCGTCATGGGACTGTGTCTCTGTTGTTCTTTCAGCTCCAAAACCAGCTTCTTGGAACCAGGTCACAGACTTGTAGGAGTTTCCATCCACGGTTTTGCTTAGTCGGTTAAGATCAGATGAGCAGGGCTGAGGAAGCTGTAGGCAGACAGCATTAGTGGTAATTCTTTCCCACAATACCGCACTCCATTCTTCTAACATACCTCAAGTGCATGCCCTCGGCCAAAACAGATCTGGCAAGAGGGAGATTAACAATGATGACAAAAATAGTCCCTGACTTGATAAAACAAATATCAACTGGGTCAGGGAACAAGAACTGCCCATAACCAACCTTGGGATCTAATACGTTCTTCATGAGGGCAGGATTGCACCATCTTAAGTATTTCACCTCACGCTAACTCTGAAGTTAGACCTATACCACTGCCCTTGAACTCAGTCAATATTTGCAGACCGCAGGGGGAGAAAAAAAAAAAAAAGCACGCAGAATCTGCAAGAGGGGTAAATGTAAGATATTCGGGAATAACTTAAGTGGTTTCCTGTCAGCTCATAATTCCCTATTTGTTGATCTTTCAGAACGGACCTTCGGAGACTAGGTCACTCGGGCCGATGTTTTACTATCACGGTGTGTGCGTAGTTGGGGGGTGGGGGGAAGAGGAGGTGGTGCTGAGTTTTCATTGAATAAAACGTGGCTTTGTCTGGGTCCGGTCTCCCTAATTTCCTCTCAAGATAAAGATGAGCTCATTGGCACCGATCCGCCTCTAGATCAGTAAACACTCTGCATGGGTCAAATTCCAGCCCTGGACCTGAGGCTCCGGCACTTCGGGAGCCCATTGATTTTCCCCTTCCTGAGGCTTCAGGGTGAGAGGTCAGGGCAGGTGGGGGTGCGGGTGGCCTGGATTTCCTCTGCCTCCCACCTTTGCCACCGTGCACACTCCGCGCAAGGCTCCAGTTCCCAGAAGTGTGAGCGGTGAATCCCAATACACCCAGCGCCGGTCTCTGGACCTGGGGGCACCTTCTTCCCCGTGGCCCTCTGCACCCCCATTCTGCCCTCCACCCAGACTTCCAGCGTGGGTTTTGTGTCATCTGTTTCACAAGTTAATTTTCTTTCCTGCTCACTCACCCTGAACTCTGTTCTTCCTAAATGAAGTTCCCCGGCCTCTTTCCCCACTTCTTCCTTACCTGTGGCAGGGAACCACGAACCCATTGTCGCACTGACCCAAGCGGAACGCAGCATATCCCTTCTGCACCTTGGGTGCCCTCCGCCCCACTATCCCACGCGCCCCGACATCCTGCTCGGAGGCACTCACTGGGGGAAAAGGCAACTAGCTCCACTCCTGTTTGTGTACCCTGCTTGCTTCCCTTGCCGGATGCCCTGTGAGAGCTGATTTGGGCCATCAGACTGGCAAGAGAAAAGAAAAAAGAACCAAGCACCAGTGGTGGCATTTCAGACATCAGTGACCACCCGGTAGGGACAGCCATGTCTCCCACACCTCATGGTCAACGGTAATCCTTCCCACCTGACCGCCTCTCCCTCCTACCATCTCTTGAGCACACTGCACACTAAGCATTTTGCATAGCACGGCTCATGGACTCCTTAGTTTGAAAGGTAGGAGTTACTTTTATGAAAAGATCTTTATTCTATAAAGTGAAGATTCAAAAAAACTAAAAACCAAAGTCAAGGCCTCGGCCTCAGGTGTAGGTGTGTCTGGCTCGGTGCGTCCACCTTCTTCAGGAGTTGCCGATGGCTGAGGTGAGCTTGGCGGTGCAGGCTGCCCACCAGGGACCACCAACCAGCCCAGGGGAGCCACTGATCCGGGGCAGGCCCTTGTTTCCTCTGCTGTGCGGGGAGGGGGGCGCTTTACCTCTGTGCTTTCGTATCTTAATACACACGCTTCCTACAAACCATAGTTGTGCTTGCTTGCTTGCTGGAAAAAAAAAAAAAAAAAGAAATGTATACATTTATTCAGAAATGTAAAAAGTAAATGTGGAAACTCCCTCTCACCTAAATGCCTTCTGCCCACTTCCACTCCCCAGGGGTAGCATTTGCTATGAAGCTGTGTGTTCTCACCGATAGTGCATGTGCACACAGTCTAGATTAAAGGTGTAGCCGCTTTAAAAAAAGAAAAACCAGGAAAGAGGAGTCATGTTATATACATATATTGTTAGATCTACTTAAAAAATTGGCAACATACTATAGACAACTTCCCATTTACTACATAGCTGTAGCTCAGTCTCAAACTTTGATGGGTACATAATATTGCATAGACCATGGAATTAAAATACAAATCTTACTACTAAAAAGTGCAAATAAAACTCTAAAAAAAAGCACAGATAAGATTTTTTTTTGCATGACTTTTTTTTTTGCATGACTTTAATTTGTACTCAAGTCAAATATACCTTAAAGAGATATTTTATTTTAATGTATTTTAACAATTCACCCAGTGATGGAGGTTTAGTCTGTCTACAATTTTCCCCTGTTACTTATAATCCTGCAATGAATATCCCTGAGCAGTCCCTATAAAACTGAGATACAGTAACTAAAGTTTTTGCATCTGTGACTCTTTCTTGTTCAGTCTGGGGCAAGCACAGTTTCTAGAAGGGATTCATGGAGCAAATGCAGAGAATTAAGAATCAAGGTTTTCACTTTAAAATTTCTAAATAGGGTCTTAACATTTAGTATTGAGATAAAAGTCAAGGTTTTGAATTTGCCAGAGCCAGGCTTTTTTTTTTTTTTTTTGATAAGAAAGACTGTTTGATGTCCTTTGCAGCAGTATTTACAGTAGCCAAGATAGAGAAGTAACCTAAGTGTCCATCTATGGATGAACGGCTACAGAAAATGTGGTGTATTATATATAATATGGAATATTATTCAGCCATAAAAAAGAAGGAAATCTTGCCATTTGTGATGATATGGATGGACCTTGAAGGTATTATGATAAGTGAATGAAAGAAGTCAGATAGAGAAAGATGAGTGTTGTATGACCTCATTTATGCATGGAATCTACGAAACAAACCAAGCTTATAGATGCAGAGGAGAGATGGTTGGTCGTCAGCGGTGGGGGGTGGAGGATGGGAGAAATGGGTGAAAGAGGTCAAGGGGATCAAAGAGGACAAGCTTCCAGTTATAAAATCAACCTGTCATGGGGATATGAGCACACACGCACGGAGTCATTGCTACTTCATTACATATTGGATGTAGGGAGGGGATGAGTGGGATAAATCCTGAAATTTTCCTGAAAACTAATTTTGACAGGTAAGGGGAAATAACATGTGTTTAAATGCCAAAAGAAAAGACTCTTTAGTTTCAAGAGTAAAGCACCAAAAGAACCAAGGCAAAAAGCTTAATCGGCAAATAACAGAGTAATAACAAATGAGGTGCCAACTTAAACTTTCTCTCACTGGCTGGAAGTTTTCCTGGACTGAGGGACAAAATGGCCAGAAGACTTAGGCAGACCCTGTCCTTGTAAAGACACCCTGCCCTTTGTGTCCTGGGCTGAGCCTGAGGCTTGGGTAAAGGTGACCGATCAGCCCAGTGTATCTGGGGTTTAGAAGAAGGGATTTGTGTCTATGTTCTTCCT
The DNA here is from genome assembly GCF_963455335.1 of Martes martes. Classification (NCBI taxonomy): domain Eukaryota; kingdom Metazoa; phylum Chordata; class Mammalia; order Carnivora; family Mustelidae; genus Martes; species Martes martes. The sequence goes on from NC_137903.1 coordinate 54,094,162, forward strand.
GGCACCTTGACCCTAGAAGGCATGTAGAAATGTCCTGGGCCAACATGGTGTGCCTATGGTATGTTACAGACATCATAAATACCAGCCAAGTCAGAGCGGCTTGAGAAAAGAGTCAAATATTCCTGCGTCCAGACCATTGGACATACGATGGTCAAGAATGAGCCAGCGAGGGCTTGAGAATGCCTCGGAGGAAAGTGGTGTGAATTTGGCATGGCAGAAGCCCAATGCAGTGATGACCATTTTAGCAAAGCATGGCACCTTGATAGTAACTTGGAATCAAATGCTCCATGCCTCCCTGCCCAAAGACTAGAGAGGACATCCGCCGAGAGCCAGAAGCCTTGCTAGCCCAGGAACTTAAATGCCCATTCTAAGGGAAGGGCGCAGAAGGAAGTAAAACCTAGTCTGAGATGGTTGAGCATGCCCGAAGTCTGATATGATTTCCCTCATCAGACAGAAAAGGAGCTTGATATTAGAGTTTAACCTGAGTTGTAGAAAAGAAAAGAAAAGAAAAGAAATCACACATTTTAAGGTAACCAAATATGTGATTTTGTAATTCCTCATGCATGCAAATATTCTAAAAAGTTGATTCCTAAATGTGGAGCTGGTGAGGCAAAGGCATGCACAATTTTTTAAAAAATTATGGATAATGCCAAATTCCTCTCCAGTGCCATGTTGCTTACAATTGCAGCTCTCATATGCTTCACCAAACTGCCTGGGGTTCATGCTGACCAACTCACTTCTTTAGAGCTGGATAGCTTACTTTTTAGTCTTAGAATATAAACACATAGGTTTTTATTTTAAACTGCTATTCTGGAAAAGGAAAATTTCAGGATTCCTTTTATGTACCTTGAATAGACTATTTTAAATTAGCATTATTTTGCTGGATTCCTTTACTCCTTTTTCTCCTTCTCTTTGAAATTGTTGAGAAAAATCCTAGGGCTCTCTGTATGAATCTGGTTTTTTCCAAAGACTTGGAACTTCAAAAATCCATGTTAAATGAGATACGACCTCTGAGTTAGGCAGCCTGGCAAACTAAAATGGCCAACAGAGCAAAGGCTCCTTGGCCCTTGCTAGAGAAAAAATTAGGAGACACTAACACATGGTGGTTGGGTTAGCTGACAGTGCCAATAAGAAACATTTGTTTCCATTGTCATTAGGAGGTAGGAAAGATAAAACATCCAGAAACTTCTTCCTGCTTTTCATCAGGAAGTAAATCCAGATCTTCCTCCATTCCAGTTTATTACAAATAATGAACCCTGCTTGCTTGTAGTATCATGTTTTTCTTTCTTACTACACTGCTCAACTAAATATACTTACATTTTTATTTGGGATTTTTGAATTTTTGGTACTTGATGTGGGCTTCATAAAATAAATTGGGATGAACTGTTTAGCCAATATGATCTCTTTTTGAATATTTTATATATTTCACCCATAAAACTACCAAGGCCAGGTGCCTTTGGAGAAGGAGAGACTTTGGACAACTTTTTCAGGACAACTTTTAGAATTTCTTCCATGGCCTTGGATCTTTTAAATTTTTTTTCTTTCTTTCTTTCTTTCTTTCTTTCTTTCTTTCTTTCTTTCTTTCTTTCTTTTTAGTTATAGACTAAAATTTGATACCTTCTTTTTACTTAGAAATGCACCCATTTCACTGAGATTTCTCGCATATCTAACCATAGTGTTGATTCTATAAATTCTTGAATATCAAATGGAGAAGGGACATATATAGTACTCAATTGGTAATGTATAATTCCTCATGAGTTTTTCAGTTGCACACACCCACATCAGGCTTGGGTGCTTAATCATTTATGCTCCTCTGTGCCAGATTTCAAGACTCTTCTGCTCCACCTCACTATCAGCTGCTGAGCTGGGATTTAGGGAGAACATTTCCTCTGGTTCCCAAAGATTTTCCACTTCTGAATAATTGGAAATAGGACCATTGATTTTTGGAATCATTTCCCAACAGGTCAAGGCTAACAACATTGACAAGAAATCCATAGCCCCGATTTTGAAGGTCTAGAGCTACTCACACCAAGGAATTTCCAATACCAGCAAAGCACAGAGTACTATTTGCACCAGCAACGGGGAAAACCCAGTGCTTTCTCCACTGGCAGATTTATTTGCAGAGACACAGGCATTTTTTCCAGCGCGGCTGCCAAATTATCTCCTGAGCCTGTCTAGCTAGCACCTGGGCTACTCAGCAGGGGGCTTTGCAAATAATACCCTCCCCTTTGCCAGGGTGGAGGCAGCCTGAGTGATTCTGTTTCAGGCTGTTGTGGCACCTTAATCTTTCTAAGCTGCTTCACTCCTATTCTGGGGCCTACCCAAGCATGGCTGGCTGGAGGTGGGGCCACAGCAGCTCTGGGCCTGAGGCTGAGAGCAAGGGGCTGGGGAAATGGTAAGTGTGGGAGAGAAGCTTTCAGTTCCTGAAGAACTTCTGTGATCTTCAACATTCGAATGTCCTGGGAAGTTGCAATGGGTCTGGGCATAATTCTTCCATCACGACTGAAAACAACATGGCGAGCTGACAAAAGCCATCAACCGTGGGAAAAGAAAGGAAATGAATAGTGATTCAGCACAAACCCACGTCCCAGCTTCTGTGTTCTTTCTATGTTGTAGGAATGATCTCTCTCTCTTTTTCGAAGGTTTGACAGAACTCACAGAGCTGTTATTTAATTTTTACATTCATCCTTAAAGATCCCTTACTCTACCCAAAGAGTCTTGTGTTGTTGTTTTAGCAGAAAACTGCTTTCTTTAAATGAAGGTTCGGCTGAACTTACTTGCTATTTATTACTCATATTCATACGTAGAGATCTGCCCCATCACACCTGACGAGATCATTGTTATTTCAAACAGAGAACTTTTCCCCCCCAATGAACATTTTATTGTATCTTACTATAAAGATGAAGCTCTTTTGGTTAAGAGGGCTCTCAATCTGGTGGTCTCTGAGATAATGTCCTGTTACCTTAGAGATCTGGAGCATAAAAGCCACTGAATTTGATTCTCTTAAGATTTCTTGAGTGCTAATCATTTCCTCTACCAGGAAAATCTCCAAGATCCAAGGGAGAAGGGTCCCTCCTTCTGTGAGTCCTTATGAATGCTTTTTGGGGACATTTGGAAGGACTCTATGACCGTGGGCAGGAGACAAGTCCTGGGGAGCGGGGGGAAAGAAGCCTGAGAGGCAGAAATGCTCTGACAGATAGTACTGCCATCAGGCCACGTGTAGCCATGAGTGATACCACCCCAAAGACCTGGCTTCTGTTTTGTGGAGGAGGCCCAACCCCTCATTGCTCAAATTCAGGTGACCTTGGACCTCATATGAAAATGTAAAATGCATTCCTGTGCTCCAGTAACTTTTTATGCACATACCCCTGGAAGAGGAACACGCCAACACCATGGTAGCTGGTTAACTTTATGGATGGCTCACCCCTGTGGACAGAGGGAGGCTGGGGCAGCGCAGGAGTGCCAAGGGCTTGGCGAGGGGCAGAGACACTGAGGGGAGAATGGATCGTGAACAGAGAGGAAAGGATCCAAAGTCACACTTGGCCAACTTCAGAATTTTGTTCTTGCCTTGTCCTGCATCTTAAATTGCCTTTCTTATGAGAAGCAAAAATATTTTAATAAAGCTTTTTTTCCCCCACATAGTCATCTGTCAGAGAAAGTCAACAGGATGGTGACCTGATCCCAAAGATTTCGTTTGCCTTCTTTGGATTCTTCTGGGCACTCAGGGGCTATGTGTGTTGTCTAGGTTTCCCTGGGTAGTGAAGATTTTTAGAAACGAACTGCTTCAAGGAAAGTCTTCTGGCACTCAAAGCGGTGCTCTCTTGACTATCTTCCCTTCAGCGAAAGAAGTTACCCTTCCAGGTTTGACGCCAGTGTCTTGACCCTCCCTCCAAAGGGTTATATTATTGACCAGGGGCATGCAGCACACTTATTTCTTCAGCGATCTTTCACAATTTTGTTTAGATGTCTTACCAGCCGGTTTTTAATGACTGTAGCAGCTCTTTTCCTTTATATAGACTTCTCTTTTATTTTATGCCTTTTAAAATACAGGAGTATTCATAGACTCCAGGACTTGGCAATACACGGCACATATCTGATTTTTTCCCGTGACTCCTACTCCGGGGTATCTACTCCTTACCTCAGCACATGGTAGTAAATTAATCGTGGGAGTGGGGTCCTTCTTAGCTGTAGGTCTTTAAGAAAACTTGTAAGTTGCTTATGATGACAGATGGAGATAACAATGAATAAAGCCAGCGTTGTCTTTTTTCTTTTATTAGTGTGTTGGAGCTTATACTTTCCGATAGAACATGACTATTGGCTGACATGGAGACATCTGCAGAATATGGTCTGTGATCAGGAGTCAGTACATACTGTTCTAGACCAATGCCACTGGATAATTTAGAGTCACAAAAGGAATGATTTGGTGCTATGTTGTTAATAAGCCTATCAAAAACCGTTACCACCTGCTGTAACGTCTTGGTGATTTAGTTGCTACCTGGATTATCCAATTTAGTTTAAAGCACATCAGTTTTAAATAAGTACAAGAAGAGAGAAGAGTCATTATATTATTTAAATGTCTCCTGTCTTCCAAGAGCAGGTGGAAGAGGCAGAGCTTCTTATTTTTTCTCCAATCATGGAATAAATACTTGGCGCAGAGACGTAGCATGCTCTTTTGCCCAATTAAGGTAGGACGACTGGAATTTAAGTCTGTGCCATTGATAGAGAAATAACATTAAGTGGGAAAATACTGTTATTATTTAGTTGTTTTGATAGTGTTAAGCATCTTTGTGTGAACAGGGTCAGATACAATTTCATCATTTAGGTGAAAGCAAAAGAATTCTGAGATTGAGAAGACTCAGTCTACCGTAAAATGGAAGCCAGAAACAGAGGTGCGGCTGTGAATGATGGGTAAGAGAGTCAATTTCAAGTAGGTAAAGGAGTTTTGCTGATTCTTCCTGCTCCCGATTCAAGGATAAAGGAGACAGGATTTTAAACCAAAGCGAAAGAGATAAAGGAAATTTTCAAAAGCCATAGGACCAGCGGTCTTAGTATGAAACATGCTGCCAGTCACGTTTGAAGGAACATTCTAGAAACATTTCAGAAAATTTACATTAGTACTTAGTTCTGACTCCAACCAGAGCAGAAACAATATGGGCTCTCCCTCCCCATATTCCAAGTGACATATTTCCCATTTTTGACTTTTGGGACCATCTCTCCTTGTTCTTAGAACTGTTAGACGTTTGCAATTTCGAATTAAATTTAGCTCACTAACATTGTTTTAAGCCAAAGCTTTTGCCATTTTTAAAGCGAAATCCATGAGAAGAGGTCTCAAAGAGACACGTAGCCCATTGCTACAATAATCTGAAGTAGAAAAGCTCATTTCTAGGAGTTGCAAAGCATTCATGTTAGACTCGTGTAATTAAGCATTTTCATGAAAGCCAACTCCGGAATGGATATTAGTCACAAGCAGCCCGTTGTCCTAAAATGGGACACGGGTCCAAAAGCTAAATGTCACGCGTTTAAAAAAAAAAAATCAAACGGCACTGAGCTTGTAATGTATATTTTATTTTGCACAAGCTTGCATATATACTGCACATACATTCAGTTTAAGAGAAGATGGAAGGCACACAAGGCAATTGGACTACTGTATCCTTTAAGTGGTACAAAGCAAAAGGTAAAAGTTTGGAGAGTATACAAAAGCTGAAAACACACAAAGTAAAACCCCCTACCCACCCCACCCCCACAACTTTTTTCTGTTTTAAAATTTAGTAGCTGCCAAACTAAATGTTTATACTTTTACTTTAAAATCAATTGTCTACTGCACCTTTTTATTTTCTTTTTAATATGGACAGGGAGTCTCATTGTTTTTTTTATCGTATCAATTAATATTACAGTACATCCTTGGTCATACAAAATTGTACACCTTCATCAAATAAATTAGGATAAATTAAACCAATAAATTATGCAAAGTCTTCAGAACAATAGACAACAACAAAAATCCACAATTGAAATTGCCTCTAGCTAAAAAAAAAAAATCAAAAATTGACTTTATCAGTTCAGTTATTGTACTATATTCAAATCAAAGGGTCTTTATTACAAAAAAAGAGCTTAATAATGCTATTTACAACATATTGCTAAATAATATAAAGGCAGTGTTTTGTCACGGTTTATACTATATACATATGAGAAGTGGCTGGGACAACATTGGGAGAAGCCATGACCTTTGATTCTTGTAGGTAGCGCTGAGACCAACCCCAAATGCATGTTTTTCTAATTCTAACCTTGAAGTGGTAATATACAATTTGAAAATGCTTCTCCCCCCCCTTTTGGAGGATTCGAATATTTTTAAAACACAGAATGAATACATTTTCACAAAAGCGGGCCAGTCTGTTTGCCTTTTCTGCTCGTTGGTGCATTTTAGAGGGTGTCAGATTTGCGAGGGGGCTCAGTTAAAAGACTCAAAAGTCCAGATGCTTCCAGATCCTGCTATATTCTTAGAAGGATAATTATGAGAAGATGCAAAGGTTGAATATGATTTTTGATCCCAGCTCTGAATATGAACATTTTAGCTTTCGTTTCATTGATGGTTTACAACCAACAGATCTACAGAAAACAAAACTGCATTTCCTTCAACAGAACATTTAAGTGCAATGCAGTGACCGCGTACTCATATAAACCAGTTACATTCTTTTAAGGGGAGCTTTTTGAAAACAATGCTTCTTGTAATTTGCAAACACAGAGTTTGTACCAGAAGGAAACATTTGTACTATTCACACCAATGAATATTCTATAATATACAGGGCAAAGAGATTTTGCTCTGTCCTCACATGTACACGGCTTTCAGGGAGTCAGTAAACCACGTTTTCTTTGATGAATGTATGATTGCTTCTGAGGGGACATCCAGTTTTTAAAGCCCCCAGATCTTCATCTCTATGACTTAGTATTAACCTGTTTGTGTATGTGCATGTGTGTGAGTGTGTCTGTGTGTGTGTGGTGGTTACTTACTAAGTGTTTTCATGTACATAGAAAAGAAATTTCATAAATTTACAGAAACTGCATTACCCTTGCCCTTGACATCTGATGAAAGAGACTGTTATCTTTTAAAAGTAGAGAGCAGGATTTTCAAGAATGCTTTCAACTGTCTATACAGTCACTGTAGTGTTCCTAATAAATTCAACAGATGTTGTGAGAATGTAGTTATTTATTAAAATCTCATGTCTTACGTAACAACAGCCATGAGGTTAAATATTTACATTGCTTTATAAAAGTTCCCCTCTTGCTTTAGTGTTTTTATTTTGCTTTTTTTTGTTGTTTTTAACATTTTTAAAAATGATATTCACCCACATCCCTAGCACAGCAACAAAGATTCTGCAAACATAAAACACTTGAATTAAATAATACTCGGAGGCACAAAGCAAACTTCAGGAATATGTGGGTGAACATTTCCTTAAATAATTACTACATTCTACCATCTTCCACGTTGTTTTACCATTTAATGTGAAACGTCCTCATTAAACAGCCAGAGATACAGTAAGAATTAAATGTTTTGTTGTTGCAAATAGAACATTCTTTTCACAAAACATAACAAATGTCTAAAATAGGTCCTTAAATCTAGATAGGAAAAGGTAAGCTTTCCACTTCACACGCATATATATATGTATATTTTTACATGTGTGTATATGTGTGTATGTGTCCTCGTGTTCACACACCCGCACACACATATACAGCACATGGTATGAAATATTGCTTCTATACTACTTTTCATTAGGCTAAGAAAACACAAGATTTGCACCACAGTTACAAAAAATTGGCTTCTACAAGAATTTTCAAAACTCGAATGCTGCTCAAACAATTGAAGAAAAAATAATTTGCGGTATCAAACTGTTCTAAAAATTCTCTTCTTCAAAAACGTATTCTCCCGCTTTGTTTTAAAAAGACACAAAATATGCATAGCTATCAACGTTATGTCAAACAGCCAGAAAAAAAAAAATCTAGTGTTTATTGCAGCTGTAGTAATTGGAAATAAAGTCAAAAAGATGAAATCGAAAGCCACAGAAGGCACAAGAACAATTGTACTTGTGGGAAAAAACTGGTATTTTGAAGGATTTTTAAAAATCCCCCCGCTGGTGCATTTTAGGTCTAGGCACAGACTATCACCTCAAGTGTATATGCAAAAATAATTTAGGGTTAGCAGAAAATAAGTGGTAATGTGATATTTCAACATGCACTTTAGACTTCTTTTTTCCTATGTAAACTGTCCCTCCCACCTTCATAGAAAGTTAACTTTCTCCCAAGTAGCCAATTTTCACTTGGTGAGAGAGATTGAGCTGTGATTTGAAAGATGGTGATTAAAAAACCAAACCAAACCAAACCAAACCCAGAATCGTTAAGTAGGAGTTTTGAGAGACAGGCTTTTGTCACTTTCCAATGCACTGGGAGGCACAAGATTTGTGATCGTTAAAAGGGGAAAAACCACCCAAAAGCAAAAGTGATCGAACAAAGAGGTGAGTTGAACCTCATGCAATTTCTACTCTGAAACCATTTCTATGCCTCAGTGAACCTCGAGCGGCTATTATCATAGAATAGAATATCATAGAATAGTTGGTTGTGAACACACACTTTTGCTGAATCCGTCTACTTAAATTAGAAAGGCAGGGGAAAATAATGCTAAAGATCCAAATGAGCCTGGGATCATTACTGAATTTGCCCCAGATCAGAAGATACTAGCAGTCTGTCTACATAGGTGAATACACTACGGTTTTGCCTTCTACCTTGCAAATGGCAACACAATGTTGATGTGAATTATATGGAACAGCGAAGACCTAGTGGTATCATGACGTGAACAATGAATTCCTACTCTTTCACATGAAGCAAGACAAAAGAGTGTGACCACAAGTTGAGATTGCTTCCCTACTTTGTGCTGATTGGATTTTTTTTTTTTTTTTGGTTTGCTTTTTATTCCAATGCAATGATTATCCAAACATTTTTTTTTCCCCCAAGCAAGCAACAAGAGCAAATTGGATCTGCTGGCTCTGTGTGTGCCGTGTAGGGGAGCACGAGCTGGATGATGCGTTTGGTTGGGGGTGCGGAGAGAAGCCGGTGGTGTTCCAGCCTGTGTCGCTGCACACTGCGAGGGCCCGTTAGCCTCCTGAATGATGCCGGGCATCATAGGACTGTGCCGTTTAATTTAAAGTCAGCAGGTTTTAAGGCTTTGTGCTGACAGTAATTGCCTCCATACATTCCTGTCCATCAGCAGAATTTATAAATGATGGTAAATTACAGCGATTGGGTCAGCTAGTTAGTCACATGGGTCAACCTGCATTCTCCAGAGTCAAATGTAACTTTTATGAAAATTAAGGGAAAACGGTATTTGTGTTCAGTATAATCTAAATACCAGGTTTGTTCCTGTGTTATTTTAAGTGTACGTCCAATGACCTAAGGGGAGGGAGGGGGGCGTCTGGAAAAGCCTATTACAATGAACAAGGAATTCTTACTGCATCTGCAAACAAAACCCATCTGGGAAAACAAGAGTGAATGCCGCAGGACTTTTTAAAAGCAAGTATGGGACACTGTACACCTTGGAAAAACTGGAAAAAGAGAAAAAAGGAAGAAGAGGAGAACCATTGAAGAAAGCACACACCAGCAGCCGGCTTTCTTACGTGTGCTGAAATTGTGTCTTTTGGGTTAACCCCAACCTTTCCTATGCTGCCTACACACGCTTCGCACGATTTGGTCAGTACTAGCTTCTGAAATCGAAGAGACTTTCTCAGTTGCTTTAAAATGCTGTCCCTAAAACGAAGAAACACTTCATTAGACTGTCACCACTTGGGATATCCATCAGGGTAGTGTGGGATCGCGTATGAAAAGAGGTCATCCTGACGTGGGCTCCTCTTTGGAGGTGAAGATCAAATCAGTTCACCACTGTCAACAAGAGTCTAATGTAGGCAGGAATTTTATGGTCAACTTGGGATGTCCTTTATTCCTTACTAGAGAAAGGTATTCAGAAGATAGCGGTGTTGTTGTTGTTGTTGCTTTTTTTTTTTTTCTTTTGGAAACAAGTGTTAAATATGAAACAGACATAATAACTCGTTGAAGCATATAAACCAAGTTAAGAGTCCATTTGAAACATATGTGCCTTTTAATATCCGAAGTGAGATAATAGAAAATTATGTGAAAGGGGTGTTTCTCTACCAAAAATGTATCTATACTCACTGATTACGAAGAACCGATTGTACATCTTAGAGATGTAACCGGAAGATCGGGTGCAAATTTCCAGCCTCATCTCGAAAGGGTCAGTTTTGTGTAGAATTGCTTTGCCCCCGGAAGAAATGGGTACACCCGTTTGGGCCTACTCGCCGTTTCTCTTACAGAAAGGCTTGACAGTGACTATTTTTGGTTTTGGAATTTGGCCTTTTGGGGTAACTTTTGGAAAAGTGAGCTGTTCATCTGCCCCTGGCATTATTTTTAAACAAGGAATACAAAGCGACTTACGGAGTTCAAACCGAACAAAATACTTAAGTTTACGTAGTGGTTTCATTGAGTTTTCTGGCCTCATTAGCAGTAAAAGCAGGAGACACGTCACCGTCGGTGAGGCAGTGCCGTGTCACAGGTCTCCCTCTGCCAACTGCCATTTGCGATAAACTATCGATCAAGCAGAAGCATCTCTGAAATGCCTTTCCTTGCGAATAGAGAATTTCCACACGTCAACGTTCTTTTTCCCTGAAAATTAACCCTATTTTAAAGTCTCCAAATGTTAAGGGCCTCGGGCAAAAGTAAACTAAAGACCGAAGGAAAATAACCATCCCCTTGCAATGGAAAACAAAAGAAAATGAGCGCAAGATGACGAGGAGGAACTACCAGCTGATTTCATAACATATCCATGCCTCCCATACACATCCATAGGAAATCAAAATCTAGACACGTACAACTTAGACATCCAAAGGGGACTGCTACTATTCATACATTCGAAAAGAGTTGTTGAAATTTCTACTCATGAAGCAGCTCTTGTAGGCAGTTCGGGGATTTGAAAATCTCAGGGACTTCACTATCCAGCTTGCAGATGACCTTGTATATGGCCTTCTTCCAGGAAGGATCAACATCTTTGCCTGCGATAATGGCATTGAAAAACTCTCGTAATGTGATCTGCGCAACTTCCAGGAATCTTTCTGGAACCTGCTGATACAAGGGGACAACGGCATTAATAAAGTTTTCAGTTTCAAGTCTCTAGTTCTTCAAAGGAAACTGAGCTAAGTTCTTTCTTTCAGAAAGGGGCTTTACATGGCACCTGCATTTGCTAAAAATGGCCGGCCTCTATTCTCTTATGTAAAGTCGTTATATATAGTAGCACTGTAATGTGGGGTGGACAGCTTTGTGAAGTTTTAGAAGGGACTTGTGTAAAGGATACACGCAGACGTACTGAAAAACCGGGATTCCCTTCTGAATATTCGGGTGAGAAAAGGGGACACACGGTTGGGATTCCCCACTTCATTAAACAGGTGCATTCCGGTGTAAGTCTCCGGCTAATCTTTCAGAATTTGAATCCTATTTCCTTTTGATTTCCATGATGAAAACAAAGTGTGGTTCTCAAAAGTAGAATAAGAGATCATTGGGCTTTGATATCACCGAAACCCCCTGTAAATGAAGAAAACCGAAGAATCTGTTTTCTTCTCATAGCAGCAGAGGACTGCTGAGCCAAATGCTAAATTATATATGGGAGTAACATGCACCAGAAAGTGCTCTGCGTACAGACAGGGATAAGAGGATGATATTAACACTGAGTCCCAAAATACAAAATCTCTACCGAGTCCTAAAATTCTACATCGGAAATTACTTTACTTTGAGATTAGAATTGCTCCATAAGAGTGATTCATGCAGCTGATAGTACTAACGAAAACCAACATTTCTGGAGTGTTTACTATGTGTCAGACGCTCAGTTATGCACAGACTGTGAATCATCCCATTCCGTTCTCCCAGCATCTCTATAAGGTGTCCCTGTCCCCTTTTTACTGTATGGAAAACCGAGGCTCAGAGAGATCAAGGGAATTTTTCAAAGTCCTTACATTCTAAGACAAATATCCTCCAAATATTCTTTTTATTTTTTAATTCTTTTTACGTTTTAAAAGATTTTATTTATTTTAGAGAGAACGAGAGAGAAAGAGAGAGGGAGAGCACAGCGCGAGCGGGGGCGAGGCGGGAGGAGCAGATGGCGGAGGACAGACTCCCTGCTGAACCAGAGCCTGACACCAGGCTCGATCTCACCCTCCTGAGATCACGACCTGAGCGAAATCGAGAGTCAGACGCTCAACCGACTGAGCCACCCAGGCGCCCCTTCCAAATATTCTTTTGAGAATCCCTAATTGTTTGTCCATTTCTTCCACATCAATTAATAAGTACAGGTGTTCTCAATTGTTTATTTAATAGTCCAACGTCTTGTCCAGGGAAAGGGGTGGCTGTTGATGTCCTCAGTATTCTCTGTCAGCTACCCAAGGTAAAGCATGGCTTCTGTTCCCTACACCAAGATAAAGGATTTGCAGAGCCGTTCCGTGAATTCTTAATTGCCCACTTTCACATGGACACTCAGTAGATTTCTTTTAGTGGGGTACTTCTGCATTAGTAAAGTCTTACCTTTATAGTAAGGGCAGACATATGAGGAAGTAAATGCACTGCAGTTGTACGTGTAGACAGATCTGTCCACACATACGGAAGCGTTCAAAGATTTTCGTCCCAGTTCACATATGCCATTTTACCAACTACACGGGGGTATCATCATGTCGAACAGATTTGATCTCTTTCTCCCACTCTTTCTCAATTTGTGCAATGGAACATTTTATAATGACAGTAACTATTAAGGAAAACTAAAATGATCACCAGGCATCCCTGTTTCATACATTCAAAATTGGACAAAGAAGTTCACTCCTTCCAAAGGTAAGTCACTTGTCTTTTGTAAAGAAAATTAAAGGGTTTTAATTCCTCAGAAAAAGAAAGGACCCCATGTGGGGCCTATCAGAGTTTAGAAAAAGTGAAAATTTTCAGTAGCCTCTTCCAAAGACATACACCCCAGCCAGTGTCTCCAGACACTGCTCTCCAAAATCATCCCAACAACCCCTTGTCCCTGCCTCGTCCCCCACGGATGTGCTAACCCATGTACCCCAATGGCCATTCCCTGATGAGAATTCATCTAAATTTTCTACACAATGTTGGTAATTTCTCCCCCAAACTCCCGCAGATACATGAGTATTTGTGGGATAGGAGGAGCCTAGAGGAGGGATTAGCTCTCTCACTCGCCTCACACCCAAATAAAAAGTCATTAAGCAGCCTTTTTGCATACTCTCCCCTCTTCCCTCAAAGATAATCCTTCACGTTTTATCAGATGGGCATTACTGAGAGAGGAGATCTGGCTGTGAGGCGGTGTACAACTACCCACCCTGACGACTGGGTTTGGGAGCTGTTAGCCAAATGCTAAAGAAACATAATCATAGGCATTTATTAAAATAAGCATTTCAAGAAGTGTGGTTTTCCCTGCCATTGGCAACAGAGGCATGACAAAGATCTACGTTCCTTGAACAACTGGGGATCGAGCAGAGCATGGCAGAGAGCAGTGCGGGGCACAGGGTATGGTCGCTCCTCCAGAGGAAGTCAGGGACAACCGGAAGCTCCTCCGCACCAAGGGCCCACGGGAGGTCTGGTGTACCCCGGGCCAAGGTGGCAGAGGTATTGTCTGAGACCATCAGAGGAGAGGAGATGCATCTAGAACAGCATCAGTGCTAGAGGAGGGAGAGAAGGTTCTAGGGGGTGCCTGAGGGCAAATCAAAGTAACTTGGGGGGGGGCATGCTGCTCCCACCCTATTATTATTTACCATGCTCGTTAATGGCTTTTAGTGGGTTTTATCTTGTTTTAAACATTCATTTCTTTTGGTGGTAATCTTGGGCTATCCTTCACCATCTTTTGTATTTGTGTCTTGTGTGAGTTAATTTTTCGCCTGCTTCTATCTAGTTGTAACGAATTTGCCCCAATATGTCTTTAGATAAAGAGCCACGGTTTCTATGGTGGGTCTCCCCCACAATGCTTAACCAAGTTCTTTTGCGTAGCCTTTCATAACGAGAGCCTGCCTTCTGCTTTACTCCACACTGCTCTGGAGTCACATGTATCTCCCTCGATACTTAAACACGAAAACAAATTTTTTTTCCAATAATGCTAAAAGCTAGCATTTAAAGAGTTGGAATAGACCTCAAAAGTCATTTTGTAGATGAAGAAACTATGAGACTCTACAAGATGAATAAATTATGAGAACAAGAGATTCATGTGAAATAACATGACCAGGTGTCTTATCATTAAACCATGCTGGCTCTCTTTTAATGCATTTTCAGTAATTTCTATTTATATGGGGCATCAAAACCTTGACAAGCTGTGGATCTGTGGCTGAGAAAAACCACAGAAGAGCTAGGAACTTAAAAATAAATGTGAATGATACAAAGGATTCCCAGGAGGAGACTTGGGATATTGGTTTATGTTTGAGAAGGGATGAATTCTTTTTGAACAAATGAAATGGTTTGCTAATTTAGGGCTTACTTTGAGGCAATACTCATACAACAGATTGGGCTGGTTTAAAGCAATTGATAATGAGATCCTCTAATGCTAGAGCAATTAATCTCTTCTGGTGGCTCCAGAGAGGTAAACTGATGGGTAGCAACTGATCTTTTGAGAGAGTGCCAAGGAGTTCCATCCACAGGTAGAAATATCACCCACGAGAAAAGAGACCCTTACCCCTCTCTGCTTTAAAACTTTCCCCAACTCCATTTAACAGATGGAAAGGGGGCCCTTTCTGATTTTGGGGGGGCTGCCTTAGAATTTGGGCTTACGAGAATGATGTTGCCCATAATCTTCTGTACCTCTTCACACCTAATGGATTTCCAATCACTAATAAACATCTGCAGAAAATCCCTTAGTGACAAGTAATCCCTTATCTAGGTTTCTTTTAATAGAACCTAACAATCTGCAGAATGAACCCCTGAGTGTCTCCTCAGCATCAGGTGGCAACAGTCAATCAAGTCCCTGGAATGCAAGACAATGCAGGCTGCTGGGAGGGGGGAGGGAAGGCCGTGCCTTTGGACATGCCACAGGGAAAAAACAAAAGGCTTCCAAAGTCTCTGGCTGGAACTCTGAAGCTATTGTGGGAGCTGCTGTGCTGAGTGTTCTTCAGGAGAGGAGAATGGAAACTTTGCTTGATAAAAAGGCATCCCAATATAGGAACCTCACCCCAAATGGTCTTGCCTCTCCTTGCCTTGATATTTGGAGGAGAAGAGAATTGCGACGAGGTACTTGAATGCACTCATAAATGCGAAGGGGGCTGGCTATCAGCGTCTACCAATCTCATCACGATCATTTGTATTTGAGTCTCCTCAGAGCAAACAAGGGCCTTACGGGCTTTGATGAAATGGGGAAATCGGGAGGACGTTTTCAGATCTGCTCCGGCTGTGGCTGGGTTGGGCGCGTGCGCACGCACACACGGATCCACGTGCGCACACGCACACGCACAGTGTGTTGGGTGGGGGGTTGTTCTGCTGTTCTTTTTCTCTGCCCCCCCGCCCCAGAATGAGTGGCAAAGACACATTTTCCCCCTGTCTTCCTCCTCCTCTTCCCAGTTGCTTTACCTTCAAGGATGATTTGTTTTATTAAACTGACTGTCCCTAGCCTCTGCAGTACATAATAAAAGCCTGACATAGCAGGCTGCCTGCCTTCTGTGTCCTGCAGACACTCATCATAAGTGTCAGGACATACCAAGGTTAGTGGTCACTGGAAGTGTGCTCGCTGGCCCAAACCTTGCCAAACGCTCTTGGCAGCTGAATGAATGTCACAGAGAATAGAAGGGGAATTACAAAGGTTAAAAAGAAGACAGCCTCCCCTATTTTCTGGAGACAGAGAAGCTGATTTTTCACACCTCTGAAAGATCCCCAAGCTCATCCCTTGGCCTTTTGCAGGAGACCTCAACCTGGCCCCTTGCACAGTTTCCCATGGATACCTCTCCATCCTCCATCCCCTTTAAAAATTGGTCCACTGGCCCCATTTTATCAGTGAAATGATCTTTGCTGAAATGGAGGGAAAACAAACCAGGCATAGAGCTCTCTCCCCAGCCCCTCCCCAATAGCCAAAGGCTCAAATGGTTTATCAAGGTTATCAATAGATTACGATCTTATCAAGGGACATCATCTATTCAGTTCATCTTTTAAACTATTTTTTTTCCCCCCAAACTCACTTTGAAGGGAAAATGTAAAAGGGAACCTATGCATGGGCAGGAGTATTTAACGGATGGAAAAGTAACATCATGGCTAGTATTTTGGTGAATTAGTTTGTGTGTGGGTTTTCTTTCTTCTTCCTCCTCCACTTTTTTTTTTCTTTAATACTATAAAAGGGCAATAAAATGCTGACTGTAAGAAGACAATGTCAAGGAGAAAAGGGTACTGGTATTTTGGATACTCTTCACTGCTCGCCTTGGAGAGAGAGTTATTCTTGTCACAAACCCTTTTGTCTGCATCTGCTGACTGCTTGCCTGTAGCCAGCAGCATACTTTAACTGTTTTGTCACCTCCTAACATCACATGCATCAGCTGTTGGGCTTTTGTTACGGGTATTGTAGAACTAATCCACTGTGGCTGTTCTACTGTGCAGTAAATAAAACAGAAACGGGCTTCTCAGACAATTCTGCATGAATATTTCAGATGGCTTTACAACTCCAATTCACAAAATCAAATAAATAAATAACTCCCCCAGCCTCCCCCAGCCTCTACCCACACAGAAACAAAACCCCTCCAACTAGACCCAGATGCCTCCAAGTCAACTGCATTGGAGACACTGACTTGAGCCTTCAAGCAATTGTTTCGGTGAGGTTGAAAGAATAATGCTCTCTAAACTTGAACGCCGCGGTATTCATATTTATTATTAGCGTTAGACACATCTAATTCCAAAAACTGGGTAAGCAGCTTTGAAAATTTGGAGAGCTACTTTTCTCCTTGGGCTTTCACACACACACACACGCGGGTACACACACACACACACACACACACACACACACGGACACACATACACTCTCTCTCTCTCTCTCTCTAATGCCATCAGAAATATAGTTCGAGTTGCCTTGTCAAAACTGTTTTTGTTGTTACCATCTGCATCTCCTTCCCTCCCACTTAGCTGAGCGGGGTCAAAGGAAGATGCTTGTGCATCTTGTTCATCCCAAGAGTCTTTCCAAAATGTTCAACCTGTGTAAGAGCCTAAAAGGAAAAGTCAAACTTGGGGCTTTCAAACCTGAATTTACATCATGCGTTCTCTTAGAGTGTAAACAATGCACTAATCACATTTCGCGAGGCATTTTCTAGATGACTTCTAAGTGTCTTTGGAGAAGCTAAAAACAGAAAGGGCCTCTGCATGCGCACACGCGCACACGCGCACAAAGGTCCTAGGGAAGGAGACAAAGTTGAAGTACTTTCCCGAGCATTCGCTCACCCTGGTGTGCACATGATTCCTCTAAACAAACTCTCCCATCCCTGCTGTTTGTTAAGTAAATATTGATCAAGGAGAGACGGAGCTCCTGACGGCAGTGGCACAGGCTGGGGACTTACACTGCAGACAGAGTGGACTTAAATGGATAAACTCAGATGCTTTAGTAACTCCTCCAAGAGATTATCAGATGAAAAGGCAAGAACAGAGACATTGCTGCTCCCCTCCACTGTCTTATTCTCCCGGAATTTTCCTGTCAGGGGCAGAGGAGGAAACCTGGAGCTATCAAATACGGTCACAAGATGCCGTGGCGCGGGGTCTCCCTTGTGGCCGGGCTCGCGTTTACCCTGAGCCGCTCGCCCCGGGCCGCAGCGGCCCGGAAGGAAGCCATGACACCGGACGCCATGACACCGGACGCCGCGCGCAGTGCATGGTGGGATCGCGTCCTGACGCCGCGACGTGGCGGGGAAGGACCAAGGGGGAGAGCAACCATGGATGGGCTTCGGGAAGCGTAAAATACCCCCGAAATGTAAGGTGATGCTTGGAACCCTGAAAGAAGAGTCCAATTCCTGGGAAGTGTCTCACTGTGATGAGTCAATGTGTACAAGGCAGTATTTTGAGAGATGCTTTGAGTATGTTTGCTTGAGCGATTTTATGGCCCGAGTCAACAAGTTGAGAAAGTTGCTTTGTATTTCCTAAGTTTTATTTCAGTCACTTCATGATGGTGATCTGAACCCCTGTCAGGAGCTGGAGAGCCACGGGTGCTTCCTTGGGAAGGCCAGTTTTAAAATGGTCACCTGAGATTCGCTGAGTGCCATAGTCAAAGAACGAGCTATTAGAGTTCCCACCAAACGGCTACATGGTGTTTAAATTTTACTCGGATCCTCACACCTATGTGTGGAAGCCTGGCGTTATCTGGGGTGCCCTGGCTGCGAAGCCACTTGCCGAGGCCGGCGGGGTGATACCAAGAAAGGCAGAAGAAGATTCTGCGGCAGCAACCGGGCTTCGAACTAAAGTCTCTTTCACTCTGATGCTCCAAGTGGCCTTCAGCCTTCGGGGACCATACGGGACTGGGTCAGCATAATGCCCATGCAGTTTTAGGCCTAAAAGCTCACTTCCCAAGTAACGTGTTTTGCTACTTAAATATGTGAAGAGTAAATGCTTATAGGAAGTGGCTATAGTTCAAGGCTGCCCTTAAAAACAAAAAACAAAAAACAAAAAACACACAATAAAACAAAAACGAAAAGACAAACGCATGTTTCCTCTAAGCAAAGGAACACATGGCAATAACAGTCTGTATCATATTTTTTTTTTTACAAACCTTCAAAAGAACAATGTTCTGTTGAGCAAAATTCAGTAGCATTCTGTAAACATTAATTTAAGGAAATCAATAGACTCAGTGAGCTAAAGCCATATTGCAAGATAAACTGGCCAGAGTGCCACTTTGTCAAATAGATTTTCGTTTTCTCGGCTAGATAAAGACAGTTTCAAAACGGGGCAAACGTGTTGCAACCAAGGTTTGAAAAGTATGTGGCCTTCAAACAGTCTGCTTGTTCCTACTGCAAAGCTGGATAAACATACTTTAAAAATGATAAGATGGCTTAGAATTGATTTGGCTTTCAGATTCTGCATATAGTCGATTTCTTGGTTGTTTCACAGGAAAAGAATAAAACAAAATCCCACGCATTCAGAAAAAAAAAATGTATTTGGGAGAAGGGGTTAAATTGTCTTGAGAAAGGGAGCTGGCGGTGGGGGGGGGAGGGCAGTGTCAGTTGGTGCTTGACTTTAAAAAAGAAAGGAAGAAAGAAATCTTTATTCATGCTGACCTGATGGGCAACAGGCCTTCTTGCCAAAATCCAAAAGCCAAACTCTCTAGTGGGTTTGGGATCAGAGGTTTCAGCTGGTGGAAGCTGTTCCCCGTTCTGTGCACACCACGCAATGTCATGTTAATGTGCCAGGGGCGGGGATGGGGGACGGAGTGGGAGGGAGACCCACACAACGGTCCCCAGGTTGCTCCCAGCCAGACTGAAAGAGCTGCAGGGATAATTAGAAAAAGTGGCAAAAGGAAAGCGCGTCTCTCCGTCTGTCGCCACGGCAGGGACATACATTGAGCTTGTGGCAGGAAAACTTCCAAGGGAACACGCCTGGCATCCTCCGGCGCCGTACCAGTCCGTGGAGATGCCGGGAGAGGAGCCACAGAGAGACATGGTGGAAATGGCCCCACCGGAGGAAGTGTAATAAACAGAATGAAGAGTCACATGGGAGGGGAGCGAGGGAGGCTAAGGATCTACCTTGAATGGACAGTGGAGTTCCATGAAAAAGCGTCAGGGACGTGAACTTGGGTCCGCAGCATGAGCAGGGAGGGGCTGGGGAGGCCACAGGCAATCACCCCTCGCGTGGGCTTCTCGGGCAGCAGCGTGGAGGAAGGGCAGAGGTGTGCCCTGAGTGCTCCCTTTGTTTCCTCACCTAAATTGAATCTTCCTCATTCCTGCATTCTATTTAGAAAATAGAGAATGCACAATAAAATTTCTACACCTCTAAGATGTTGATGAGGTATGTGTTGATTTAAAAAATCACGTGATGATCAAGAACTGTGCTTGGATGGAGAGTTTTGACGAATTGTCACTTTTGAGAATAAAAAAAAGAGTGTCTTAACGGCTACTCCGCCTGCTAATAGTGCGTGTATGCCTTTTAAACGGCATAAACCTTCCATTGGAAACTTGATAGAGATATCAAGAGAAATGAAACCGTCTCTCTTCTAGCCCCAGAAAAGGAAGTACTTAACTAGCTTGCCGGGAACAGAATGGGAAATGCCATTATAATACACTCTATGATCCTGTCAAAATTATTTTGTGGCGCTGAAATCTGGTTCACCAAATATGATGAAAAAGGCTAGTTTATTTGCTCATGCTTGGAAGTCTTGGTGGCATACGTGTCAGGAAACACAATGATCATCATGTTATTCGTGGTGACAGAGTGAATGTTCCTTCCCTCCCGAACTCTGCGCATGTTTCAGAGAGTGACTCCAAGTTTAAATAGACAAAACAAATGAACAAATAAAATTCAACACAAAGAAAACCAGAGAAAAAGTAATAAAAATGAAAATCTAATACTTTCCTAATCTCTTTAGCCCCAGGATTCATTGAAAATAGTCTTAGATCTTAAACATACCTGGAGGCTCCCGCCGGAATGACACATCTGGTAGGCTATTCAGGTAAGACCTGGACTAAGACTATTTCATCCAAGAATCATGGAGTTTTGGAACCTCAGGACGAGGAGAGAGTCCGTGTTCTCCAAAAGAGTGAAACAGTCCAAACCAGGGGTTGGCAAACTTTTTCTGTAAAGGGCTAGATAGTAAATACCTAAGCTTTGCGGGCCACATTCGCTTTCTGTTGTATATTCTTCTTCTTGTTTACAACTTTTTAAAAATATAAAAACCATTCTGAGCTCAGAGTCATAAAAAACAGGCTGAGGGCTGGATCTGGCCCATACATCATAGTTTGCCAACCTCTGCTCTTAGCTAAACTTGAGGGCTAACGACGGTCCTGAATGCACTTTCATTCTTCACTAATCCCATATGCCTCACCGGGTCAGCACACTACTTGTTCCTGTAGGGTAGCTGGGGCTGATTCCCCCAAATTCAACTTGCAATGTCACGCCATTCCTCAGATGCACGGAAGGCTGCCCATGTCTATGGGAACAGAATGAAACCACACCCAGCGATCATCAAGGCCCAGGAAGAATTCAGTCCTTCTCGGCTGTGATGAGGAGCATTTTATTAGAAATGGTCCTGCCAGGAAACATTCAAATGTACGAGATGGAGGAATCCGGACCTCCTTCACAACACACCGAATGAATCAGCTCCATACTTATATGGAAAAACACGCAGCGTACCTTCACGCAGCAGTGTTAACTCCCTTCCCCTCAAAGTAGCCCCACAAATTATGTGCCATTGGTATCTGAGTTCAAGACAGGTTGATAGTGCTTAAAGTTTAACTTTTGCTACAATTACTGGGTGAGGTGGTAGAATAAATAGGGCCAAGCTTGGTGCCATTCTTGGATGGGAGATTATCCAAAAACAACAAGACATAAACTCTCCAATATTGCACGAAAGGAAGCTGGGGCACAGATAATCCGCAGTTACTCCTGTTTCGTTCGAGAATGCATTACGTGATTGTTTTCTGTGGCGGGTTTATCTTCGTAATTAGGCTTTGCCTAGACTAACATGGAAACTAGTCTGCATGTCCCATATTCGTGCTAACAGAGCTGAGGAGCCCAGGGAGAAACTGTTAGGAAGTGGGGTTCGGGCAGGATGATGAGAAGAGCATCACCCGTGGCGAGCGCCAGAGAAGGCACCGTGAGGTACGATGATCAAAAGAGTGTTTCTGAGATCCCCGGATCCTGGGAAAGACGGCCACTCTGGCGACAACAGAGTATGCATCCCAAATAATATTGGGGCTGTTCTGAGAAAGGACTGGGATTAAAGGCCTCCATCGCATCTTTTGGTTTTGACTAAAGGATTTTTGTTCTCTCAGAGAAATTCTGTTTTGTGTTTCTAGAATATTCTATTGGTCTTTCCTCCACAATTACCCTTTGCAAAAGGAAGAATGAGGTGTATTTCAAAGCAACCTAAGAGCTTGGAATGGCACTGAAATTCCTTTTTCAGGAAAGGGAGATAGTTTGGAAAAGGGGAGGAACTGATTCTTGAACGGCTCCCGGGGGCCTTTGGGAGCCTTCCAGACCCATGCCAACACCTAACGGGACTTGAGGTAATGTTCGTGATGGGGAGTCTTAGGACACTGTCTGGGATTGGCCCTTGCATTGGTCCTGCCGAAAGGTAATTACAGGAATTGACATACAGATTTTCTTGCATACCATCAGGCCACTGAAAATGAAAAATCTTTGAAAGTTGTCTCTATATTAAAGGAAACACAGTGTGGCCTTGAAACCAGAGCCTTTCACCTTCCTCCACCCACTTCTGTTTCCGGTTGTTTCTCTGCCTTTGCACCACTCTAACCCCACAGTTGTTCTCAGCAACATACTACCTTTTACTAAAAGTCACCTTTAGAACCAGACTTTACTTTAAATTGCTATGGAGCCCCCCCCCAAAAAACCTAGAAATTGGGGACTAGGACCCTAAAAAGAAGAAAAATACATATCCACATGACTTGCGTGAGGATTCGATACCTACCGACCACAAGCGCATGAACACACACCAAATCTCACTGGGAAAGACTTTCACGATCAAGATCACCACCATATTGGGAGTCCTTAAAAGAAAAGGTGGTGTTGCTTTTGCAAAAACTGCCAACCCAGCCCAGTAGTGAAGGTAGTTATCCGAAACAACCCTTTCTGTCCGGAACGAGGGCAGATGTTGTATCTTAGACAGAGGTTCAGGCACAGCGCAAATTCTGATGGTTGGGGTGGAGGTGTGCCATAGCACACGATACGCGTGGGAACAGGTACACGCCCTCTCTCAGTTCGTTCAGTTCTGCTTCATCTCCTAGAAAACCCACTTGCGTGAGGGCTTCGGCACAAATGTCCTCACTGTTCAGCTGCCCCAGCCAACACAACACGTAAAGTGAGCAGAGTGTAACGATCGTGCCAATTCAGTCAATAGATGTTTATGAATGTAAAAAATTAGTCTTTCTAATCCCAGCATGGGAGTTGCCACGTCTCCAAGGGCACTGTTGAGATTCAGATCTGCAAAGAGAGCCTTGGGAGAACACGAAAATGGGCACCCTAGAGACTTTCACTGAGATAATTAAGCCACAGCAGAACCACAAGGGTAGAAGTGGCCCTACATGGACACCATCTGGATTCCTAGGGGCTCCACAGTCACTGCTGAAACCTTTGCCTCGTGCCCAGGATTTATTTCAAGAACGCGGAAGGTCTTCTAGAATCACCGAATTTCAGAGGTAGAACAAAGCTCCGTGTTTCATCTTATCACTTGACAGGTGAGCAAAGTAGAGCTCAGCAAGGCAGGTGTTGCCAGAGGCAGACCGCCCCCCCCCCCAATCCGGTGCTCCCTCTGCCAGACCCCATCCCCTCACTGCTGCCCTTCTCATCTGGAACCCATGACTCTGGAATCCTGGATCCGTTCCAGGCTGGTGTCACCTTTACAGCCACACCTGGGGCAGGAGGACTCCCCTTCTCTTTTTAAAACCAGTTTTGCATTGACTCTTTGTCCCAATTCCGATGAGAACTCCCTGTTTGCTCATTTGTTTGTTTGCGTATTTAGGGTCAGCAGGAAATGGTGCAAGAGTTGAGCTACTGATAACAGCAACAAGGTAACTTTTACTTGGTTGCATGAATTAATAAAAGCAGATGCTTATACAGCACCTACTTTGTGCTAAGGTCATCACGTCTAGTCATGCCATTCTCAAGACAACACTGTGAGGTAGTTGCTATTATTTTCCTCATTTAACAGACGAGGAAACTGAGGCACAGGGAGGGTAACATACTTGTCAGGGTTTCAAGAGCTGGGATCTGATCCCAGGAGCCAGTTCCAGAATCCATGCTTCTAGGTTCTGCACTATTATTAGTTCACGACCACTGACATTGCAAAGACTCCCCCAAAGGATTTCCTTCTTAAGATTTCAAGGTGATGCTTTCATATAAAATAACACTGACTTATAAGTAAACATTTTCTTTCCTGCCTGAGAATAATTCAGAGGCCAGAGCTTTCTTGCCCTAGTTTTATCATTTTAAAGACTCAAGCCCAAGACGAAGGTCATGTCTTCATGATATCAAATACCCTGACACTTCATCTACAAGAACACTGAAAACATCCTGACAACATAGCATGGTGGATCTGCCCTTTTTTTTTTTTTAATTTTTTTTTTTATTTCACTGGCTCTGTCCTGGAGACACATTCAGATTTGCCAGAATAAGAATACTTGCCAAGTCTCATCAATTGTTCTCATGGGACCATCTTAACCAAAAAGCGCTACTGAGATGTTACTCAAGAAATCCAACTTCTGAGGATAAACTTTTGGGACAAACAAAACAAATCACAGTGGGTGTGTGTGAGAGAGGTACAACCACCAAACCACAGTGTGGCCTGCCCATAGCTCGAATTAGGTCCCGTGGTCTGCTAAGTGTAACCGTCCCTCGAGAAGATATAGTCACGCCAGAAACGCATTACAGAAGGGCAGCAAAAATGATCGCGGGCAGCCCACTTACTATATGGGATTAGACTTTTAAAAAGGATTAGAGCCCCTTAATCTGGAGAGATGAAGATTAAGAGGGAGGAATGATCAAAGTCTATAAAATCAGAAAGGAAATGGAGAATATGGCCATAGTCCTGTTCACAAATCCCAGGATATTATAACAAGGGAGATCCCTTTGGAGTTCCAGGGAAATCACTTTAAGAGCCATAAAAAGAAGATACAATTTTCACAGCAGGTAATAAATTTAGAGAATTATTATCTTGAGGAGTGGTATACTCTGAGAATGCAGTTAGGTTTGAAAAAAAAAGGTTTAAATAAACCCATGGGTGATAAAACCATAATGAGCTAATAATGGAAGCTTGGGAATGTTCTAGGGACATCTTGAGTCTTTTGAAAATAATTCCAACAGTGACAGGTACCAGCCTCTCCCGACGGGCTTTCTCCCCAAGGGGGCTGGGTAGCCAACAGATCTGACCACCTCTCCCTTCACTCTCCCAGCCAGATTGTTCCTAATATTCGAAAAGGGGCATAGTGACTGGAACGTGTTTGGATCTGGTACGATACAACAACGCATTCCTCGCAGGGAGTTTTCTTTATTCTTTGCTAGTGTCTCTGTCCTAGGGTCTGACCGTGATTCCCATAAAAATATGAACGTAATCCTTAAAACAAAAAATCTCTGTCTTACTCAAAGATAGAGACATTTCAAATATCTTATGTTGCGGTAGATAGGAGATTTTAAAAAAAAAAACTGGTTAAACTCTCTACTGGGGAAGTTACTGATAGTATGGTAACACAGACCAATTACTTCAAATTTAAGGGGAAATTAAACATCCCAATTATGGAGCACCCATCACAGCCCAAGATATTAAACTCGGGAATTTATTGCAGTTAATGGAGAAACCAGCACACCTTCACAAAAGCTGTGGTTCTGTGAAATACACAGGATCAAACTTAAGGGAAATGTTTTAGCTCTTTTCCAGAAGATCCAAGTGCTAATCACTTTAAATATCTAATAATAGGTCATTGTTGGGGGCTGGGGAGGTTAGAGCCGCAGAAGGAGGCAGGGGACTTTGGTAGGGGGTAGAGTGGAGATGAAGATTCCATTCAGAGAAAAAGAACCTTCAGACGACCATAACATGCACAGCAGAGCATGAAGAATCCTTCCTGCACTCGCATTTGAGACTGCTCTCTGAAAATTGGTAAAATGTGGCAATGCGTAGAAAGCAAATAAAGGAGCCAAGGAGAGGAAAGGAGTGGCATGGAGGAGAAAGGCATCCGTCCAACAAGCAGTATCTAATAACTCCCCATCCCAGCCCGATCTACCATCACACCCCGGGAGCTGTCCCTTGGTATCTGGGCAAACCGTAAGTTTGAAAATGTCAGCCCTCGTGTTGGGGAGCTATGCAAAGTCACCATCCATCTGGGGAACGGAGACGTAGGAAGGTGGCAAGGAGGGGGGCTGGGTCAAGGGGTAGAGTCACCCTGCTTCTCATTGTGGACCTCAGAGTGATTTGGGCAAGAAAACTGGGACATCTGGAGTTCAGAAGTCGAGGAAAATGGGGAAGAACCGGGAAGATGAATACATGATCATCAGCGACACAAAAGAACGGAGCAGAGAGAAGCCTGGGCTTGGGCACTCGCGTCTGGCAAGGAGGCCGGCAGCCGGGCTAATGAAGCATTTGTGGTGTGGGATGTTTGCCAGCGCAACAAAGAAGATGTGCTTGGGCTCTGCAGATGTGCCAGGGCCCCCAGAGCAAAATAATGACATAATCACCATCAGTGTCACAGACCAGACTGTACACAAGGTGACAGGGGAGGGGGGGCCTGTAATACACACACAGGGAGGACTCGCCACAGCCCATGGCGGTGGCTGCCCCGAGGCCCGGGAGGCAGGCAGGGCCACCTAGCCTAGCTGTCTCTAGCTGGGTCTTCGATCCCGAGGTAAGGCTTGTCCCCACCACCGGTGGGTGCTTCTCCTCCGACCCAAGCTGCTCCCAAGGAGGCAGCAGCAGTCTGAAAAGCTTATGAGAGCTTCAGACTGGCAGGAAGAGAGGCAGAAGGAAGAGAAGCAAGAGGGAAGTGGAAGGAGAGAATTTTGAGACGCGCTCCCTCGGTCTTCTGCCAAGTTCTGGGCTCAAACTTTTCTCGAACCTGGCCCCGGCCCTCCCACCTGAGATATCAATATGATCACGGACGTCCGTGTTTCAGGCCGTAAAGAGAAGGCAAGAAAACTCTGGGGGCACCTGGGTGGGGAGGACACGAAAGGGCCGCGCGTGGCCCCCCTGGGTGCGAGGGCCGGGGCGGCAGGCGGGCGGGAGGAGGCGGCCCCCGCCCATCCAAAACCAGGTCCCGCAGAGGGCTCAGCACCTGCCCGCGGCTCCCGCTCGCTAAGGTGGGTGTGTTAGTACAGCTGTCTGGCTTTTAAGTGACTTTTGTCAGTTTGAAAGTGAAAGTCTGTTTGAGGAGCTGCGAGAACAATAGCCCAGAGCCCGGAAGAAGAGCTTGCAGCACAAAGGACCGAGACTACCCTCGTGTCCCTTTTCATTGCTTCTGATGAAAGATTTATAAGAATAACTTTAATTTTTTATGACCCCCTTTTTGGTATGACTATATTAGTTGTGTCAACTTCCATACACAGGTTCTCTTTAAATACCAAAAGGTCTGTGGGGAAAGTTGTTCAAGGAGGCTACGGGGACAGAATCAATTCTGGCCATCGTGATGGGTCCCTTCCTCCAGGAGGAGCTGCTCTGAGAGACCCAGAGTTTCCCTCGAGAGATGGTTCCCTTCGGCCTCGACGTCCCTGTGCCCCCGACAGCAAAGTGATCTTAAACCTTTCTAATGTGCCCGTTCAACCGCTCTTTGGAAGAACAATTATATTTGTTTTTCTTGGCTTCACCCTATTTAACAGGAACAGAAGTATAATAATCATTAATGGCTTTCCTCCTTTACTTCTCGAATAGCTGTCTCTACGTTGAATCTTTCAGTTTGTGTCTCCGCCAAAAGCAGGGGGGGCGGGGGGGCGGGGGGGCACACAGATTGCATTGTTTTGTGTCCTGTTACCAAATAGCACTGACGATTGGCTTAAGGCAATCATGGAAGGTGACACAATATTTTCAAACGAGAACGATCTACTTTCAAGAACCAAACTCCTAGGCTTCACCAAAAGGAGCGGTTGCAGAAACACTCACTCTTGGAAATTTATACCCAGACACTTAAGAGAAATGAGGGAACGAGCTCTACGTTTTCTGCCCTGCGGCTGAAAAAGAACCAAACGGGTTCCAGTGAAATCAAATCCGGGGGTGGGAGGAGGCTGAGGAAATTTGATTTAAAATATTATCGTCCACGTGAAAAGGGATCGCCAACTTCTGAACAAGCTTTAGGTGGCTAAATGAGTTTGTTTCATCCGGACGAAATAAACAGGCTGGTTTTCAAAAGGCTGTCAGAACTCCTCCAGACACTGAAGCCAGGACGGGCCGAACACAATGCTAACATCCCACCGAAAGCTCCGACCACCACCGGCAGCGGCTCTCCGCAGAGAACTTGCTCCCTTTCTCCTATTGATAACCCTTTGTGGGACGAAAAAAAAGAGCAGAGGCAAGGAGAAGTGAATGTCAGACAATAGACATCACTCCACACACTGTCTCTGAACTTCCCTCATCTCTGAAGGACAATTAATTATGAAGGCCTTAGGGGTAGGTCGAAGCAAGGGAAAACCCACTGCCTTCCCAGCACTACGCTGCCACCTCTGTGCTTGCTAAATGCCTTCTCCTGTTGGGGCAGAGCCACCAAGAGAGCCAATAGATCATTGGGGGGGGGGGGGGGAGGGAGGAAAGCAAAAGATTTTTTTTGTGTGTGCGTCTGCCCTTGTATAATTCTATTCTCACTGTGAACTCATCCATACACAAAACACAAGGACAATTTTTTTTTTTTTTTTTAAAGAGAGAAAAGCCACAGGGTAGGTTGCAGCAGAAACGGCCTCTCAGTGGTGTGTTAAAAAGGATGGTCTTTTCACCAAATCATTTCACAGAGGCAAAACAGACAAACACAAAGAGTTGAGACTTTTTCTCCGACATTAAATGGAGTAACTGATAAGGTCAGACATATGATACCTAAAGACATGAATCTGTGCACTCTTGAAGTCAAAGGGCCTCTCTGTGCTGAGGAACAATCTTTCAAAGGAAATAGATCATAGAACTCCACTGAATCCGCTTTAAACTTTATGAAGCAGGAGGAGAAAAAGCTCTAAGTAGGGAAGCTTGACAGAAGAGCCTTGAACTATTTTCTGAAGGAAAGATGAGACCCTCCCTAGGCTGCCACAAAACATTTTTTTTTTCTAAAGGCTTCTCTGAACTTTGATATGTGCCAAGACACTGCCATTGAAAGTTGTATAATTATGTGCTATAGCCACTGTGGAAAATGCTTTGTTCACCCCAACAAAGGACAATAAGCAAAGTGAAGCGACGTTACACTGTATCTTTTTCTTTAAGAATGTTGAGAAAGGTCATGGAATGCTATAACTAATAAAGCTGTTGAGTAAGGAGGTTTTAAAGCTGATCTTACTGTGCTTGAATGTAACCCAATGACAAAAAAGACACAGGGAGCTAAAAATGCAACGACATTACCAAACAGATGATAAATCAATGGTCCCGCTTCATTATACTGATCAACACCTTGAATCCCAAAAGGACAGTGGTGCAAAAACGAAGCTCCGTGCGCGCACAATCCTGCCTCTGCCCCCCACCCCCCACCCCCCACCCCCCACCCCTTCCAGCCCACCTTGGAGCCGGCGTCTTTTACCGTCCTCTCCCTCACTCTTCAGGCCATCATTCTGTACAGGAATGTGTTCCCAGACAGCCATGTGTCTACTTATATTTAGAGAACATTCATTTAGTCTCTTAAAAGATCAATTTGGCTTGTCAGGGGCGGGACTGGCAGGGGAAGAAATGGGAAGAGCGTCTTTTCCTCCTCGCTGCCCACCCAGGGTGTGGGTCATGTGATCACTCAAACGGTTCAGTGGTTCCGAGGCCAAAAGACAGCAGCGGCAGTGAGAGGGTTTCACCCGTGTGCCAGTTTCCCCAATGATCACTCATATTTAAGTATCTCTTTGGAGCGGAGGGAAACGCTTCCTAAATCCACCTGTCCTCATTTTTCTTTAAAGAGATGACAATGTGAATGAAAGACTTCCAAATACATTAAATCTTCCTCAACGCAGGGATGTGTGGGAAGCGGGAGGGCTGGGCACGGGGGCAGGCGGGGTGGAGAGAATGTGTTCAGCACGTGTTGTTCAGTGTCTGGGGTAGGGGTGCGATGGGAGGGGTGCTGGGGGGTTATTTTCGCTTTCTAAGGGCGAAGCAAGGCGATGCAGAAGTGGGTCCGCGGAACCACTCTTCTTGCCGGTCGTGGGACGCCTGGAGAAAAGTTGAGCCAGAGGCTCTGGGACGGAGCATCTGCTGGGTGGGGTGTCAGTGTCTTAGGAGACGGCCTGTACGAGCCCATTAATCAATGAGTCAAGTTCCCCCCATTCCGTTTCTTTCGCAGCCTCCCATCCCCACACTTGGGTCTTGGGGAGGGGCGGAGCTAGGGACACTCAGAGGGCACGTGGACCCTGCCTGCAGGTAAATGCCTGGCACTGGCAGGCCTGGGAGGGATGCCCGCCGGGCCCGGAGGGGCAAGAGCCACCTCTTCCCAGTACCGGAGAATGACAGGGAGCGCGGGGGCAGCCTTGGAAATTGACAGCCATCATTACCTTCCTTCCTGCCACAGTTGTGAGGGAAACAAAAAAGTAATAAAATCCAACTCATCTGCCCCTAAAGTCAGAAGTATCAGTATGATTTAAAAACTGGGAAGGGATCCCAACCCTCCTCTCCCTCCCCATAAAAAGATGTTGGAAGCTCTTCAAAGGGAAGTGAGAATGAAGCATGGAAATATATACCATAACACCTGGAAAGACAAATTTATTGTTGCCAATCTCATTAAACGTGAGAAGTAGGAGTGAAAGATGCAGCCTGTAATTAAACACCCCTTTCCTGCACACCTTCACACACTCACCTTCAGAAGCGAGATGCCCCACCCCACGAGAGGAGGCCAACTGTCCTTCCTCCAGCACAGACTGAGGGCAGCGGCGGGTGGTGCGTGCCCCTCCCCCTCCGGGTCTTCTCCCACTTCCCCTGGGTCTTCTCAAGCTCTCACCACCCTAAGTGCTGTGCCAAGAATCTTGGTCATTGTGTAAACTGATACAAAAGGCAGAACAAGCCCTCCTGTCACTTAGAAGGTCCTGACTCATAAAGGCCAGGAAACGCAGGGTCTAGAGGAGGAGAGAGATTGAAGCCACTCCCTCCTCGCTAGTGATAACCTTCCCCATCTGCTTTATTTTCCTGCAGGCCAGGGGTCAGCCACCACTCTGGCCTTGAGAGCCAGGAGCAGCAGGGGCTGGAGGGGGATGGTGCGAGGCGGGGACAGAGGTGCCGCCAGCCAGCTTATGACAGAGGCAGAGACAGACGGAGCACAAAGCTGAAAAAAGACAAGTAGCAGAAGAGAAAGAAAGAAGAAGAAAGTCACGGTGAAGGAGGGAAAGCGTTAGCCTCATTCTCTCTTTCCCTGGCTCTACCTGTTCCCACCAGTTTAGAATCACTTAAAAAAACAGGATACGGCTTTAGGCAAACTAAACGTTTTCTTCTATTAACATCTACAGCGTTATTATTGCTCACATTAAATCAATTAATACTGGTAAAACACTGAGAAGAGTGCCCAGGACATAGTACAGCCAATTAACGTTAGCTATCTTGTTGTTGTCACAAACAACGGATTGAGAAACTTAAAAATGCCACCAATAAGCTGTTTTATTATTTGACCAACTAATATTTCACTGGGTGAACAGATAGTCCTCGGAACGGATTGGATCTTTGGGCAACATGTAGCCATAACTTCAAAGTCTTCCTACCACGCTCCATCCCTGTCTAAAAATCAGGGGGGAAAAAAAAAAGGAAAAGATAAAAACCCCACAAGATGTACCATTCTCTACTTGGCCATCCTCTTCGCTTGCTCCTATAAGACCACAGATTCACTTTACTTGCTCTTAAAAGAAACTTAAATACAAAAGTCAAGGAGTGCACCCAGCACCAGCTGAGATATCCTGCTCAAGGTGCTGGGTCTGCTGTGGCTCGTGGCCGCCGCCGGCAGTGGTAAAACCACACTGATAAGACCAGTGGCTTTCTGAGCATCTTACTTAAGCACTGACCTCCATGCACCAAGGCACAGAAGGGAAGGGACCATCTCATCCGAAGCTTCTGTTAGTAAATGAGCCCAACCGGGAGGCGAAATGAAAATCTATTCAGCGACCGTCTGTGGCGGCAGGCATGCGTGTACACGTCCGTGCCTATGGGTGAGTGGAGGGGACAGCGCGGAACTCATGTTCCTGCTCTGCATCTTACCGCATTTCCAGAAAGATCCCAGGATTTTACTGAGGAAGGAAAAGACCCAGAATAGACCAATAACTTGTCTGAAGTCACATGAGAAGTGACAAAACTGCTCCCCGGGCCCCATACTCCTTGCACTGAAGCAGTCTTAAAATAGACACTGCAGATAAAGGAGAGGTGTCCTGGCTGGAAGTGAGTATGATTCACAAAGAGAGAAATATCAGATGTTAATCACATTAAGGGAGGATTTAGATGCTGCTAAATGGAACAGCTTGTTGGGTACTTCTCGATGCCAGCCGCCCCTGCTTGGTGTCATTTCGGCTCTTATGCTGTGAGCAGGGGGTTAAGTTCCAACCAGGTAAGGTTTAAGAACCTTAAAAATCCGAACATGCACCGTAAGGATTTGTCATCTCAGAGTGTATTACACAGCAAAAATGCAGAACTCATGGCATGAATCTTGGGCAATTCTTTTAGAAAGCTTGACGCACGTCGCCAAACAAATATTTGCCGTTATCAGCTGTAAAGAGTTCACTAGCATACAGTTGAGTTCTCTTTGGGTAAAGTTTAGAGCAACAGACTCAACAGAAAGGGGGAGAAAAAGAAATGAAAGTCTTCACAGAATTTCTTTAAAATGGCTAGCCCTAGTCCTGTTCGTCAGCTCTAGGAGAAATCCGGAGAGAGTTCTATCAGAATTGTCAGGGCGTAAACCAGAGCTCTCTAACAGACTTTAAACACGGACCCTTTACAATGGAGAAGCAAGGCGAGAAGGGTCCCCACTTGTAATGTGCTCAGCCAAAGAGAAACGTTGCTCGTAACACCTTTGGCAAGAAACACATATTTCACCGTGGATACCAAAGATATGTTGGCTTACAGTCGAAGCGTTCAAACTTTCAAGGGAAAACCATGACTTCCCCATGGCTAAGTTTCCACCATCGCCGCCTGGTCAGCCACCATCACTGATGTGCACTGCCAAAACCCGTGTGAGAAGAGCCCCAAAAGGAAAGGGCGGGTCCCTTTCATTGACCAGTCTAGACCAAGATGCCCTTCTCTTCCTTTGAAGTAGCCAACTTCCTGGGTGTCTCTGGGTGCCTATCCATGTGAGGAAAGCATGAATATTAACATAAGGTCTCCTGTAATATTAACACAAGGTCCCCTGTAGGAGCCGATGGCAGAGAAGACCATTCCTATCCTGAAGATAACACAAGAAAAGGACCAACATGGCAAGCCACCCACAGCCTGTCTACACTCACCACCGGGGGTTCAGCCTGCAGAACTCTGCCACGTTCCCACCTCTCGCTATTGTTGCCTCAGCCAGCAGGGCTCAGCAAAATGCTTTTGTGAGGGCTGGGAGATTCGCTAGTGTTGTCGCATAGAGTCATCACGTCGCAATGAAAACGGTTTGCTGAGGCACAGCATTAGCCGGTAAAGAAACACCTTACTCATAGCCACGCATCTTTCATTGTTGTGTAGCCATTGCTTTCTGGGAATCGTCTACACTGCTTTGTGTGTATCTAGAATATGCATGTTGTAGATGTGTGTGTGTGTGTGTGTGTGTGTGTGTGTGTGTGTGTGAGAGGGTGTGTGTATGAACAAAGAGTGGCATGCTCGTGAAGCTACACATAGGGACATAAACACCCTAGGCTCTCCCCCCAAAAGAACAAAAACAGAAACAAAACCATAAAAAGATGTGGATGGCTCTCTCACAATACATAGTAAGCAAATTCTTGTACCATTTCTTCCATAAAGGAAATAAACGCCGATTAAAGGGGAAACCACAGAATCACTCCCCCAGCCACCTCTCTAGACCTTTTTTAGAAAACAACGTTTGCAGCCATCATTGCACATAGCCTATGTCCGCTCAGTTGACATGCCGGAACCTAAGAAGCAAAAAGGCCTGTTAGAGTGGGAACCTCCTCCCTGGAAAGGGAGTCAGTGTGTGTGGGTTCCTTGCTATAATTTTCTCTGAATTCTCGGGTTCCCTTTTCTGTGGCCCATGGGTCTTCATGCAAGCAGCAGAGCTGGGGAATGGGAAAGGACGTAGGAGTGGGTCAGTCCCCCGGGACTCCGCCCACGGAGTGAGGCTCCTTCTTCCGGCCTCACCTCTTCCCCTATTGTGGGATGCTCGTGTGAGATACCAAGACTAAAACAGATTTGGGGACATCGCCAAAGAAAATGAATTGTTTTTTTTTAAAAAAAGGAAAGGGAGATGACCAAACAATAAAGATGAATTCCTACCTCAAAGTCATTTGCTTTATTGTAGTGCATGTTCAGAGCCCTGTAGAGCTCACAGTCTCTGGTTATAGACAGCTCTTCCGTACTGGTGACTCCATCGTTGATGGCTTGACGCGCGTACTTCTCCATCTGAATGTAGTAAAACTCACGGAAATTGCTAAACCACTTGATGAGCTGAGAGGTAATGCATCTGTTGAACTGTCAAATTTAAATGTTGGAAAGGATAAGAACATGGCCATTTTCTTCACTTATTCTTTAAGCATTTGAAGTCTTTTTAAAGTTCTCATGTCCACCTTACTTGGACAGACTATGTTCTGGATTCCACCAAAATGGTGGCAGAGAGGGGTGAAAGCAGTAATACATGTATAAGAGATTACAAAACCTATCAGCCATGGAAATCACTTCCCAGTCCTCCGCATTTCCAATGGAAAACTCACATTCTAAATCTGAATTTCCTTAAGAAGCTGAGTATCTTATTCTAAACACCGTTCTTCCTCTTTCAATGAACAAACAGCGTTTGTATACTTTTTTATGGAAATGTATTCTAGCCAGAGTGCTGGGAGGAGTAATTACTTGCAAGTACAGCTTCCCTTGCTTTTCAAAAGTGCACGTTCCACCATTTTGCTTTTACGAAAAGACCTACATTGGGACCCGGTTTCACGAACCGAAAGAAATCCAGAAAGGATATCTGCTTTTCAGAAGCAAAGCAACAAGGGCAAACCGTGTTCAGCTTTACGGCGAGCCATTAGGGAGGTGGCACGCTCCCCGAGCAGCGAGAGGGCCCCCACCAAGCACCTTCTCCAGGAGCCAGGCTCAGCATCTCAGCATCATGGCGCCATGGCTTTGCACTGTGTCTGTGAGCATCTGTGCTTTATCTTGATTTATTTTGTGCATCTGTTATCGAGAAGTGTCCTAGGGTATCAGAAAAGTCTGAGAGAGCTTATTTTTGGGGGTCTGGGAAGGCTCAACGTTTTTTCCGTATAAATTGACGGTAATTGGTTCTTGGCTTTCCGTCATTTGGGCTTATGAAAAGTTTTGTAGGAACGCTCTACTTTTGGGTAGCGGGGGAAACCTGTACCAGAGATGGTGAGCCACATGACTTCACCACTAGCGTGATTTCTTTCTTTTTTTTTTTAATGAGAATTTGTGTCATCACATGACGGCCTCGTGCAATGCCAGAAAACAACTTTCACACAAAAGGGGAGGAGTCTGGAATTGGCCTATGTTTTGGTAATGGGTGATCCCCATGGCCATCGGCTGTGACTTCACTTTCTGTTTGCACACGGTGCTCACATCTGTCTGGCCAGACCACCGTGCCTGTTCGCATTCTTCCTACAGCCGGCGCTGGGTAAGACCCACACCCCTTTCTGTTGGAGTCTATGCTGTTCAGAAGGTGTGGTTAAGACAAGAGTACACAGACGGCCTAGACAGACACTTTATTACATTTTTTTTTTTTCGAATGCCAAGTTACCCTAACATGATTAGGCTTTAGAACTTTGTTTACCAAGGTTTCCTGATGACCTTTTAAATGAAGATGTCTTCCTGGATTCACTGCAAATGATACCATTCTTATTGACAGTCCTCTGTTCACGGTAAAGGACAGATGCATCTCAACTTGCCAAGTCAAAACCAATAAATCCATAGCTTTATATCAGGCGGGCTGACAGACAACCCCCTGCCTTTTGTCATCACAGGCATTCCCTTCCCTGGGCCCCCAGAAAAAGATGTACATTCATCAAAAATCAACAAAGACCACTTATCAAACACCGGCCATGAGAACATCCAGACTCCCAACAAGATGACAGCTAAAGTGTGTACTGGGGCTGTAATTACTACACAGAAAGTTGTTTCTATACTAGCAAAGATAATAAATGAATGAAAATTTATGGCAGGGAATGGACATAACAAGGAAATAGAAGCAGGAAGACTGGTGTTTCTCCCAAAAGGCCACCTTGCATCATAATTGCCATGGAGTTGCAAGGGCCCTTACAGATAATTGACCAGAAAATGATTAAGTCATCAGCAAATCGCTTCTGCTTGCAAGAGTTCAAACATGTACTTAACCTATCCAAGAATTATATTTTCACTCTGTGTGTCTGCTCTGTCTCTATTCAGCCTTGCGGGGAACCCGATTAAAAAGACAACTGAAGGACCCCCGTTATCTGATCTTCTGGTTGCCGATTTCAATAGAACTTAAACCCATTACGATTTGCTGAACTTGGAGTTCTTTCCATTTTATCTCAGCAGTAAAATACACTGTCCAAATTTCCAGACACTGAGATAAGGACTACAGGCCCCCGTGACGGCTTACTGTTCCTTTTTAATTCTTTTAGAATAAGAAACAAAACATTACAAAATGATAGCAGGCTGTGCACTGGGGAATGAAAATTGCTTTGACATGGAGATTAGGCTTCTGCATTGTTACAAGACATTGTCTCCTATGGACAAGAGTACTGTAGAGGAAAAAAATAGAAGGGTATTTTTTTTCTAGAATGGTCATGAATGACCTAATGGGGGAGGACAAAAAAGTAAGTGCACTTGCCATTATTTAGGAATGGGACATAAAGGGAGATTTAAAGCTTATTGTTACAGAATGGAAATACCAGAGAGAAAGAATGGGCAAAAACAACAGACTCCCCCCGACACAAGACAAGTGAAATGACCAGCACAACAGCTTGGAGAACTGGGTTTCCCTCCACCAGAAGTGCACTGAAATTTGTTCTGTTTTCAGTTGCTGGCGAAAAGCAGAGGCAGCACCCCCCCCCCGCCCCCTTTTCTAGATATTCGCGCTGGGGGAGAAAAAGTGTTAAACTTTAAAGAGTTAATTTCCCCCCCCCGTTCTGTAGTGGCTTACAAGAAAAGGATCAATTGTTCTATAAAGGAAAGCTCTGTAGTGTGTTAATGTGTTACTGCAAAAACTAATCGCTACAATAAAGAGGCTGTGTTTCCACAGTGTGTGAGTCTCTGTGACTTTGATTAATGCTTCCCACGGGACATCTCAGCCTCAATATGGGCTGAAGAAACTTCCTAAATATTCAATGAGCATGGTCAAAAGATGTATAAAACAAATCAATCTGACACCTTAATCTGGCTAGGCAGCGGTTGACTCAAGGGGTGGAGGGAATGAGATACATCATTTAACACTGCCGGCTTGAAAAGCTGTGAGCGTCTGTTCTTCAAAGCTAAAATGACACTGAATCTGTGGTACTTAGTGGTCTAAGAGTTATTAGTTGATACATTAAAATCAGCCCCCAGTAGGTGCACAGGGAGACGGAGGGGCCCCGTCAGCCCTCGGCATGTCCTGCCCGTGTGCCCCCTTGTGCCCCCTTGCTCTTCTCGAAGGATTTTGAGCCCTGGGGAGCTGAGCTTTTTGTCTGGCTAAATGTCGCGGTGAGGGGATGGAGCCGGCCTCTGTGAGAACCTGCCACTTTGTTTAGATTCTTCCTCTAGGCATGAAACCAAGTCAGCCCCGGTTTCATCCTTCGTATAGATCATCGCTGGACGGCTCTCCCCAAGCCAGCATCTGAATCGTGGGAGGTGTCCCCCCACCCCTTTCTTTCCAGAATAATTTAAAAGCATTCACCTCCTGCCCAAATGGAAGTCACTTGCGGAGAGGGAAGCGCTCTCTCCCGCCCTAAGGAAAAATGCAAGGCAGGGCGTACCACCCTGCCTGGGCTCACCTTCTGGGGCCCATCAGAGGATGCGCTTGGTCTAGCATGATCTTCCAACGGTGTCTCATGACACCTAGGCTACGCTTTACTCATGAAACCAAATATTTTCCACTTGTGTTGCTTCTCCTGTTTTTGTTTTTGTTTTTTTTAACTTGCAAAACTAACCTGGGGACCCCATTTGAAATGAAATGACTTTGATGATTTGGAAAGGTACGTTTTGCTAGGATTAGGAATTTTCACTTAGATGAAGGCAGCCACAATCAAGTATAAGCTTGTGTCGCTGGGAGAAGTCTGACTTGGTCCACAGACACATGACTACGTCTTTCTCAGGACAGGTGATATAAGCTCTCACCTGTTACAAATTCCTAAGGTCCTTCCCCTAATTTCTAGAGATCTCTTAATTCTGTAGTGGTTTTCTCGAATCTACCTACATTGAAATAAAATTTGGGGTTGCATATTCATATGTAGAGAAACACCTAGTTATTTCCGTCTTACAAGTAAGTATCCACGTTTATATATCTATATCTAGAAATAAGTATGTGTGTGTATACATATGTATATATATACACACCCACTACATTATGTATCTATACATTTATAACATCCGTACAAATATACATGTGTATGAGCCTACGCATCGTCGGCATTCAAGTTCTGGATTTTCTTTACTATTAAAAAGTCCAAGCATGATCTGCTATTGTTTTTCTACCAAGTTTCTGGAACACCGTGCCTGGACTATCCTTCCCTTTTCTATGCATGCCTTTCCAACTTCATCAGCATAAGCTCAGGGAATACAAATTCATTTATTACTAGCCAAAGAAAAAACATAATTAGCAAAGTTAAAAATGTATAATTCATTCCAAAAATAAAAGAGAAATGACCTTCGGTGATTTTCTGCTATGCATTATATGCCCTACCGTTTCCCCTCCATTAGAGTGGATAATTGGGAATTAACCAGACTCACGTATACTTTAACAGCCTTCTCTCCCAGTATGGATAGAGTATGGATAGAATCTATCATCTGAATATCAGTGCTTTTTTTTTAAAATAAAATATTCACCCCGGTATTTAATTGTTGTTTACATAGTGATTATTTGCAAAGCTGAATTACTAGATGCATTCTAGAGGAAGAGGAACAATTTCTTGTCAGTTTACGCTGCCGAGTATTTATAAAGATTACAGATTAACCACTACAGATTAACAATCTCCCCTACCCTTGCCCTTCTCCCCCGGCCCACGAATGTTTCTAATATTTACATGTACTGTTGGATAGTGTTGTTGGCTCAGAATGGCTGCTGCGTTACACCCTCCCGGGGCTGTGTTTCCAATAGTGGGTGAGAGATCCCTATGGATGCAGTTTGTAAAGCGCTATGGCCTCCTTCTTAGGAAAAGCACTATCTAAATAATATAAGGGATTGTCTTTATTATAATCACAACAGTGCCGATCATTGCACTAAGAGGAGTGGAGGAGGTAACATGGGCACCTAGACACACACACACACACACACACGTGCACGGTAACACTTTCTTCCTCTCGTCCATGTCCCCCCTTCTTCCTGGAACTCGGGTGTTGAGAGGACTGCTCCCCCCGACCCCGGGCCCCAAAGAATCCTGCCAGGTTCCATTAGGCTGCAGAAGCCATCCAGTCTTCAACCAGTTGGCAAATTCCCCCCCTCCCCGGTGTCTGTTTCAGATGGTCCCCCACGAAGGGCAAACCCTCTTCCTGGGCCTACCCATGTCACTCAGCCTTGTCTGTACTTGAATGATCCTCAACCAGCCCTTCAAGTTACTGCCTCTCTGGGCCTTCCCACGCGGCCCAGAAGGTTGGCCCTGGAAGTTGGGGGGACACGCCTGCCACTTAAGGAGCTCCCCCAGGGAAGGAGGAAGATAAAAGGCTGAAGTGGATACACAATTCAAAAGCAAACGGGAGGGAAAGCAGAACTTTTCTTAGAAGGCCAAATAAAACATCAGTGAAGGAAACGAAAATGAGTTGGCCTGCAAAAGGGGGGGGGGCAGCGCGGCCACGGGGCCACGGGGCTTGAAACCCTCTGCGTGGAGGGAGCGGAGCCACGGCAAAAGCCTGCTTTGGCAGCTCCTGAGTTCTCAGTGGCAGGACTAAGAACTTGTACCCATGGGGGTGGGCAGCGGAGGGTGGGGGGAAAGGCACCCAACCCCAATAAACTAATCTCAGCTAATGTAATGTTTATCGAGTTCCTCGGATAATGATACCATGCATGTGATTATCATCATCAAAACCCAATCTATGTTTTAAAAAGTTGCAGATGATTAACACAACATCAAGTTGTTGCAAACAATTACTTAAAACCCACACACAGACACAGACGCGCACACACACATCCACACGCACACAGAACCAGGAGGTCCCCATATTCTGTAGAATGAGGGAGGCTGCAGCTGTAGGCCGACAGCTTTCATATCCTCATTTGAATAATGTGTCCTGAATCTGTCACTTTATTCATTCTCCTTATGCTCAGTGTACTCTACATCAACAACAAATTAAGTTGTAAATAAGAGACAATCATCACTTTTGTTTTTAAGCAGCTACTGCATAGAGAATTTCAATGTACGCTCCTTTCGACAGGGGGAAAAAGAGGTGTTAGAGTTTGCTTTCCTCAGCGCAAATATGGGGAAACCAACAGAAACAAAAACAGAAAACAGTTTACTGTTGTTGAAGGGAGGGGGAAAAAAAAAATTCTCGGAAGCACACCCATCCAGGGCTGGCTGAAATTTCTCCCAAGAAGTGACTAAGACATACAAAGTGAGAGGCTAAGTTTCCCACATCACACTGGAAACCCGTGTGACTTAGTACCAGCCTCCTCGTCCTAAGGGGCATCTTTGCCTGGCACGGCTTTTGACAAAAAGATGAGTGCATTGCATCAATTAAACACAGGTGTATTCACGGATTGATTTTCACACTCATCTCCGCTAACTTCCAAGAGTTTGAATCACGACCACATGCACAGAGACTGATAAACGACCGATGAAAAACGTCCTTACCTTCACATCGGAGAAGTACGTCTTCAGCATATTTGAGCTGGGATAACGGGTATAAAAGAACATGAGCTTTGCTTTTTTCAAGTGATTGGGTGACAATCCTTCCTGCATGTAGGAGGCACTTAGTTAAGGAAAAAAATGTCTTTAAACACAAGCACTCACCACCCACTCCCCCAAAGAAACTGGAGGCCCATCAAGCAGCTGGGGGAGGGGGGGTGTGCGGGGAGGGTGGAATTCTGGAAGGTCAATGGCACAGCATCACTACGTTGCTGCCCCTTGCTCCAAACGACCCTCGCTGGTCAGAAACTGCCAGGTGTAATGGTGAGGATGGACAATGGGGTTGCAGAAATCTTGACGGCTCCATGGTGAGGATGGCAACACATTCCCCGTGTTCGAGGTCCTTATGCTCCCTATACATTCACTTGTTGCTAAGGAGACAAATGCACCCAACACGGATTGTACAACTCTTAGCGTGAGAGTTTTTTTCTTCTCTGCAATTACAGTTCTGTTTGTTCTTCTCTCCCCACTCTGCAGTTTACATCAAGTTATTATCCTAATGTGCGTGAAAATATAAAATGCATTATTTTGAACACTGTCAGGCAAGCTGCGTATTTTACCTTTTAGTGCTAATCTAATGGAGCATCTTGACTCACTTTCTTCCTATCTTATTATTATATCCTTTTAATTGTTTCCTTTTAAATAACAGCCGCAACTTGGGAGGGGTAGTTTTGGCACAGAGGGCGCCAGGAGGGGGTGTCGCTTTTGTTAAAGCAACGATCCAAGACCAAACACAATTTGCCTCTCCTGGATTTATAGTTAACTCCTTTGAGAGTGGCACAGTGGCAGGGGCTAGCAAATCAATAAATGTGGGTTAGCAGATCAATAAATGGCCACTTACCCAAAATAAGAAGGCCTATTTATCTGGAAACATCATTACCTTTTAGATCTGTAAACAGCAGCAACTAAAACAGTTCCCAAGAGAATGTGAGGCTAACCATAACAATCCAGGCTTCCTGATTCTCCCCCAGATTCTTGGCAGTCCTCAGCAGACTCAGAGCTGGGATGGCTCTGGTCACATCTGTGCCGCAGCCTGGCCCTGCCATTTCCTCAGCAAATTAATGGCTTTATAATTTATCAGAAATGAAGATGCACGTGGAGAAAATCAATGTGGTCCCCCACAAGGTCAATTAAGGGTCCTTCCTAGAAGCTTCTCTAAGGATTTTCTCTTAAAAGAGAGTCTGGGAGAAATAAGGAAGAAAAGAAAAGAAAATCTGCACTTGCGTGTGCGCACACACGCACGTGTGCGCACACACACGTCTTACCAGGCAACAAAAAAG
Source organism: Martes martes (assembly GCF_963455335.1). NCBI lineage: Eukaryota > Metazoa > Chordata > Mammalia > Carnivora > Mustelidae > Martes > Martes martes. Next base: position 54,136,494 of record NC_137903.1, read on the forward strand.
CCACACCTGGTGAAAAAAGGTTAAAAAAAAAAAAAAAAGAACCTCATATTTAGGAAAAGTCAAGGTTTCTAAATGACCTCCAGCAAGAAGAGCGTGACCAGTCTTAGGAAGACAGAGAAAGCAGGAAGTTGGTAGCGAAGCATAATCAAATTCACACTGATAAGCTCTAGACCCACTTCTAGCTGGGTGTTGAACCAAATATTCCGCGGAGGGCTGGGTCCATTTCGCATTCCCTTTAACAGCATGCAACGTTTAAAAGATCACCTTGGTTTTGTAAACAGAAAAGTTCAATCTTGCGCTGCCCCCACCGCCCTCCCCACGGCCAATACGGACCCAAGGAAGACATTTCGATTTTCTGTCTGTGAGCCAAAGCCGCTTCACTGAACTTGTGTTTTTGTTTCAGATCCGTAATGATCACAAAGACGATAATTTATGACTGACATACTTCTTGTACCAAGGAAAGAGCTGAAAGGCCCTCCAGTAACCTCCATTAGAACGGTAGAGAAGACTAAAGGAGCCCAGCACACTTCGGGACCATCTGTCCAAACGGGTAAGTGAAATAATACTGGCAAGCCGGCTCGCCTCGCCTCGTGAGAAGAGTTTTTAGGCAACTCCAAACCTTAGCAGACACTCTCCGATCTGGGTTCTAGTCTTTTCTCCAGATGGACAGATGAAAAAACCACCTTCCACACTGAATTATTAGCAGGGGGAAAGCACTGAATGGTTAAAATACGTGGTCTCCTGCAAAACACCCCGTTTTGCTGTGGTTCTCCGCGATAGAACTACCAGAACTTCCTGACGCTTTCAATATGCTTAAATCATGCTTCGATGTTTTAGCTCTTTTTATTAAAAACAAACAAACAAACAAACAAAAACTATCCATCTTATTTTGATCAGGATTTAGAGGCTTTTTAGTTCATGAAAAAAATGATTCTGATTCCAGTGTCTCAAGTTCGTTTTGCTTTAAAATGTTTCCTGTTGGTAATACTTAGAATTGATCAGTGGAAATGGAACAGAGAATAAATCTTTATCTCTCACGCGTCGTGTAATTAAGATAAAATTCCCATAAAATATATGTTTCTAATAAACTATTAAAAATAGCTAATGAAACATTTAAAAGCCAACAGTTAGATAATCCTTTTTTTTCCTCCTCAAAATAAATCTGAACTGACCAATTGGTTAATTTCCCTTTTAAGTGCTTGTGCTGAAAAGCAACTGTTCTTCCAAGAAAGCACTAGCTGTTTCCAGGATACTTACACACGCACAATGACTCATGATGGAATAGATTCAGTAAACATACAGCTGTACTGAACACGAGCTAAGCTCCATTCAAGGCCAGGAAAGAAAATGAGCACAAATAAATATTAAGGAGGTAAGGGGGGGATGGGGTGAGGGGGATGGAACGCAAACAAGATCTGTCCCAGCAGCTCATGTGGCTTTGCCTCAATTCTCTTAGCCATAGCTTTGTGAAGACAGATGACATTCAATTCTATGTGTAATGCAAAATAGACAATAACTACTGAAACTTGAGACAGCTGCCAGGTGTAAAAAAAAAAAAAGAGAAAAGAAAAAGAAAAAAGAAAGAAAGAAAAAAGAAAATGAAAAAGGAAAAAAAAAAAGATGATAAATCCATAAATTAATGAAAGACATCTGCTCAGGAATAGAAAAGATCAGAGAAGTGGGCTACTGCAGCTGAAGGCGGGGGAGGGGCTCAAACAACCTGGGAATCTGAGTGTTGTCTGTTTAAGAGGCGGCTGGATATAACCTTACCTACACAGTCCTGGCAGGGGAGGGGTGTGGCCGCAAAAAAGCAAATGCAAGAACGCATTGTGAGTGCTGGAGGAAGGGGATTTTTTTTTACCCCCTCAGCTGAACTCCGAATTGTGGCTAGAGATCTTACCAGCTGCACTTCCAACCGAATTGGATTGGGGCTACTTACTTACATTTTCTAGAATGCTCTGACACCCAAAGAATTTTAGCTGTCTCCTGATGCTCTGATTTGCTGTTTCCAAGAGGATTTCTCCCTCAAATGGGGAGAGAGGATCTAGACTGTCTCATTTAATCAAAGTGATAGAACACGCTCTTACTCCATTAAGAAGTTGAACTCATAAGATGTGTCACTTATGGAAATTAAAAAAAAAAAAAAGGAACTTACTGAATAATTTTTTTGGTGGGGTAAGCACCCAGAGTCTCTCAGTCTTTTGTGTGAATGCTTTCCCTGTAGCTCATGCAGCTAATAGAATCACTGTGGCTCCACAAGACTTCTAAAAATGTCTATGGATTATTTCGCATATCAGAAATTCATTTTTAATCCATGTTTTCCAGTTAGATTTTAGTTTCAAATTACCAAACAATTTTCCTTTCCTAAACTTGAAGTGCTTTAGAACGTTCTCCCCCAAAGTCAAGTGGGGGATGTCACAGGAAAGGGGCTCAGTTTCTCCACTGGCGCATCTTAAAGGCTCATAAGACTACGCTCCTGCTTAGACTGGGGGCATGCAAATGTCTGAGGCCCAAACAAGGCTATTTTTCTTGAGATGCAAAGAGGATGAATGACAAGGAACATCGTGAAGAAAAACAATTGGCTGTTTCTTTTGGAATTTGAATAAAACTTAATATTTGATTAAATAGATTCATTTGCAAAGATACTGAACACACACACGTATCTCTGAGACGTGCGCTCCTGGAGCAGGTGCACTGACATGGAGTTCAACAGGTCCACATTCACTACTTCCTTTGGATTAGAAAAGGATAACGAGGTAGTGCGTTTATGTAGATTACATATGCTTCATGTGCTGAACTTAGAATGGATTTATCTGATAAGCTGGTGTCCTTAATAGTTCTTATCTTGGCTACTTTGTTCAAAGAAGCACATGATGCCCTTTGAAGTGGGAAAGAATCATTCCTTAAGAATTGTATTATTCATTACTATTGGAAAAGCCATGACCACAAAGAAAAACATAATAAGGACAATCATAGAGGTATCATTTCATCCTTATTTCTACTCATGTCTACTGAATTTTTTTCTAGGGAAAACTGGATGGTTCTAAGGTGGCTTTATATACCTAAAACTGAAGTAGACACCACTCTCCAGGATTCCCAGAAGAATTCTTTCAACTCAAAGCTTGAGAATTTTGCCTATATGCCATTGGGTAAGTCAAGGTAAGAACTCATTGCCATACAAGGATGGAGACAGGAGACAAGTGGGCCCAGTCTCCCCAAAACACTCAGATCCTCACTGGGTTCAGAATCATGGGGATTATAGAAAGGGTAGCTTGCCTATTTTCTTCCTGAGAAAGAATGTATCAGTGGGGTGAATGGCATGATCGAGGGGAAAGGAACAGAGGCTAGACGGCCAAAAGTGGGACATGTCATCATTAACTGTGACAAGGGGCCAAAATTATTTAGCTTCATGAAAGAAACAGCTCCAGGTGTAAGCAACATTTCATACGAACACAGGTGTTTCCAAGCCATCCCTGTTCAACAGCCTCTTATATTGGTAGGAGAAGGACGTTATTCAGCTGAAGAAGCAACTATATTCTCCTTAAAGCCTTTGATATGTATAGAAATAAAAGGAACTTCTTTCCATTCAAATCCTCTAAATTCCTCAGGGGATTTAGAGAGCATGAGACAATGAATGTAGCCAACACTTAAAGCAATCTAAAAGATGTTTTTCCTAGAAGACCCAACTTACATTAAAAAAAAAAAAAAGGCACAGGCATAATGATCTGGTTTTAATAAAAAGTCTAATAAAAAAAAAAACCATAAACTGGTTAAAGAGTTTAGTGTGCACTTATGGGACGGTGAAACCTGGTTTTAAATATTCCTCAAAATGGGTATGTCCCTTTCCTCTGAGTGTGTGTATATGTGTTTTTGTGTGTGTATGAGAGAGAGAGAGAGAGAGAGAGAGAGAAACAAAGAGGGGAGAGAAACAACCCACCATCATGACTACAGCCTTCAAAATGAAGTAAGATAGGGTCTAGCTCTGGACCTCAGCCTTGTGTGTATCTCAGAAGATCCTCTTCCACGCAAGGATAGAAAACCATTCCAGGCCCTGCATCTCCTTGCCTGGCCTTTCTCATCGCCGACACTATATGGCAATCTCTTTGACCGATGTTTATTGCCTGTTTATAATGTGCAAGGCATGATGCTTGGCACAGCTTTGATTCATGGCTGGTAGATTACATTTTAGGTCTTTGGAAGGTAGAAGTTAAATTAGCAACCAAGCCAAGACTCAGTTTCCGTTTATATACCTAAGTTCTCAACATCTTTATCTTCCTTCCTCTCGTGACATTATTCTCTTCTTCCTCACAGTGGAAAGAGACCATGTTTCAGTGCCCCAAGTGGGTCTCATACTCGTGGTTCATCTTAGCAGACATCTTCACTACTGTCCTAAGAGCTGGTTAGAAGAACGGCCTTCCCTACACAGAAAAATGTATTTCCACCATAGCCGGGACTTTGCACTTACGTGGCAGCGTCTGGAGTGGGCTTAGATACTAAAATGTCAATCTCTAGTCATCAGGACAATTGCTCAAAATCCTCAATTTAGCAACAGCCAACTTAATTGCTAAATTTTATGTCCATCTGGAAATTGATTATAAAAGAAACATGCCTCTACCTGCCCCCAAATGCTACTATTCGACTACCCCCAAACACCAACAACCACAAGAGTTTTAAAAATTTACTGAAAGGACCAAGTTACAGAGGAAAAAAAAAATGTCCGTTAAAAATAGCTGGAGTTCAGGACAGGTCTAATAAAAAAAATATAACTGGCATCTCTACCTAAAAAGTCAGGTTCAAAATGTAAAAGAGTCATAAAAAAGAGCCATTTTTAAGTCGAATACAGCTGAGTTTTATATTTAATTGTGCTCTCTTGCTTTCCAAAATAATTTGCTTTGTGTATGTTAGGACAAAAGATTTCTGTGTATGGCTGAACAGAGGTTAATCATGCATAGAGGCAGCTGCACCAGACCCAAAGAACAGACCTTGGGTGAACGAGAGAGAGAGAGAGAGAGAGAGAGACCGACCAATGCCGTCTGAATAAATCAGTACCTGTATATTTCCTTAAAGAAACACCAACAACGACAAACCAGGTCTCCTTAAAGATTAAAGAGAGACTCTGACTCCCCCCTCCCCCGCCCCCTTGTCCATTTTTCTCTCAGGGGAGCCTCCCACCAGTAAAGTGCTCTTCATAAGATTAAATCAGGTCTTCTTTACATGGCCCAGGAGCCTTGCAGATGGTTTAAAGGGAGAATTCTTCTTATGGAATCTTAGGGATCTCAAAACTGACTTTTCTCTTGACTCCATGATAAAAACTTAACACCTTAAAACTTAACAAAAAAAAAAAAACTGATAGAATTCAATTATTATAATGAGATTTTTTTAGGTCCATCTCTGACTCTACTCCTAAAAGAAATTTAAAAAAAAAAAAAAAAGAAGGAAAAGAAAGAAGAGAGAATGCAGGAAGAATAGCAGAAAAAGCACTGCGGAAAAGCACATATTATACCAGCTCTCTGAGGCAATTAACAACTTGTGAAAGTTGCAAAGATGTAGGTTTCCTGCGAAGCTTTTGTGCCATCAGGAGTGCAGCACGTGTGCTGATAAAAGCCCATTACTCTGAATAAGAGCAAAGACTGCATTCCTAAGAAGATACTAATTTACGTTATTCTATATGTTGTGGGAACCTGACCTTTGGGGAAGCCTTTTGGTTTGGTTTGGTTTGGTTTGGTTTTCCTCGCGGGGGTGGAAAAGAAAAGGATATTGCACTTCCCGAATACGGTGAGATTTCGGACATGTCTTGAAGATCGCCACACTCGGACTTGATGAGCGACAGGGAGAGCCCTTCTGCGGTGCTGGGTGGGTGTGCTGGTGAACAAGGATGGTGGCTCAGGTGGTGGGATGACATCTTGGTCCTCAGACTCGTGGTCTCCCTAGTTAAGTCTAAGGATTCGGGAGAGGCTCTGTCTTTTCCCGAGAAGGAGCCGGAGGGAGCACCTAACGGACTCTGAAATGGGTAGGCCATCAGGGGAAGGGGGAAAGGGTGGCGGAAGGTGGACGTGGTGAAGCCAGCGGTGGCGGAGAGAGGCGACTGGTGCAGGGGCTGGTGGTGGCCGCCGGCCGGGGGGCCGGTGGTGGCCTGGTCGGAGGAGTTTTTGCGGACCACCAGGGGCAGTGCTTCCGTCTGGTCTGTGGAACTGGGCATCTG
>NC_137903.1:54142895-54342327 GCF_963455335.1 Martes martes
TCGTGGTTCTCCCCTAGGGTTGAAGTCCTAAGGATTCGGGAGAGGCTCTGTCTTTTCCCGAGAAGGAGCCGGAGGGAGCACCTAACGGACTCTGAAATGGGTAGGCCATCAGGGGAGAGGGGGAAAGGGGTGGCGGAAGGTGGACGTGGTGAAGCCAGCGGTGGCTGGAGAGAGGCGACTGGTGCAGGGGCTGGGGGTGAGCCGCCGGCCGGGGGGCCGGTGGTGGCCTGGTCGGAGGAGTTTTTGCGGACCACCAGGGGCAGTGCTTCGTCTGGGCTGTGGAACTGGGCATCTGCACGTGTGCCAAAGGTGTCCAGGGGGTCGGAATGATGACGTCGCCGAAGGCACTGCAGGCGCTGGTTGGCGGTGTGGAAATTGTGGTTCTCCCCGTTGACGGAATCTGGCCTGGGGGATCTGGAGAGGCGGGAAGACCTGAGGAACCTGGCGGGAGGGTTTGGCTGCCAAGACTTTGACCACAGTGTCCACAACCTGCGACATGGCAGTGTTCAGTTCCTGCTTCAAGGTCTCGGCCAAATGTTTGCCTTCTGGTGTAAGGAGTTTGGCCCGTGATCTCTTCTCTTTGTTGTTGCCTTCACGTTTCGGCTTGTTCTCCGCCAGCTCCTGCCCCGGATCAGGGCGCGGGCTCGGTCAGATGAACTGTCCCGGGTCCAGCTCGCACATCTCGGTGTCCGACCGCCCCACGGAGCCTGGGCCCTGGTCGTCCAGGATCTCCGAGCGCATGCTGTCTTCAGACAGTTCCATTCTTCATCCATTCAGAGTCGGTGCTGTCATAGATTTGTAGAACTTCTCCTGCAGCTGTGCGCAGCTGTTTCTGCATGTCCTCCAGCTGCTGCTTCAGCTGTCGGCGCTCCTCTCGCTTCTGTTCTTTTCGGGCTGAAACCAGCTGCTGGAAACTCTGTTGCTGCTGCTGGGGCAGCTTCTGCTTGCGTTTGTTTTCTCGGTAACTTTCTCGGGGACTCACAGACTGCGGGGCCATCTCTCTTTCATTTTCATTGCCCCTTAATGCCACGCTGGGGGAATGGCTCATCCCCCGAATGATGTTCTCAACCCGGGCGCGCTTTGCTCTCAGGTGCTCATCACATAAGCGATCCATATCGAACTGGCTCATAGTAGGCCTGCCAAACGGGGAAAGACACTCTGGGGGGCTGTCTCTTGAAGAGTTGCTGCATATATCCTCCTGATGTACTTCGGAGCCTGTACTAGAGAGACCGCTGGCTTGGAAACTGGGCTCCGTGCCACCATTTTTGTTCATGTTATTTTTCAACAGCTGGGAAATTATGGTTGCTCCTGGAAAAGGCATCATGGCATCTTCATACGAGTTCGCCCTCTTCAGCAGCTTGCGGAGTACGTTTGACTTTTCCCCATCTGCATGCTGAACCACGGAATATTCAACATCCTGCTCAGAACCTTGGGGATTCATGGCACTAAAAAACGTCGCTCTTGCCTTAGCAAAAAATGCAGATGCTGTCCCTACCGTCCTTTTCACTCCAATGTCAACTCTTCTCCTCTTGGTCTGCCGGCTTAAGAGGGCTGTGCTGTCATGGTCAGGCATCACTGGACAGCTACTGTGCCATCTTCAAAAGCTCGTCAGCTGGGCACAGCTCAAGAATCCCGGGACCCTGGCCAACAGAACAAAAGGACTGATGAATCATTTTCTTTAAATTTCTCCAAATTTCCTGACCTCAATCCTGAATCAAATGCAAAATGCATAGGCTCTGGGATTTATGGCACATTACAATTATTGCAATTTATTATGCACTCTGCTTGAAATGAAACATTTTTAAATATTTCTGCTCCACTGGTTTAAGATGGATTAAGATTAAAAAAAAAAAAAAAGCAAAAACTGCTTAAGCACCAGTAATATGATTCTCTTTCACAAATGCCTAAAATGATACTGTTTATCTTCAGAAGAAACAGTAGATTATAAGAACACAGCCTCTGACAACCAATTGATTAAATTTTGGGCATTGAGATTCATATTACAGAAGAAGATGAAAGTGGTCTATACTTAAGAAATAAGGTTCAATTTTGAGACTGTGTGAAATTTGGATGAAAAATTCCATTTCTGAGTTAAAATTATTGTGGTTTTAAGGCTATTAAAGGAAAAGGACTTGAAAATAAATGCAAATAGTTAACACGCCCCCTTTATTGCTGAATTTTAAAATATTTTTGTCATATACGAAAAGGGAAAGAGAACACCCCCATCAGCATCTTTCCAATATAAATGGTCAATTTAACATTGAAATAAATGCACAAATACTCATTTTACAAGTCTGCTTATTTAGCATAGATATGCATTTTTATTAGTAAAATCACATTCGAAAATGGTATCTGTTGCTATATTTTAACACAAGTGTGAGAATATTTATACATTTCTGTGATGTCCTTTTGATGACTTAAATTATTACAAAGTTGGACTCGCTGCAAAAGAAGGAATTGTCACATTTTAGAAATCGATATGTGGATCAATAAGTTGAGTTAGGCAAGGGTAAATACATCTTTGGTATCAGTTTTCTTCTGTTCCAATTTGCCAAAATAATACTCCAAATGCCTAAGGAAACTAACATACACCATTTATGAATCACATTTCTTATGCCAAATTAAAGAAAAAAGGATAAATAAAGGGGGGAAATGGCATCAATCAAAATACAGGAGGAAAGAGCAGTACCTTTTCTGCATATGAACTTCCATTGTTTCTTGAGGACCCATATAAAAAGAGAATATCCTTCCTTGCATTTTATAAAGGGCACTTGACATATTTTGTGACTTATTACCTAGTGGGGCTAGCCCCAAATTTTGTGGAAATATAAGATGTTGTACCTCTTTGCTTACAATTAACATTTTATGAAGAAAATGAAAATATTTTTTTCACACAGGGTTTATCTAATATTAAACTTCACGTTTGCTTAACAGAGCACATCTTCACAATAACAGGGTCTATTGCCAAAGGCAGCGTGCAGAGTATTTGGAACAGCTCCCATCTCTCTCGGTTCACCTGTAAAAACATCTACGTGCTCCCTAGGACTGCATCTGTGGCTAGTTTTAAAGAATGACTATCCATGCAAATAGGCATAATTTCAGCATGAAATAACCTGTAAAAATCAAGAAAATGCTCAATGCTTAGATGACAGTGTGTGGGTTTTTAATTTTTTTTTTTTTTTTTTAAGCAACAAAGATTTCATCCTGCCTTCCTTATTCCTGGTCTCTATATGAAGACACAGCATTTTTTTTTTTTAAAGACTGTTTTAGAGTATCATGCAGGCGATATGATGCTTCTCCATATTTTTCATATGCTTAAAAATGAAATACTTTTTGTATGCCCCAGGATAAAATTTCCTAAAGTCGGAATGGAAACAGATCTTAAGAACTTCAATACAGGTTTCAAAATCGGTTTCAGAATGATTTGGAAGCCTCACACATCAGTAATAAAACTGCATTCAGGAATACAAAAAATGCAATGACAAATATTTCACTGACATATTAGATCTGATAAATCGGGTGTAACGATCAGATGAAAAAAAGAAAAAGACCGAGGCAAACAAGAAAAGGGATGAATTATTTCAAAGCCCAGGAGACTTGCACATTGGGGGTAGGTCTTTGCAAGGAGGACTTTTTTGGGTGTCTATCAGCTCTCCAAAAATAGAGTTCATTGCCATTATTTTATAATTTTACCTTTTTTTCTTTTTGTGTGCAAATCCTTTTCTCTTTAATATCACCTGAAAAACACATGAGTCTCCAATCAAAACCTTGAACAAACTTTCTGCAGTCTTTTTCTTCCTCTATTCATCTTAATCTAGATTTTCCTCCTACCCATCCTTGCTAGGGCAAGAGCATTTCTGCAACAGAGGCTCAGAAATGACAGGCTGGTGTAAGGGATGAGCACAAGGTCATGCCCAGGCATCCTTCCTTTCCCAGCTGCCATTTACCTCTGTGTCAACTGCACATCCTCTCAGCCAGCCTAGGTATCAACAGCTGCATCCCTGCCTCATGCCCAAGCCAAGAAGAGGGCTATGCTCTTCCTAAGGTGGAAAGACACGATACTCTCATCTTTGGTGGATGGTTAAGTGTGAATTAAACATCCTTGTTGGGTCTTTCAAGAGGAGAACATCCTGTTACTTCCTTCAAATTCACCACACTAAACTGATTCTTGCAATCCTCTTTTAACCGGTCATCATTTTTAGATTAGGTAACAATCTGTTACCTGTTTCAGGCTAAGAGAATTTAAACACTTTAAGGTCTTATAAAATGTTCAGCTGAGATGTAACCAATTAGACAACACAAACAGGAAAAATCGTATATTCCACAAAGACAAGGCATTATTATATTAACAGGCACAAGTCAATACATCTCTCCATAGAGCTAAGACCCAAAACTTAGAACTAAAGGTATCGTAGTAGTACACACGGGGACCATAACCCATGGAGGCAATAGAGATGAAGCCATTATAACTGCTTGACGTAATACTTCATTAGCATCTTGATTCATAAACAAGATCTCTATGTGAACACATACACCACTTGAGAAAATGCATTGTTACGTGACGCTAATAGAAATTAAATCACTCAAAAACACTCTTAAAGGCGATTCCATGGATTTCCTAATTCAGAATTTAGAGAATGCTATGCACTGACTTTACCACCGATACCATCCTGTCCATTAAGATGTTTAGAAATTCCCTTGTTTCTCCACATCTGTATTAAGCCACAAGGTTTCAACTACAATTATTATCGACTCTTACTATATTTTAATCTTAACATTAATTTTGAGTTTAACCAGGCAATATGAAACCTTTTGATCAGCACTTGTGAACACCTATATCAGCAAGTCTGCAGAAAAAATTACTGATATCGAATTTGAACCCAAATGGATCGTCGTTTGGATACACATATTGTATTCCTATAAACTCCTCTGTGATTGGTATGAAAATCTAGACAGAATAGTTCTATTTTTAAATATTTTGCCATACATTTGGTACACAAATGCTTTACTCTTATACAATGAATATCTTGACAGAGCAGATTCCTCCCAGAAAAAGATAAGAACACACATCCGGGTATAATCAAGTCAGACTGTACTCCAAAAGATTCATTAAGATCTGAATTATCTGAAGAATGTCAGACGATCTAACATGGGGACTCCTAAGGAACCTGGTGGCTTCATGTTAGAAAAGAATTTTCAGTGAAGAATTTCAAAGGAACACCGCAGTGTGTGAAGGAGAAAGTGGTTAAGTGCTCTACTTTAATAAAGAAGTTATTTGGGGGAGGGGAGCACAACTTTTACTGTATCTATCTGGAGTCCAGATTCTGGACAAAGAAGTGTTCATTATGGTAATTATCCAAACAGTTCAGACAAATCTTTTATGAGACAGGGGGAGTGTAAGGTTGGCATGGTTTCCTGTTTGGATCACTTAGATTATCTGTCTTTGTTGATGAAATTATTTGAAGAAATTTCTCAAGCCTACACTTTATTTCCTACAGAAAACCGCCTTTGAATGGGCCTCTAACCTACTTGGGCCAACCTGGTTATGAAATTTCAAGTGGAATATCACTAACAAAGAACATTATAAATCCACCTAAAATTCAGTCATTCAAGGGGGGAAAAAAGATCAGATGGTTAGATGGACAGACTCTCCTCCAACCCCACCAAATCACTAAGCTGCCCTCCTCACTGTATTCAAGAGTTCATTTCTGCTAATTAGCAACTTGCCCTTCAGAGATGTTTCTGCTTATTGTAAGGTTAAGAAAGCGTTTCATGTTTAGTCTGAAGAACCCACTCGGCCCAAGTTAATACTTCAATTAACTAAGATTGTATTGTCAAATCTTATATCAGGCTTCAAATTTTCCGATCATAAGAGAGTTCTCAAATCACAACTATTTTCACTGAAAATTCCTCCATCCTACCAAAAATTCCACACATTTTCCACCTGCACAATGAGCACAGAGTATTTTCTGAGACATGCCAAAAACATTCACTTGTACTTATTTAAAAAGCAGTAATTCACCAAATTACTAAATAAATGATCTCAAGGCAAAACACTTACGCTTTTTTTCTTTTCGTGGAACACTGAAACACTCTAAACGTCCTTTGAAGCATTAGAGTACACTAGGCAGTAAGGTTTGAGAAATTCCTCACGTATATGTCCTTCCCAGTTTATACAGGTACTTAATTAGAATCCAATTATAATAACATGTCACACACAATCCATCTTCATATCATAAAACCACTAACATTTTATAATTTCTTTGTTAATCCTAAATCTAAAAATTCCTTATATTAGAAAATACAAGACAATCCCTTAACTGACACAAGAAATTCATGAAAAAGGCCTATTTGCACTTTGAACAAATAAAGGGCAACCCTGGCAGCTAGCTTATGTTTTAAGATTGCAAGTGCTCCTTACAGAGGAACCATGCTAGGAAATGAATAAAGTGAGAACAAAGATGTATGTTACGTATGCATGACTTTTTTTTCCCCACAAGGTGGTGATTAAACGAAACAGAATTCTGCATAATGGACACATAAAAAATATCAGTAAGTACCCAGTGCAGAGAATCCCCATTAAAAATAAAGCGAATGGACATATCCATAGATGACATGAAAGAACTTCCAAAGAATCCAAGGAAAGTATTGGGGGAGGGACTTTAATGTGTTAAGACTAAAGAGCAAATACACAGGCTACCGCATTTTCGTGAAACAATGATCACCACCTAAACAGCAAAACCAACTGAGAAAACCATTCGCCCTGTAATCTATTTCTATGGCACACAAGAAGTAGCCTGCTTCAAGAAAAACTTTAAAAGTCAAGTTTGAATCATCTAGCCATAGTGCTTACATTGAATTCTCAGTATCTTCCTGCAACATCAAGCCTCGGGCCTTACCTTCCCCTATTTTACCATTACATAAACAGGTCCACGTTGTAGCATATGGACAGGTTAACCTGAACGCTCCCCTCTTCCCCGCTCACCACACACAGCCCATTCCATTCCAAAAATACTCAGAAGTTCTTGCAAGAAACTCTGCAGAGAGCCCACTGCCTGCATCTTGCATCCAATAGAAACAAGCAGTTGCCTCTCACGTACTTGAGATTTTCCTTCGCCATCCAAGTAATAACTAGGACATCTGGCACATGTCTGGTACAATGACAGGCTCATTCTACTTTATGAGAGTATTTAACATCGGACTTGAAAGACTTTGTGCACGTACCTATTCTTTCTGGGCAGGGAGAAAGCACGCTAAAAAGATAAGCTTTAACAACAGTAACACTTTCAAATGACTTTTGGTATCCTGGCAGTTACACACACCACCCTTGGCTGCCCAAAACACACACGCACACAAAAGACAGCCCTCCCCCACCCTCCTTCGGCACCGCAGACCTGGGAGATAGGCATAAACCAGAGAGGGGAGCAAAAGGAAAGTCAATCTCCGTCCACCGTCCACCTGCTGCCTGAGGTGGGGGTGCTTTCGGCCGCCTGGCAGACAGAAGTCTGAGACACAGCCTCAGCCGCGGCCGCAGCCTGCCAACATCCTTAAGAAAAATAAACAAACACAAACCAACCCGCCCCCCCCCCCAGGCCCCCCCAAGCAAAGAACTCCCACGGCAGGGCTCAAAACCTTAACAACAGCCTGGTTCCCATTAGCCCGGACAATCCTATTAACCGGGGCGCCCATAAATTCATAAACCTCGGAAGCCTGGGGCACACATTGTGGTCTGGAACTGCACAGACACACACAGACACAGAGGAAATCTGCACCTGTCTTTCTTGACACAACACACCTGTCAGGCCCTGCCCATGCACAGCACTCTACTAATAGACCTCTGCCTACCTAGTTTAGGAAAGGAAATTATTTTTTTGTAAGGGAGGTTATAGGTGGGAGGGAAGGAGGGTGGGAGGGAGGGGTTGAGGGAAGGGGGGGCAGAGGGGAAGAGGGAGAGAGAACAAGACACTTACAGCCTTGACTTTGAGAGAAGGCCACCCTGTGCTTGCACTGTTTTTCTAAGCTCAAGGAGACAACACAGACCTTCTTGGAAAAATAAAAACAAGCAGGTGAGTTCCCAGCCTTCCCCCAGGCGGAGTAGGGTTCTGGAGTGCCAAGAACAGCTTCACACTCCAACCTGCCTCCTTGGGCTATTTAAGACGGTCGCCCAACCCCCCCTCCTTCTCCAGCTCTGCCAGCCTGGAGGGCTCTCAACTTCCGAAAAGAGCTGAGAAGTGGCGGGAGAAGGGTGAGTCTCGCTGGAAAGCTACTCCCTTCAGCCATTCCACGCCCCCCACCCGAACTCCAATCCACACTTCTCACCAACATTCAGCTTCAGCAGGAGTAAGTGGCTAGCCCGCCAGAAGAACCGACAACTTGCTAAACTGGACTTTGGTGATGTCTCCCTGCCAACGCCCCCCCTCGCCCTCCCTCGCCCTCCTAGTCTGTTCCGCCAAGATAGCGGCTCTTCCCGCCCTCCTCACCATTCTTCCCAGTAACAATCCCCCTCACCTCTGTTCTCCTCCCCCCCCCCAGTCCTCCGAACTGGGGCAGAACCGCAGGTACCACCCAGACAAGACCAGATCCCAGCAGCCCGACAGCGCAGACTGCCAGCGAGCACGGAGACAGTCCTCGCCTCGCGCATCCGCGGCGGGAGAACACCCCCTACCCCCACCCGCACCGCGACCGCTCGGGCCCCCCGCGGCGCTCGGGCCCCCCCATCCCTGCACCACCCCACCTCCCGAGGCTCCCGCGCCGCCTTACCCAACTCAACTTGACCTAGCCCTGGCTCCTCGGAGCTCGGGAGAGGGGCGCCGCGCGGGTTTCCCGGGACCATCTCTCCACCGCTCCAACCCCGATTTCAACATTTCGGCTTCGACAGCGTTTTGCGAGCAAAGTAACAGAGCGCCCTCCTCCTCCCTCTCCCCTCCTCCCTACTCCCCAGCCCTCTGCTGGGGTTAAAAAGGAGAAGTGAAAGGTATGCAAATGACAAGCAAATTGGGAGAGCCTGGAAGAAAGGCAGCTATAATAAACAAGACAAAGAGAAAGGACGAGGGGACCAGCACCGGAGTTTTAGCCGGGGGAGACGGGGAGGATGAGGCTTGGCGGAAAGCGGGGATCCAGGCGAACAAAAAGCGACCCGGTCCCCCTCGCGGTCCTCTCTCCCGAGGAGGCAGGGCAGGAGAAAGAAGGAAAGGAAGCAGACGCCTCCTCACAGCCCAGAAACAGTACACAAAAGGTGACAAGATCAGCGACAAGTCCAGCCGTATCAGCTGCCCCCCCCCCTCGCCACCACCACCCCAGCCACCAGCAGGAAAGAGAAAGAAATAAAAGCCAAGCGGATCACTTACTCTTAGGAACTGGGAGGAGCGGAGCGCTGAGTTCCACGGAGGCTCCTGCTTAGAAACTGTTTAGAGCCTATTTTATGACGATTCATTTAAATAACACCATTTTCTCCTGGGGGGGAAAAAAAATGTTTACACGGGTATGAGTAATGGGAGTCTCTTTTCTTTTCTTCTCATTCAAGAACAAGCCAGGACAAGTGATTCTGGAAAAGGGGAGGGGACTGGCGAGGGGGAGCGGATACTTACGCGGTGCAGAGGGCAGGGGGACCGAGCGCGGTTTCGCCGGCAGGGAGAGGAGCACACGCGCGCGCACACACGCGGCGGTGTCTCGCGGGGGATGAATGTGCTAATTGGACCCGGGCCGGTGAGTGTGCGCGAGCGGGCGAGCGGGCGAGCGGGCGAGCGGGCGACGGAGAGGGGACGGAGGGAAGGGTGGGAGGGGGCAGGAGAGGAGAGGAGAAGAGAGGGGAGAAGAGGAGGCAGAGGAGAGCAGGGAGGAGCGGAGAGGGGAGCGGAGAGAAAGGAGCGGAGGCGAGAGGAGCGGCGGAGAGGAGGCGAGCGGAGCGGGCGCGGGCGGCCCGGCGAGAGCTCTTTTGCGCCGCGGCGCTTCCCCGGCTCCAATGGTGTATGATTTCCGAGCGCTCCCTCAGCTGAGGGCTCCGCTCCACAACAAGATTTACTTTAAGACACAGCTGAAGGAAACAGGAAGACTGCACGTCACAGTCTGACTGACGTACCCGGCCCCAGCACCCAATCGCGAGGCGCCTTCGGATTCAAGGGGGGATAGCGAGGCAAGAGAACTTGGGAGGAAAAAAAAAAATATATAAAAGGGGTGGGGGTGAGGGGCTGGGAAGAGAGGAGGGGAGAGGGGCCCCGCGCTCCCCCTCCCCCCGCCTCCATCCCCGGCCCCCACACCCGCCCCCGCCCCGCCACCGCTTCGGGGCGACGGGATCGCCGCGCCGGGGCCGGAGCGAGCCATCTGCGGGCGCTGTGCAAAGCGGGCGACGGCGCGAGCGGCGCTCGGCTCACACTAGCTCGTCCAGGACGCAGGTCCTTCCCCCCCCACCCCCCTTCCTTTCCCAGATACGGCTGATCCAGTTCCCCGAGTGGCCGAGCGTGGAGCGGACTTGGGTGGAGGAAGGCACGGAAAAGTATATGGAGAAAAAGTGGGGCTTTAGGGGTGGGGTGGTCTAGGAGGAGGGAGCGGGGTAGCTCAAATCGTTCCACCTTTTAAATAATCATAGATAGTATCAAGAATACATGTCACCCTTGCTTCCTTTTAAAGGCGAGGTGGACAATAAAATACAGGTAGGTTTGGGATTAAAATCATGGGTGCCAGACGTTTCACTTGGGCTCCGCTGCATCTGGGAGCCGACCAGTATTGGCTAGCTTCCAGTTAATCTCCCGTCAAAATTATTAGGAATAGGAGTATTTGCCCTTGGTTATTTGGGTTGTAGAAACAGCAGCCTTTTTTTTTTTTTTGAGGGGGGGGGGAATCTTGCAAACATTACCTCGCAATTACCCCGCACTAACTCACTCACCCCAGAATGACCAAAGAGAGAGGTTTCATATAGGAGTACACAGTTTTGACGCCTGGGTAACAAACTTTGAAGTTTATTAGGTAAGAAATTTCAAACGCTTAAATTTCGGGTTTCAACATGAAACTATAGAAAATTCACTTTGGTTTGACATTTCTTGGATGAAAAATAACCGGCAAGATTTCTTTAGATAATGTGGCTCTCAAAGAGCTCCTTGGGGGTTTGCAACTTACAAATGCTAAAGGGCATTTCTAGCCGCAGCCAGAACGTGTCTTTCACCGGGGACGGTAAACGGCTTTTAATAAAGCAATGGTGTTTATGTCCTAAAGATCCTATAAAAGCCAGGACTTACAAGGGCTGCGAAGCAGAAACATTCATACCTAGTCGATTACACACTCAGTTTTTAGGTAGGATGGGGGCAAGTACTTTTGGTATGTTCCTAGAATTCAGGCAGATCAAAGGTTGAATGACTTTGGGACAACAGAGTGTTTATGAGCTATGTTAAAAGTACACTGGTGGACAACTACCACCATCTTCTGCAACACACACACACACACACACACACACACACACACACACACACCTCTTTCCTAGGACATTTACAAATTCAGCCTCAAATTCATCAGACTGTGAAGAAGTCTTCTCTTTGAATAAGAATAGAGATGATAACATGCCTGAGACTATACCCTGTAGGAAACTTTTGGCACGGGATTCAAACATTGAAAAGAAGGTGAAAAAAATCAAGCTGGCCAGGGTAGGTGTCAGGGATAAGAAAAGAGACTTGCTTGAGCATCCCCAGCCTTCTTTCCTCCCCTTCCACCACCCCCAGACACTCCCTCCACACCATTAGGGAAACCACACAGACGCACACAAACACACCACTCACACTTCCAATGATCGGCTATTGTATCAAGTGTTGTAACCGGGATGTGACAATTTAGGCTGGGAACAGAAATAATCTATCAACGTGCCCATTAGATACAGGATGGAATAATGCTTCTATTGGTTGGGTCCTTTCGAGGTAAGCGGGTGTATTGAGCGAGGAAATGTGCGTTCTGTGAATGGATCAAGGCTACTTCCTTTCTTCTTTTCCGTCCTATTATTTTCTTTAAGTATCCCAGTTTGTACATATGTTAGCGCCAGCCCACAAATAAACCGGTAGGAGTCAAAGATCTATGCCCTCCACACCTTAAAACCATCTGCTCAGTTTGACATTTAAAAGGAAGGAGGGCAGGGAAGGAGGAGGCGGGGGAGGGGGGGAAAACGGAGCCCAGGGACAGAAAAGATTCAGAATCTGGAAGGAAATGGCTTGAACTTTAGCCCACAAGTTATGTCAATTGCACCTAGCGCTCGGATGCACGTTTTGCACACTCTACGCCCCGGAACTGGCGGCGGGAAAAGTTCCCTGCGAACCCCAGGAACCCTTCTGTCACTCCCGGGGGAAGGCAGGCCTGAATGGAAGTCGGGGTAACGCGCTTGGCAGACAAGGAAGCTCCCCCACCCCCCGCCAACGCAGCGGAGGCTCGCGGCTCGCCGCGCTCTGCCGCGGCAGTTCGCAGCCCGCATTAGGGCGCAAGAGCGGCTGGTTGAAATAGGAGCGCGCGCGACGCTGGGCGAGCGAGCTCGGTCCGTAGCCCAGCTCGGTGAGCTACGTACGCGGAGCCCTGTCCTGTCCCCTACCGTCGGGGCGACGTACAGGCCGGGCTCCTGGCAGCCTCTCTTGCCCAAGCTGCGGCGCTCTCCCAGGTCTTGGGCCGCCCAAGAGCAAGGCGTGAGGCCGGAGTCCCCTATCTCCGGCGACTCCCGGTTTGTTTTCTGATAGGGGAGAAGCGATCGGTCAGGTCGGAGCCGAGAAGTCGCCTAGATATTGGCTCCGTCTCTGCAACCGGGGGCCAAGCCTAGGGTCAACCCCTTCCTCCGCCCATTGGCAGCACAACCCCAATAACTTAAAAGTTAACACAAGTTCTGACCGGTCTTCCAACAAATCTCATCCATGCAGACTGCATTTACTTATTTATGGGAAGGGGATCTGCCGTGAGTTCTTAGTCAAACTCTTGCAGTTACCACTTCATGCATCTGGTTCTGGGTTAAACACACTTTGCTTTGACGTTTCTTCTATGTATTTCGGCCCCCCTCCACCGTTCTTTCTTAAAGCCCTTAGACGAAGGAAGGAGGGAAGATGGCACATAAGAAATTTAAAACCTTACAAAGGACCGTCATCAGATCCTAAACAAATCAATTCTGGGAATTTCAACTGGCTCCAGCACAGAGGCCAACGTGGGCGTGGATTTCGGGAGAAAGATGCTGAAGATCCCTACCTGGACACACAAACACACACAAAACCACCCACTCTCCACCACCACCCCCACCACCCTGAAGAGGAGAAGAAAAAGAAAGAAAAACCAAGTCCAGGGTGCAGGCCGGCCTGCTTCCGGCTGTCGAAGGGCAGACTGACCGCCATTCTCTCATCCCCCACCCCCCTCTATCTCCTGTGCCCTGTGTGACGCCAAGCCCAACCTGGATCTGTTCTGAATTGGGGCGCGGGGGGGGGGGTGGGTAAGAAATGCCACAAGATCAGTAGCAAGTAGCAGCTGAGGCGTTTCTCTCTTGGGAACCCCACTGCTTGAAGCCTCCCCAGTGATGTTTGTTTAACCAACAGCTTTCAAAGTAAACAGAGGCCAAGCGCTCCAAAGAAGTTGAAATATAACCCTTGCAAGAATTAGGGGGCCGGAGTGCTGGCGGGAAAAGTAATTTTTTTTTAAAGTAATAAAGCTTCCATTCCAAATAGGGGTCCACCACAATGCCTAAAGGAAACTAGAATTGTCATAAAAATATAAATTCATCGAAAGGATTCATTACAATCAAGTGACCTCCAAGAAAAGCACCCTTCGTCCACACACACACACATACACACACACACCTGTGGGGCTGGTTTTCAGTGAGGGAAGGGGCACACTACTAACTTGATTTTGGGGAAGTGGGCGAAAACAATCGAAGGGAGGTACATTCCCTGCCCGGGAGTAGAAGAGAGTGGGCTTGGAGCCCTGCGCCGCCAACCCTGGCTTTGCCTCAGGCACCGAACTTTCCAATATCAAGATATTAACAGATGGTGGTGAGCACATGGAGGGCTGTTACTTACATAATCCAGCCACTCCGCCCGGCCGCGCGGAGCCGGGCAAGGCGTCCTCCAGGCCGCGCGCGCGCCTCCCGAGGGGTGCTGTTGCCCCCCTCCCCCGAAATAACGTGACTTTCCCCAACCCCGCCCGGCTCTTTGGGGGCCAGGGTTTGGGGAGGTCGTGCTTTCAGAAAAACTATTCGCATCAATCGGGTTGTGCTTTACCTTCCTCGGTCCACAGCAGTAAAGAAGCTGGAGACCCAAGGGCAGAGGGAAGCGGAGGGAACGCTTTCGGGGAGACCCGGACGCTCTCCCTCGGGATCTGGGGGGACCAGGGAGTGGAATGTTCGCAATTTACACCCCTCCTTCTTTGGCTCAGATTAGCGGGTCTTTCCCAGTCCCTGAAATACAAAGGCAGGCTCGGGGGCGCAGCCGAGGGGGAGCGGGGTGGGGTGAGGGTGTGAGTGCGAGGGGACGCCTCTGCACGCGGGGGCGCAGTGGGCAAAGTTACGCGAAGCCGCCGGGCGCCGCGACACTCCCGAGCTTCTGCAGGGTTTCAGGCGCTGCCGGTCGCGCGCGGGGAGTCCCCTCAGGCTGTGCGGCCGCCCGCTGCCTTCGCGGCCCCCGCCGCCTCCCCCGCGGCCCGGTCCCTCCCGGTGTGCCTTGTGTACCTCCGCCCGCGTGTCGGGGGACGCGTGTGTGTGCCGAGCCTCTCCCTGACGGCGCCTCCGGCCGCCGAAACCCGTGAGGAATACGCCTGCGTGGG
Organism: Martes martes; assembly: GCF_963455335.1. Lineage (NCBI taxonomy): Eukaryota > Metazoa > Chordata > Mammalia > Carnivora > Mustelidae > Martes > Martes martes. Next base: position 54,157,656 of record NC_137903.1, read on the forward strand.
TTGGAAAAGTTTCGGGTTGGGAGGGAAGCCTGGGAGTCGCCTCTCCTGGGCCCCGGCGGGAGCGGGGCTGCCCGGCCGGCGGCTTCCTCCCGGTCTCCTCCTCCCTCCCGGCCCTTCCTTCCTCGCCGCGGCCCCGCGCGAGGTGTCGCGGCCTCTCGGCCCGGAGTCCGCGAGCGCGAGATGCTGCGGCGGCGGCCGGGCGCTCGGAGCAGAGGGCACGCCCCTCCGGCCGGCTCGGGCCCTCGGGGGTCCCGCTCGCCCCGCCGGGGCCCCGCGGCCCTCGCCTCCTCCGGGGCCGCCGCGGGGCCGGAGCCCTGCTCGGCTGGCCCGTGCTGGGCGCACGCCGGGCGCAGAGGGCAGCCACCTGCTCCCCGCGCCGCGCGGGGCAGGGACCGTCGGACGCAGCCCGGCCTGAGCGGCCCCGCGGCCCAACCCCCGCCCCGCCCGCCGCCCGCCTGTTGCTGCGGGGGCCGTTCTGGCGGCGGCGCGCCCGCACCCGGGTACGCGCTCCACCTGGGCCAGGGGGGCCTCTCCGGGGACTCAAGGAGGGGTGGGGGCTTTTGAAGGGCTGGAAACCTCCCCTCCTGTCCACTCCCTTTCTTTTGTCAATTAATCTAAGGACATTTGGCCGTTACTCCAGCTTTTTGCTTTGGTCTTTCGACTCCAGGGTATGAACTCCCAGGAGGAGTTTTTGGTGGGTTTGGGGGATTTGGGGTGATAGGATTTAAGTTATCCTTCCTGTCCATCTTACTGGGCCTCTATGCAGGAGCGGGTAGAGATAAATAGGTGTGGGCCAGGCCCAGAGAAAGAAGCTCCCAGTTTGGATTTATTTGGGGGGGAGAGAGAGAGAAACTCTGGAAAGTTGCATTTTGTTTAAATTAGAGCAAGACAAAGTTGAAAGCCAGATTTCTCTAATTTTTCTGGTGATATTTCTTTTATGAAGTATCTAAGTGTCTGTTTGTCATCATTTTAAGATCAAAAGGAAAATCCATATGCTGCAGAGTTTTTCAAAATTGCTATTTAAATATGTTTTAAATGTTTTATCCAACGTGGAGATGGCTGCTCGAGGCAAGAGGGGTGACAGGGATAGTGGGTTGGTTTGATGTGGAGCAGTGGTTCCCAAGAGTGGGAAGTAATCAAGAATCGCCAAGGGAGCTTTTCAAAAAACAAAGATTTCTGAGCCCATCCCAGCTAGGCAATCAGTGGGAGGACCTGGGCATCTGGGGGGTCATGCTGTGTTTCCAATTACTGCTCAGTTACTGATTCTGCAACCTTAGGTGTGTTACTTAATCTATCTGAGCCTCAGTTCTTTTCATCTGTTAAGTGGGGATAATATCCAGCTTACAGAGTTATAGAGAGTAAAATTGTTCAGCCTATGACTGGTGCTAAGGGAACCTATTTTCTCTACAAGTCTGTGCTCTGCACACGTGCACTGATCTCACTGATCTTTTCTCCTTTTATACAGAACCCCCCCCCCCAATATTTTGATGAAGCTCACTGGAGGGTTATTTGATAGGTACACATAGGCACATTTTAGCATATGCTTAGCTGCAACTTTGAGCCATTTCTGTGTACACCTCTCACCTTTTAGGGCATAAACAGTAGAATTAGTGCATGTTTGGAAGCTAGGCTCTCTGCTCTTGGACTTAGACCTGTCCATCCTGGCAGACAGGAATCATTCAGTGATCTGAAGTCTGCTCCTCTCACCTTCCCTGCTTTATAGGTGGCAGACGTTTCCTACGGAAGCTGCCCATCAGACCGATGAAACCACAAGACAAAAAGTTCTGTTCAAGAAGGGAACGACAAGAAGGGAAAAAAGGTCAACACTCCTAAGTAAAAAAAAAGACAAATGTGTATCATCTATGGTATGTTTTCACATGTCTGATGAGCAATTCCCCCAAATCTGTGTAAGGTAAACTACATCCCTTCCTAAATTATTTTCAAACCAAGGAACACAAGCACACCCCAACATCCTTACGAGGGGGCCCAGCCAAAGATTGCTGCAAGAAGGCAAAGAAAGGTAGGTGGGAAGATGTCATCCCCGGCTGTGTTTCTGCAGTAGTGTGAGAGGAGGAAAGCCAGAGAAGGGGAATGGGCTGAATGAGCAGAGAAACATCAAGAAGGGTGACAGTTTTAGAACTGGAGATGGCTGTGAGTAGCTGATTATACATCCCCAAAAAGGTATTTGCTGGTACCCTCCAAAAGCTTGAGATAAGTAATCAGGGTGTTTCCTGGGCCGGGATAAGGGACAGATGGCCAGCTTGGGGCATCTGTGGGCCCAGTCCCTAGTGAATGACCCCAGGGGTTGGGAGGAGGCACTCTCTGAGTGACAGGGAGTTCAAGCATCACCCCTAGATGCCTGTCTTCCTAGGGTTTGTGGATATCTCTGGGCAAATGTGGAAGATTCGTGCTCTCTGGACCTCAGGGAAATGGCTGTGACTCTAGGGGACAAAACAAAGAACCTCAAGACAACCACAGAGAAACACACATCTGGGGCCAAGCTGTAGGGAGGCAGGTGACACTGACTTCTTACTCCCTGGGTACTAGGAGCCCTTTGGCCTGTACTTGAGATCCTGGTGGAGAGGTGGGGGGAGGAGGGGGCAAGGGGCAGAGGCTGAGGGGGTATAGTGTGGGGTGATGGGCAGAGTTTAGAGGGGTGAGTGGGGGGAAGGTGAGGGTGGGAGGGGGGTGGTTGGGGATAAGGAGAGAATGTAGGTGTATGCACTGCAGAGCCCAAGTTGGAGAGGTCCTGGGGTTCAGGGGAGTGCCGTTAAGGGGAGAGAGCAGTGGGTTGGGGGGGTGCATGTGACTGGAAAGAGGCAAGGAGCACCAGTTCCCCTGCAAGGCGGCTCACTGAGACCTGAATGGTGCATGGAAGTGTGTCTGGAGGGCCAAAGGGGAGGCAGCAGAAAAGGTCTGGAGGCCAAGTGTGACCTTTGCTCAAGGGAGGATGAAAGGCACAGCGAGGCTTCCTCAGGCCCTTGCTAGTCCACTGAGACTTAGGAACCCCCTGGCTGGCTGGACAGGGAAGCCCCGGGACCCTGCTTCAAGGCTGACTCAGGCCAGGTGCGGCACCCTGGGGCCTCCCCCTGGGGGTGTGGGAGCTGGCAGGTGCACAGTGGGGGCACCCTGCTCCCTGCTCCCTTTTCCCTCTGTAGGCACAGCCCTTTGCCCCCAGCAGGGCCTCCCTTCCTGGGCCCCCATTCCTACTGTAGGCCTAGTGTTGCTCCCCCTGCCCCAGGTTCCCCTGGGCCTTCTCCTTTCCCGCACAGATAAAGCACTCTCACCCCCGCATCTCCTCCATGCTAATCTGGTGGTAGTGCCTGGGAGGAGCACACAGAGGGCAGGAGGGGGTGCATAACCCAAAGTGGACTCCAAGAAAATGGAATAACACAATTCAACAGACAGCTGATGTTCACAACGCCGTGCTAAGAACGGCAGTTGGTGACCCCGTTGAGGGAGCAGAGTTTGGGGTTTGGGGTGTTAGTCAACATGGGTGGATAGCTCTATGTTTGAATTAGTTCAGTTTCTGAAACTTAGGAGCATGAGTCTGGAAGATTCTGGATGAGGGGCAAAAGTGTCCACACCTTCTCCTCTCTGTACCCCATGGTGTTTGAATGAAAATTCAGGAAGAGGCAAATAGACGTAGTAATAAGCAATGATGGACAATTCAGCATTTCTGGAGCACTTCCAGTGTTATAACTGGGCCAGAGGCTCTACACCACGCTGCCATTTTTAAATTCTAAAATCCCGTCGATGGTGAGCCACACTCTCAATTTAAAGATGGCCTTTGCGAGAAAAAACAAAACATGATGACCCTGAAATGTACCAGGGATTGTAAGACACACTGATTTCAGGAACATAATACAGTAAGAAAAAGTGAGACTTCGAAGGGAAGAAACAAAGTATATTAAGTGTAGTTCTCTCAACGGCCCTGCAAAATTATCCCCACTGTACGGATGAATAGACTGAGGCTGGGGAAGGTTTCACCACTTGCTCAAGGCCACAAAGCCGGCAATTCGCAGTCGGAATTAGCACCCAGGTTTGCCTGCGGTCGGTCAGAGCTGCAACAGTTTCTCCCAGGGCACGTGACCTCGGCAAGACTGGGCTTTGTCAGCTTTTTCTAGCCCCAGTTCCACATCTCGACCCTTTTACCATCAAGGCCCCCTCCCCCACCCTCTAAGCTATGGAGATTTCCATGAGGAGCAAGTAATTCATTGGGGAGAAAAGGTACAAAATAGTCAAATGACATTCTTCAGATTCAAATAGAGTCTTTAAAAGGGTAAAAACCATGCATGCCAGGTTTTGCCGTGCACTGCAGGAAGTCGATGAATTCAAGGATCCCTGTATTGCTGAAAATAGAATTGTAAAAAATAAAAGGGGTGGGGGGAGAAAGTGAACGAAACTAATCCTATTAAACGTGGTAGCATGTTTTTGTGGCACGCAGGGAGAGATTAAGCACAGGAAAGGGGATAAGTACTGCTTCAGTTTCACTAAACTAATGTGACAACTTGTCATTGGAAATCTTTGCAGCTTGTTAGTAGATGACTAGCTGATTCAGAAGTGTTTTCTATCATTCCCTTTGTGTCTCCCGTGAGGTTTTTTTTTTTTAATTTTCTTTCTTTTCCTGTTTCTTTCTTACCCACGCTGCTCTATTTTGCTTTTTAATCCTTCGTGTCTCCTTCAAGTCAAAACATTTAGCTTGCTCTAATCAAGATTTGGTTTTGAAGATGCCCTTTGACCTCCAGGGGCCCAGAGAAGCCCCTGAGGGGACTGCCCTCCATCCCCAGCCCAGGGTAGGTCAGTCCTGTGGGTGGAAAACACAGGCTTCCGGGGAAACACTCTCATTTCGAAGATTTTATTTTTCAACCGTCCTCCCCGTTTCCACTTTCTCCTTTAGTTCTTTCTTGTTTTACCCTTTTATCCTCTCCCATTTGCCTTTCGTTTCCAGGCTTCTGATTTTTTCTTTCCCTCCCTTTCCCTTTCTCCGCTCTTTTCTAACTCTCTTTCCTCACCTGCTCGCTTTTCTCCACCTGCTCTTTTATCCCTTTCTTAGAATTTCTTTTCCCTTTTCAACACACCCCAATAACTCTCTTATTCGAGAGATCGAATCGAACAGATAAGACTGTAGGATTCCAAGAGGAAAGTTGTGAATCCTTCACCGTGGTTTCCACAGTGAAGTCACTGCTGCTCGAGGGGGCCGTGTCATGGGGAGGAGGGTGTCCAGGGCGCATCCCAGATGGGCCCCGTGGGGGGAACAAAAGGCTGATCGCAATCGAAAGGAAGCCAGACTTTTAGGCTCGGTCACTGCCTTTCCAAAGCAGGTGTTTAGCATGTTTGGAAATGTGGCTGACCGGCCCTCTCTCTCTTGCTTTGGCACGGCTCTCTCCCACCTTCCTCCTCCCTCCCCCGCTCCAACTTTCCCCACTGGCTTACCACCAGAGGCGAGATGTTGAGTCAATGGAAAAACAACATTCGCCAACATTAAAGGGAGACTGTTTGGAAAAGGAAGGCCCTGCTGAGGTGCAGAGGAAGTCTGTGCATTAACACGGGCCACCTCTTATCTGGGGCAGCTGGGCCCGAGCTGCCTGGGCTGATCCCCGGGCTTTGCCAAGAGGCCTTCAGCAGAGAGGACAGGCTGCCTTGCAGGCTGGGGGACTGATCCTCATCCAGGACCCGAGCATCCCAGCATTTTAGAGACAAAAAGGCCTTGCTTTTCTCCCAGAGGCTTCACGGGGAAACCTGCCCCAATAAGCAAAGTCTTGCAAAAAAAAAATAAATAAATAAATAAATAAAATAAAATAATAATAATAAAATAAAAGGCAGCAGTTCTCAGGGCTTTTGTCCCTGGACTTAGACCCAGGCCCTCTCATTTCCAGTCCTTTGCAAGACTCCCAAGCACTGTAAGGACTGGCCATTCTGATCTGAATGTGATTTATGGGGAAAAACAAGCTAAAGTGACCCAAAGGAGAATTAAGAAAGAAACAACAACAAACATACAAAAACACGTGGGTAAGTGGGTAAGGGCGCACTGGCTCTAAATTGCTTACCGTTAAGTCTTGAGCCGGGTCCCGATGGAAAGATAAGGGCAATCCTTAATCAGTCAATAATTAACCGAAGCTCCATTAATGGTCCAGTCAACCAAATCCTGTTGACACCTTCAGAACCCTGCTTCAGTGGGAGGGTTAGGTGGAACCTTTTGACAGACCCCACTCATGGATCGCCCGAAGAGGGGTAAAGGTAGGCCTGGACCTGCCGGAGAAATCTTTTGGTTAATTTCTGCAGATTTCACTTTTCACTGCCCCCCTCTCTCCACCAGGATCTCAAGCACAGGCCACAGTGCTCCTTCTGTGTTGTGCATAAAACAGTTTGGAGATCCATTCTGGTTCCAGGTCAGTTTGAAGCAAATCCCAGATGTGATCTGCTCGTGGCTACCCCAGTTTTCCTAGAGGACCATATCTTTTCTTCCCTGCTTTGCTCATCATAGTAATTTGCTCATTTTTGTAGTTTATTCCCAGTGTCTGTAGGTATTTTCTATTCTTAGTTTCTCAATGTCCACATTTCTTCAATTTGTGATAAAAGCAAAAATGCCTCTGAAGTGATCAGCAACCAGATAGCCCTACCAAAGCATGAAAATAATTTTCGAGTTTTAAATAAGTAGAAGATGAAAAGACTAATAAATATTGATTTTTGTCTTTCTGGTAGATCATGTTCTTTTCACTTCCGACAGAAGCAAATTTTTAGGAGAGGCTTAAGTCGTAAATGTTTTTTTTTTTTTTTTAAGATTTTATTTATTTATTTGACAGAGATCACAAGTAGGCAAAGAGGCGGTGGGGGGGGGGGCGGTGGACGGACGCAGGCTCCCCGCTGAGCAGAGAGCCTGATGCGGGGCTGGATCATAGGACCCTGGGATCATGACCTGAGCTGAAAGCAGAGGCCTTAACCCACTGAACCACCCAGGCGCCCCCCGAAAATGGTTTTTAATTTCATTTTTTTTGTTTTTGCTTTGCTTTGTTCTATACAGCATCTAGTGTGTTTTGAGGCACTTTTAGTTACACTAATAGATGAGAAAAAAATCAGCGTATTAAGTGTGGTTTGAATTTTTCCTAAACTTAAGCTGTAGGTAATGACTAGGTGCCAGTCCTTGAACTTTTCTCCTAATTTTGTCTATTCAAGCCATTTAAGAAATCTGTTCTTTTAGACATGGTGGGGGGAAATGGAGTATAAGAATGTGGCTTGATAATGAATCCATCTCCATCCCCAAAATAACAAAAACTGAATGTTTGGCTACTAAGGTATCAGTGATGTTATTCCTACATTGTCAAAGATGGTTCATCCATTTACACTTCTGCTGGTTCCCCGCTCAGCCTCTGTCATCACCAACACATCATTCTCCTCTCCTAATAGAACTCAGTAGTCTGGGTGCTCAATTAATCGTTGGCTGCTTGGGGGAGTTGCCAATGAGTGGAAATTCTGCCAATGATCTGTGACACCCTTTTCAACAAACATTAATTGAATGACATTTCTTTTTTCCCCAAACCATCCATCTGTCCTTTCTTATGCAACTTCTGAGTTTCAAAAGGGTAGAAAGCAAGCTTTCTTTTGGTCACACATTTGGCCCAAGAGGGCAACTATGAATTTAAAAAAAATGTAAGCAAACTACAGCCTAATAAATAAGCCTATGAGATTCATCTTTTTTTTTTTTAAGATTTTATTTATTTATTTGACAGACAGAGATCACAAGTAGGCAGAGAGACAGGCAGAGAGAGAAAGGGAAGCAGGCTCCCCGCTGAGCAGAGAGCCAGATGTGGGGCTTGATCCCAGGACCCTGAGATCATGACCTGAGCTGAAGGCAGAGGCTTAACCCACTGAGCCACCCAGGCACCCTCAAGATTCATCATCTTGAAGCAACATGTTAAATATAAAACCAATTAGACCCAGCCTTCTTTTCTGTTTGCCCATTAAAATTTCTTGCTCTCATGAAGGCAGTTAGTAAATGGCTAGATTCAATGTTGCTGTGATCATTTGGGGGTACAAGTGGAATGGGAAAGGTAAGAAGAAAAACAGAACTTTTTTTTTTTTCAAAACTGGTCACTAAATTTGTAGGTAAACAAATCTAGGACCCAGTTTTCTTGGGGTTTATGTTAACTTTTGATGGTTTTATAATATGGAAAAGTATTATCTTGCCTGTAAGAATGCTGTTAAGTAAAGCAGAGGACGTAAATTAAGTTGCTGTGTGGTCATGTTGCTTGGATATTAAAATGAGATTTTAAAGAATGAAACTGGAGTCTATTTTTCAACAGGTGGGAAGGCATTTATAATTACACTAATAATTTTTGAGTATCATATTAATGAAGATAGGGAGACATAGACCTTGACATCAGCATGTTGAGTTACATTCACTGTGAAAAAAAAAATGTTGTTTACCCCTCGAGAATTTCTTAAGAAAAAGAAAAATCAATCTCCATCAATGAGCAATATTTTTCTCCCCAAGGGATATTGATTTGAACATTGACTTCACAATGGGTGAGTTATTTCCCTCAGACCCCCTATTATGAATTGTTCAGTGACATGTCTTTTATGAGCTAATAAACATGTTGTTTCTAGTGTAGCAATCTCGTCGTGGAGATTCCAACTTCTGAGTTGTGATTGGTTGGGAATAGTTCAGCTTTTGTATGTGAAGTATTTCTACAGGGTATATTCCAAGTTTAAAAAACAATATCTCTCCTCTTCCTTTTTAAATGAAATACAGCTCTTTCTATACTTCTGAGGGAAAAATCAGGGGGCAGTGAATAATTCCCTTTGCTGTTTGCTCCTCAACCACGCGTCCTCTCAGCTTGTGCGTGGACCCATGACTCATGCGTAGTCATACACATGTCTTCATGATTCCCTTTTCTCTCTTTATGTCATGGCACAATATTGGCATCTCTAATTTTGAAAATAAGCCAGATTTTCAATTTACCAGAGAAACCAGTACGTAAAGGAACATTGTGGTGGGTGGAAGCAGGGGAAAAGATAGGTGGTGTTGAATTTTTGTCAACATGAACGCTCATTCTTCAATTTATCTGTTAGGATGTGCGTATAATGTATTTTCTTAATGAGCTTCTTAAAGGGCGAATTTAGAATTTATATTAGATCGCCTTTGGGTTTATTCATCCATCCGTTTATTCTTGAACAAATATTAATTTACCGCCACATCCTGTGCCAAACACCGTGCTCAGCATTGATGATAATGATAAGTAAGACCCATCTGAGGCAGTCACAGGGTGGCTGGGAAGACATTAGGTCAGAGAGTTATGAATACATGTTGACACGAAACACTTTAGGAGCCCCGAGGCTTAGCTTCAGGGAAGCGGGGAGTATCAAGAAAACCTTCAGGGAGAAGGTGAGCATAAGCCCAGTTAATTAATCAGACCATGGGCTGAGGAGAGGAACAGAAGTGCGTTCCCTGTTGCACCGTGAGAGAAATCCTAAGCAAGTTGCCATACCTCTCTGAGCCTTAGTTTCCTTGTCTGCCAACTGGGCGTAATGATACTTGCCTCACGAGATTGTTGTGGAGGTTAAATGAGAATGCGTGAAAAGCTTCGACACTGTGCACAAAGTAGGCACTCCACAAATGTTTGCGGCAGAGCTATAAGGGAATGATGTCACAACGCACTCTAATATTAATCCAACAAATATTTATTGGGCACCGATCGGGCGTGTCATGTCCTGGTGCTGGGTCCCAGGTGAGACCCCATGATGGTGGAGTGAGGGATGGGATGACAGGCAGCGCGTGCGTGTCACTGAGGAGACGCACTGCTTCTGTGCTTGGCGACCTGGACGTGGGCTCTTGCTGTGGGGTTCAGAGCCCCCGGGGGAGGCCTGGTGGAGGAAGAGGAGCCAACGTTTGTCCTGCCAGACCAGGAAGGGCCAGATGTGGCTGTGGTGGCCTCAACACAGGCAAAGGACAGGCAGACTTATTCTTGTGTGATTCCTCAGTTTCCTTTAGTTTTCTTGGGTGCCCACTGGCTTTCTGTAGCTAGATTACGGTCTCTTAAAAACCAAAACAAACCAAATCAAGACCCCCATCTGTTAGCTGTGGCCTGTTATAATGTGGCACCTCTGGTATACACCCAGGAGACATGACTATGTCTTCATACTTCCCTCTTCCAAGCATGCTGGAAATTCTAGTTGTTTCTTACGCCCAGTTTCAGAGGCCTCAGATTTAAATGCTTGCTTTTGTGCTTCTTAAAGAGATTCATGAATTGGGAATTGTGATCATGTCACTGCCTAAAACTCTCCGCACTGCTCTTAGGATAAAGTCCAAAATCCTGAATGTGCCTGACAAGACTTTGCATAACCTGGCTCCTGTCCTGGGATCCCGCCTCATCTCCTGGAACTGCCCGTCCTCCCCGCGACTCCGCGGCCCCGGCCTTGCTCCGGCTCCTTCGCGGCGGCCCGCCAGCGCCCTTGTACAGGCAACTGCCCATGCGCGTGCGCACAAGGTCTCCCCAACCCCTCCTCCGGGACCGACTCCCCACCTTAGGGGCCTACTTCAAAGGATTTGCTCAGGAAGGGCCTCCCTCATTTCCTAGGTTAGGCACGTGAATGATACAGGCTCATATCAGCTAGAGTTTTCTTTTATCCTGCTCACCATAATTGCAATAAATTATTACAACGTAAGCTTTATTTATCCAACAAATATTCCTTGAGCCCTTGATGTGGCCTAGATGTTGGGAATGCCACACAGAAAGACAGAGTCTCTGTCCGTGGAGCTCATGAGCGAGACAGTGAGTGAGAGGTGCCTACAGATGGGATATGGTGTCAGGCTGTGATGAAAACTCTGGAAAATAGTGAAGCTGGGTAAGGGGCCAGAGTGGGCTGAGGGTAAGCTGGGAAGGGTAAGAGGGCAAGCTTCTGGTTGGCCTGTTCAGTGCAGAATTCCCAATGCCCAACACGATGCCCGGCATCTAGAAAGTACCTGACAAAGAATTGTTGAATGAAAATCAGGTTGGTTCCAGTAGACCGGAAGGAGTGAAGGGTTGAAGAAAGCTAACAGAGCGATGCTTGCTTCTCCCCAAGTTCCCTGACTGTATCTGGAACGATGTCGTCTTGCGTGTTCACCCCACTTTTGTTAGGAATCCACGTCAAACCTAACTCCCTATTGAAGTTGACTATAATCACACCTTTGGGGTGGTAACATTGCACATTTTCTTTCTTAATTACCACGGGCAAAATAGCAACTGGTTGGTGAATGAAATGTTTATGCTTGGAAGAATCGATGTTCTAATCGGTTTCTATTTGTGCCAATGATCAACTATTTCTCAGTGAGGAGGAGGGTAATTTTTTTCTGTGATCTCTGTGCGTCTAAGTGACTAATGAAGTCAATCTGGGCTTGGCAGATTTTGCCACAACTTGGACAGACGTGGCACTCATGATGGTGTGTCACTTCTCAGCTTGCTGGTTCCCTTGTCCCCATTGCAATGACCTCATTTTTGGCATTTTCCTTTCACAACGTTATCTTCCCATTTTGCACGATGCTGCCATGGGGCTCAAGCTTGAGGCACGGTCTGCCACTTTTCTTTCAACCAACCCTGTCTTAAAGACTATTCTGAAGACCAAACCTATTCCGTTAGCTTTATTGTGTTTTAATTTGGGTGGAAGGGGGAGGTGGGGGATTCATGCTCTCACAGTTTTTTTCTCTACTTTGGAGAGAACTGGACCTTGGGGCTCAGTGGGACCTGAGAGTCAGACTAATTGGGTCCGTTCTCTTGTCTTGGTTTAAAAAAAAAATTTGCACAGCAGAAAGGAAGTGCACGATCGGGATGGTTCCCATTCTCTTCTGTGGACCCTAGCACACCTTTGCTATGGTGCGGTCACCTGGCCCCACTTCTCCCATAAAGCAGTGTCTTTCCCTGCCCCAGGGGCCCTTTCTGGTTCTGCACTTTTATATATAGAGCCCATTGCTTTGTCTGTACCACTCTTTTGACAGAAAAAAAAAAAAACCAAAGTCCATTCTCTAAGTTCATTTTGGCTCCGGTCCCCACTGTTTCGTCTGTCCCACCCCTTTCTCTCTGTGTATCACACTGTTTATCTCCACAACCAGATCCCAGACTCCCCAACAGAGAATCACACAGTTTATATCTGCCATTAACTAGCTCCCCAACCACCCCGTGCTCTAACCAGAGGGTTCCAGCAGTTACTGCTCAGGGGGCTTTGACGGGGGAGGAAGATTGGAAAGAAAAGGACTCTATTCCCAGCTTCGCACTGTTTCCTTTAAGCTTACCAGTTTGTAATTATATATTTACTTATCTTTCTACGTATTGACTGCGCTCCCTTCCCTCAAGCTATAAGCCTCATAAAGGCTAGAAAACGTGTCTGCTTTGTTGACCAAGGTATGCCTGATGCTGGCCAGAGCAAACATGTGTAATGAATCTCGGTGGAGGACAGGAGTGAATATAGAGGAGACGGAGCTTATTCAGGGGGGATTTTCATTTACCCTAAAGAAGTGAAATGAAAGCAAACTTTGGTGGTTTTGTTTAACTGTGGGCAAATTGGTATGGATGGAGAAATTCAATGAACTGTATTCAACAATTTTTGTTCCTGGGCTAGAATCATGAGACTAAGACCCGGAATTCTTGGTCCCACCTCTTTTGTGGCATTAAAAACCAAAACCAAAAACAAAAACACCAAGCCCAAACCTTGGCATATTACACCACCCAGATTTTTTTCTTTGTCTCAAAGAAGGCTCAGCTGAACGGCAGATTCCTGACCTAGCGCAACAATCACAAACTCCGAAAACCTCAGCTGCCCCAGATGATGTCACAAAACCCTTAAGAATGCTCACTGCTGAGTTGGGCACAGGTCCAGCAAACACAATTCTTCCTGCCAGTTATTCAGGGTCTTTGACAGATTAGGTGGTCTTTTTTCTTCTTCTGCTTCGTCGTCGTCTTCTTTTTTTTTTTTCCTCCAACCTCTTAAAAGGCGGTTCAGTTTACCTCTAAGCAAGACATTAGCTCTGGCTGCCCCAAATAACATTTTAATTGAAGTCTCAGTCCAAACAAATGCCCAGCCTTTTTATTAACCCCAACAGTGTAATTTTTCAACCTAAGACTGATTCAGGGGGAAACTGTCTCACTTAAATTGCTACGCACTGGGACATGGCATTTTCCCTCAACCAGTCTCTTTTCTGACCTTGATTTGAACCTTAATCTCTTCTAACGATGTTTTCTTTATTAGCTGCTCACAGCCGTGGCACAAGACTAATTTTCCTGTTTTTAGACTCTCAGTTTACAGAGGTATTTCACTCCCCTTTTTGCCCCCAAAAGTCACCAAGATTTCATGGACCTCTTTGGGAAAGGGAAGGGAATACCTATTTTGCACATTTGTTGTCTCTCTCTCTCTCTCTTTTTTTTTTTTTTTTTTTTTTAGTAATTTAAATAGCTGCTTTGCAAAATGTTCTGTAGAATTTTAGATTGTATTTTTGAGGTACATTCAAGTTTAGGTACAAAGAAATCATACTCTGAATTGTCAGAAAAACCTAAAAAAAAAAAACCCTTTTAAATGATTACAAAAGATTTTTCGTCAATACCCTGGTCCAGACTTATAAAGTGAAAACTAAGGCTATTATCTGAGTAATTCAGGCAAAAACAATATGTTTTTATTAGAGACCTCTACTCTTTTGGGGGAGATCTGAATTATCCAGATAATTGCTGCAATTCCTTTCTTCATTTTTATGCTTAAACATAATCAATGAGTACTGACAGAGAAAATCATTTTCCTTCGTTACACCTTCCCATTATTTGATATTGGTAAAATGATCCAAATTAAAAAGAAAAAAAGCGCACCCTTTTCAATAACAATGAAAAAAAAAAGTGTTTCTCTATTTGGAGTATACTTTAATATAGCAGAACTATGTAGGTAGAAAAACAGTGCTTATGATCATGTGCTCAATTAGATTTATTATAGGTTTTTGTACTTTTTGGCATTAGCGTGAAAGCATATTGGTTATTATTTTTTATAACCTAATTGGAGGCTTTGTATCTAGTTATCCCTCTGTTCTCAGCTTAATACAATAGTTTGTTGATTGCAAAAATTACATTCTGTGACTTTAAAGTCCTAGAACTAGGATTGCCATTGAAAGTTGGGGATTCAGCCTGGTGTTTGGAGGGCAGCGACCATGTGCCCTCTGGGTGAGAGGAGGTAGGCAGCTGGGAACAATTGTCTGTCCCCCGCGGTGTTCAGTGGCATTAGCAGCCTGTTGGCACGATAAACTTTGCCTTCATTTCGCTGGCTCAAACAATTAGTGGGATTGAATCAGAGTTCTACTAGATCATAGTTTATTATATGTTATTAAATTCCATTATTTAAGAAGTTGCTGCTATGATTATAAAACTTCCCAACATATCCTGCAAAGCCCTCATCTCCATTCCTGGTGCATTTCTTTTTACATTTATCTTTGGCTTCTCTGATGGACAAGTTTTTGTTTTTTTTTGTTTTTTTTTTTTTTGTGTTCCCCTTTGTACTTATTTAAAGAGCTAAGAGCTAATTTGAAAATACATCTACGAAAGGACAACAAAAATGAGATGTAAAAAAAAAACTGGATGAAGATTCTTAATTAGTCCATTATTTGACACGCACGATTTAACATGGTATGCTTAGCATTGTGCATTCCCCAAAAGAACAAGGCTCTTTTTTTTTTTTTTATCCCAAACTTTAACTCCCTCTCATTCATTATATCCCTTCTTGTCACTTTCCATTAGCTGATCATGACATCCTTTGCTGGAAGGGCGAGCAAGCAGATTACTTCCAAACTGGTGTAAGTGACACTCAAAAGACTGGCCTAAAGGGGGTTCTGTGGTGGCAACCAGCTCCTCAGCCCCTGGAGTTGGAGAATGTCATTTCAATAATATATTGAAGTCCATTGTCACATCATTTCTGTAGCAACTTGGCAACTTCCCAGAAGTGGCAGGAGCGGGTCTTCTACCGTGAGGGAATCTGATGTTATCACTGTCGCCGATGATAGTAATAATACAGTGGAATAGTATAATAATTTAATTATTAATAATAACTGTTATTATTAATAGTATATGCTATTAATAATATATGGTAATATATGGTAATATTATTAATAGTGTAGTATAAAAATAAATAATAATTATTATTTTTGTAATATACTGAGCCAATCTAGTCCTTCTAACTAGCATCTTGCATTTTACAGACGAAGAAACTGAGGACCAAAGTGGTTAAATAAATTGTCCACGGTCACACAGCTGATAAGTAGCAGAGCTAGGGTTTTAAGTGAATTCTGGCAGACTCCCGGCCATGCCTCTTTCTGTTAAAGCAGGTTATGTGTAACACACCAGCTTTTAGGAAACTTCACTGTGTCTCCCTGATTTTGTTGCAACTAAAAAGCAACCTGTCACCGGGCCCTTCTGAATCAGGGTGGGGGATGACCCTGACTCGCGGGGCGGGGGGACCAAACACACGTGATCGAATGGTACTAAGGAAAGAGGGGCAGAATCTAATGCTCTGATCAGGTCAGCCCTGGAGATGCAAACTGCTCCCAGCTCATCACCCCTGCCCACCCCACCCCACTCCCCTGCACCCCAGCACCCCTCTCCTCCCCTCAAAGATCCAACCTTGGGAATCACCCTTGGCCTTGGAAGGGCATCAGCCTAGGAAGAGCTGAACGGTTGCAGATAAAAGGTGTATCCCAGTCACAGACAGCGATGAAATCTGATCCAAACAGCCCCGGGACCGGTCCTGGCTGCCACTCAGACCCTCGCGCCAGCTTCTGGCCTCATAGGCTCCTCTGTTCCTGAGAACACAAGTTTTCCTCATTAACCAAATTTTAGCTTCTTTCCCTCACATGAGGCACGCTTTAGCTTCTTTTCCCAGTAATCTCTGAAATATTTTGATCGTCGAGAATAGAGAAATAAAGAGCTAAGTATGGGAAGTAAACGTTGCCTGTTATTTGACAACCAGGAGAAAATCATCGTCCCGGGATATGTATCTTTCCTGTTTGGACTATACACACAGGCTAGGCCCCCAAACAGGGTGGTGATAGGACGGGCTCTGAAACCGGACCACCCATCTTTAAATGTAGACCCTGCCACCAGCGGTGTGACCTTACCTCCCTGGGTCCCAGTCTTCTCAGACGTAAAGGACCTGCCTCAGAGAGCTGCTGTGCCAGTGATCTCACGGGCGAGAAGCGGCTGCCCCATGGGAATCACGTCCTGCCTCTAGTTACCGTCTCATAAGCGCTGGTCAGTGATCTTGTCTTACCTGCTCTTTCTTTCTTTCTTTTTTTTTTTTTTTAAAGATTTTATTTATTTATTTGACAGATAGAGATCCCAAGTAAGCAGAGAGGCAGGCAGAGAGAGAGGGGGAAGCAGGCTCCCTGCTGAGCAGAGAGCCCGATGCAGGGTTCGATCCCAGGACCCTGAGATCATGACCTGAGCCCAAGGCAGAGGCTCAACCCACTGAACCACCCAGGTGCCCCTAACTGGCTCTTTCTGACCATGCTCCAGGCTCCTTGAATCCAAACCCATATTTAACTTCATCCTCAGCCTTGATTCTGTCCCTTCTCAGTCCGTGTGCTGTGATCTGCTTCCCCCCTACACCTCACTGGTGATTTTCCAGGTCTCAGCTCCTGCCCCGGTAACCATAACTCTTAAGTAAGCGCCGCCAGCATCTTCTTTCCATGCCTGTGTGATGGACGCGTTTCTGCCTGGATGCCCCGCTCGCCCTGCCTGAAACCCAGGCAAAGCCCGAGAGCCGCCCTCCTTGATCTCAGCCGGCTGGAAGGCCTTGAAGTGAGCGCAGGTGGAGGCAAGAGCAGGAGTTTGTGGTCGTGAAGACAGCAGCAGCATCAACCCACAATTCTGGGGCCGCTGGAATGTCAGTGAGAAACTAGCTTCCAGATACGTAGATGAACGCAATACCAAAGCGAGTGTATTTGTTTCAATCACTTTAAATGTAAAAGAAGAAGGTAATTAGGAGTGATCTTTTAAAAAATGTTCTTTTTGAAAGCTCTCTGTTGTCAAGGCCTCCCTCCCAGTGATCTTCGTGCCTCCGAGATGGGGGAGAATATGTATGTATGTGTGTATATTTCAACTGGGGGGCGTGTGTGTGTTGGGGGAGCGGCCGGCCAGTGGCAGGAATGGGGAAGAGGGAATTATATTTAATGAAACTGGGAGTTCACATGGACCTTTCAGACGTAAAAAAAAAAAAAAAAAAATGTTGATTTTATATGCCAAAGTCTTGAAAGGGGCTTGACGGCTTACGGCTTTGGTGTATTTTTCCAGATGGCAGATGCCATTTTGTGTTTTGCATAAACTGACTAAATTTGCTTGCTCTTTGTACTTATTTCACAGGCAACCATTCTTTGCTTTCAATAGGACAGAAGAGCTCCTTGGCACTGGAACCCTCGTGGTCTGGTGAGGGAGGGATGAGGGATGTTCTGAGGACACACAGCCATCATCCCAAACTTCCTCCGTTCAGATGGAGGAAAGAGGTTGCACCAGAGCCTTGGATCCGCTTTGCCGGAGGGATGGTTCGGACTGCGTGAGTGAGTCACAGAAGGTGAGCTATGCTGAAGAACTTTCCAGAGCTCTTTTTCCAGTCTGCCCATTCTTATCTCCATGGAGGACAAATCGATTCTTGATGTTCTTATTTCAAGTCCTCTACATCGTGCTAATTGCTGGTTGTGTGATCCTGAAGCTTAATTCCCCTGCACTACAGTTTTGGGGGAAAAAAAAAATTAGGATGACAGAAATAAATAACACTCGTCTCTAAGGGTTGTTGTGAAGATTCCGTGGATTAGTTAACCCATGTAAAAGATTTTTTTTTTAAGATTTTATTTATTTGACACAAAGAGAGACAGATCACAAGTAGACAGAGAGGCAGGCGGGGGAGGGTGGGAGGCAGGCTCCCCGCTGAGCAGAGAGCCTGATGCAGGGCTCCACCCCAGGACCCTGAAATCATGACCTGAGCCGCAGGCAGAGGCTTAACCCACTGAGCCACTCAGGCGCCCCAACCCATAAAAAAGATTTAGAGCAGTGCTTGGCATGTAGCAAGTGTTCAAGAAATGTTGGTAGTTATTATTGTTATGATTCATTTCTATGGAAATTTGCATTTTTACCCCTTATTTTCTGAGGCTCGACCTGCCCTCCTCCCATTGTCCTTATTCCAACTCTTTGGGTTCTTTTTATGGAATTAGATTAGTTACAGAGTGGGTCAGCAGTCAAATAGAATCAAGCTGAAGTTCCTGAAGGAAAAATCAATAACACTAGCTCCTCAAGAGTGACTTCATTTCTCCAAGCCTCAGTTTCTCCATCTGTAAAATAGGGACGATAATCCTCATACCTGTTTCTGTAACATTTGTGAGAGGATTAAATGTCACGGGGCTTGCACAATATCTGGCAAGGATGTAAAGCATGTTGGTATTGTTATTATTTTTGCTGCCCCAAATATAGCGCTCTTAGACTCAAAAGAGCCTCGAGGAGCTTGTCAGGGCTCCAGGGCTCTCTCTTCATGTCAGCTACCTCACCAGAGAAGAGAGCACACACAGAAATAGAAAGATGCTGAGAGGCCATGACTTTCCTGGGACTCTTTGCTGCATAATGACACAAAATTGAGAGAATCGGGTCTTCCTGGACATGGATTCCAATTAAAGTTAGAAAACTCGAATTTCTGAGCAGGCCAATCCTCACTACACTGGGGATGATTCCGAAGCACAGAACTATTGAAATAGGAACTTTGGCCTTAGTTTTCTGTCCTAAGCACAACCCCCCCGCACCCCTCCCCCCTCACCCCTCCCCCCCCACCAAATAAAGTGTAGAGTCAGGTAGGCTGTGAGGGAGCCCTAGTGACCTGGGCTCGTCACCTTTCATGGAGGAATCTGGCATTAGCACGTCATAAATATTTAAATTTCACATTTTCAAAAAACGCTTATTTTTTTTCCTTCAAACTGAAAATGGATAAAAGTTGCATCCGTGAGTGAAGGAAACTCCTCTCTCATCGTGTTATCAAATAGTTGAAACCATCTGGATCACGTTTGTCATTTTCATCCAGCAATGAAGGGTAGTCTCTATTAATAACTGAATAAAGAGAAAAAAAATGAACACTTGAAACTTTCATCCCAAAGCTAGCACGGACCCTGAAAAAAAAAAAAAAAAACAACCACCAAAGAACATGGAACAAGGAAGTAGGAAAAGCATCACAAACCTCGCAGATAATTTTGTTTGCTCTGTTAGATCTTTCTGACCCCCCCCCCCGCCCCGGTCCCTTTCTGCAGGCCTGTCACTTCCCACAGTGAGAATAAGATGGGACTTGAGTCGGGAGAAAAGGCACAGGGATGACTTCCTTTCTCAATTCGGACAAGATGACAGCCGCATCTTTTTCTCCTGACCTCATGCTTAGAAATTTCTCAGAGAGTAGAATGCTACGGATTCATTATCTTTAACAGTAAAATAAGAGGGGAAAGGAAAAGCAAACAAAAGACAAAATAGAGAAAGTACTTGTCAAAACGGACAGGGAAGAGGAGTTAGAAGGAGCACAAAGCTATATTATGAATGTGGGGGAAGGCAAGGATACAGCAGGAAAAAGAGAAAGGAACATCACAGTCCCCCAACAGAGGTGCCTAGCTGGCCAATGAAGATACGTCCTCCCCTTCTGCCCAGCAGTGGTGCTCCTGGGGTGCAAATTCTCAGAGAAGACTACATTTCCCGGCCTCCCTTGCGGTGATATGGGACCAGGGGACTGGTTCCCATCAGCGGAATATGAACTGTAATGAAGAGAGATGTGTCCCTTTGGGGCTCAGTTAAGACACAGGTAGCTTCTCTATTCTCTCTCTGTCCATCTTCTGGCTAGATAATGCCTTGATGTCATCCGGGCATAGAAGATGTAGAGCATGGAAGGAATGTGGATTCCCAAATCACTGCTTGGAGAAGAGCAGCCCAGAAGAAGCTGCCCAACCAGGAACATGCACATGAGATTTTTTATGAGTGAGAGATAAATGTTCATTTGCTTAGTCCCTGAGCTATTGGGGATTGTTTGTTTTCCCAGCAAGTGTTATTTACCTTGAGGAATCTAGAAATCAATACCAGAAGGGAGCTCTAGTAGTTGCTTTTTCTTCTCACCTTTGCTAAAGAAAAAAAACAAAAACAAAAAAACACCCCCCCCCCGCCCCGAGTTCATTATTTCCTGATATCTTCTTCTTCTTCTATTATGGTAACCAAAGCAGCCAATAACAACTAACACACTATTTTTCACCTACAAGCTTAAGAGTCATGTGGTCTGACTTTCAAGTTACTAAAAGCAGCAGTTTTGCCAAGTATTTTTCCACTGCATGTAATGGCTCTCCAGCCATGCAGACCAACATATCTACTTCTAGCAACCTGACCACAGAGTCAATGCCACACATTTTAGGGTTTTGTTACAGGACGCCATATGTGGTACGAACTATTATAGGCGAGTTTAGTCAGAAAAATAGAAGCCTGTTGTGGCAGATGCAATGTAATGTCTTCACCAAATGATCTCTCTTCCCTGGGCCCTTGGGAAGATCATAACGTCCTCACTCTTGCAAAGTAATTGAGGCCAAAGGACCAATTCTTGGTAACGGAGTGTAAACAAAAGTACAGGGTCACCTTTGGTCCAAGGAGTTAAGAGTGTGTGTACGTTTCCTGTTTCTTTCTCCTTCTCTTCCACTGGGATCTTGAAGGAGGTGTGTTTCAGATGATACAGCTACAAGATAGAAACCACTCAGCTTATAACCTGAACAAGAAATGACCTGTATTTTGTTGTACTATTCAGGGTTTGGGGGGTGGTGTTTATTACTGAAACATACCTATCACGTTCGGACTGTACTCAAAGTATTTCATCAGGGAGGAATTCAGTGAAAGGAGGTAGAGGATTGGAAAACCAGAATCACTGTGAAAACCAGGGAACGAAGGTCAAGGATGTTGTTGCTGACTTTCAGGAGATCTGAAGTGAAAGCATCAGCAAGGTGTCAGATCGCCACCGATGATCTCAGCTGCCTGCAGCACCGATGGGGCTGAAGCCTAGGAGAATGACACGGAGTCCTGTGTCTGCTTTCTGCCAGTGCCCACACACCTGCTTGTAGCTCCTGATAGGGAAAAATGGCCCTTCCTTCCATCTTTCCGGGATTGCAAGATCCTATCTCAGTGACGGGTAGGACCAAAAACACTACTGCCCAAGGAGTCTGGGAATGTAGTTGTCAGGCTTTCAGCCCTTATGGGACAGAGGGGAGCTTAGAAGGACAAAGATGGTGCTTGTTGAGTTTCAACAAAAAAATGTCAGGCACAAATGCTCCTTGTCCTTGCGGGAGGAAATCCATGTGGTCGTCTCTCCATAACCCATTTTCTCTAGATTCTTGAGGGCAGATCTTAATCAATTCTCTATTCCCCAATGCTAGATAATACCAGACAAAAAACTGTTGTGAATTGATTCGGATGGCATGACAACAGAATCACTAGCAAATAAGAAAGTTGTCCCATGTATTTAAGTTAGATTTCAAGGGTCCTGTTTGTGGAATCTGATGATTCTCTCTAATGGCTGCCCTAGTTTCTTCTCCAGCTAAGCAGTCTTCCTTCCTAGTCTGCCCAGAGTGACTGTGAAGAGCTGTTAGCTCCACAGGTGACCTTAAGCTTGAGCTCTGGGTCCTGTCCACACAGCCAAAAAGTGGAGAATTTGATAATGATCTGGGTTATTGGATCTGTAGAGATGGCCAATAACGCGTATCTCAATGTAGTTTAAAACAAACATATATATACACGTATATATGTATATACATACACACACACACCTATATACACACATTATCAAGTTGGTTGTGTAGAGTTAGTCAAAGTATTTCTATATTTTATTCATTTGGCTCTAAACATGACTTTTGTGCTTTGGCAGAGCTGGGATCTCTTTGGGAATGTGGGGTTTTTGAGTTCATGTTGGGGCAAAGTGGGGAGTATTGTGTAAGTGAGGTGGGGGTGGGGTAGACTTGGGTAATAGAAAGGACCTGTTCAGCTGTAAGGAAAGGATACTCAGGAAAGGGAGGGCCAGACCCTGGTGTGGTTTCATCTAGAAAGGCAAAAAGTTAAAACCCTGTGGAAGATTAAAGACATCCTCTTGGTATTTATTTTCCTCATCAAAAAGGGGTAAGACTATTGTGCCTATGGTAAAAATAATAGTGGAATGACTCAGACTTATTTACAACCATCAAAGAAGTGAAAGATATGGATCATGTCACTAATTAATCTTTTTATCATTATGAAGTGGTGACCATATCTAGCTGAAGTGTTGTGTGCATAATAGCACAATTATGGGGGATGTGATGATGTAAGAGCTGCTAGTGCCCAGTATTTAGCCTCTCTTTTCCATTCCCACCCACCCTGATCTCTGGCTATATTTAGTTGTTTTACACAGTGTACCTGGACCGAAGTCTATTTTATAAAATTAAAAGAATAGAGAAGGGTTAGAATCTTCATAGAAAAACCAGGCTCCGCAAAATCTATTTCCCTTGGTTACCCATGTTCCTTCTTGGTAAATATATTTTCTCTTACTTTGCACCTAGAATCATGGATGGAACACAATCATGAGTTTGTTTTGTGTAAAGGGAAGTAGAGCATTGAGCAATCATCTAATGAATGTAGTCAAGATGGTTAGTGAATCTGGAAAATTCCACCCTCAAAAAAAATTACTTTCTCTACCCTGTAACAGATTTCCTCTTGGCCTTAATTATCCACAGAGTTGTCCAATTTTCTGATAGTCTTTACCATTGTTGACATCACCTTAATAATTTATTTAATGGGTTTCATTGGGTTCATTTGGGAACCCTTTATTCTAAGTGGTTGCTTTTATAAATTATTCAATAAGCATTGAACACTATTCCAGTTATCTGTTGCTGTGTAATAAACTACTCCAAAACCTAGTGACTTAATGCAACAATTTATTATTATCACTCTTGGTTCTTGAGGTTGTTGGATTCTGCTGCATGGTTCTTACTTGGAGTCCCTCATACGGTTGCAGTCCGATGGTAGCTGAGGCTAGCTAAAGGGTTCCTGGGTCATATGTCTGCATGGGGCTAGTCAGGAATCTCTTTCTCTCCACACAGTTACCTTGGGCTTCCTCAGAGCCTGTTGGCCTCTTGGTAATCAGCCTTCTCACCTTGTGACCAGCTTCCGCCAGCACAAGTGCTCTACAGTCCACCTGCGAGTGCCAAGGCCTCTTAAGACCTAACCTTAGGGGCGCCTGAATGGCTCAGTTGGTTAAGCATCTGCCTGTTGTGATCTCAGGGTCCTGGGATCGAGTCCCACATTGGGCTCGCTGCTCAGCAGGGAACCTGCTTCTCCCTCTCCCTCTGCAGCTCCCCCTGCTTATGCGCTCATGCTCTCTCTCAAATAAATAAATAAAAATCTTCAAAAGAAAAAAAAAAAAGACCTAGCCTTAGAAGTCATGCAGGTCACTTGTATGTTTTGTTTATCAAAGTAGTCACCAGCCATCCCAGATTCCAGGAGTTGGAGAAATAGGGTCCATCTCACAGGAGGGGAATGGTTTGTGCATTCCAGGAAGGAAAGAAATGGTGGTGGTCAAGCTACGGAATGTACCTACCATGTGGCAGGTGCTGTGATAGGTAGTGGGGAACAGAGGCACAGTCTCCACCCTTGTGGAGATTAAAATCCATCTCCACTCCAGTTTGATTGGACAGGTTCCCCAATCCGCTGCTGAGTGGTAGATCTCAATACTCCATGTATGTGGCCATTAAACTGGTAAGCGCTAATATGATAATTTGTGGTTTAGTCATTTTGACTTCCTCAACAGTCGAAGTGATTGAAATTTGTGATTATCGGATCCCTAGCTTGGCGGTCCATTTGATGATCTGATCGACCCAGGCATTCTTTAAAACATCTGCGCAAAAACTAGGCTATCCTCTGTTGCCTAACGTTGAGTTCCTGCTCTGCGTGGAGGCTGAAACTAATTTTTTAAATTTGTGATGGGGAATATACAAGACACTGAGAAGCCAGATTTTGCTCCTGGTGAACTTCCATTCCTTTTGGCGGTTTGATCATGACCAGGCAGAGCAACTTGTGACAATTACAAAGCAAAATGTGGAACCCAGAAAACACGGGAGAAACTAGCCAGGTGGTATCTCTCCATTTCCCTCTTGAAAATTACCTTTTGGAGAGAGATAATGGACTATTTGCCTCAGTTTTCTTCTCTCTCATGTCATTAATGGAAGGTGATCTAGGTTTGTTAAGTGAAAGAGATTTCAGGACAGGAATGTTGACAGAAGAGTTGGTGGTGTTCAGCAATCCTCAGGTCTTATCGTTTTTGGCATAGTTCATGTCCATTTCACGGTAACAGCTCTGAGGGGCTGGGGGAGGGGGCTCACGATGACACAAGAGATCCCTTGACATTTCAGAAACAAAGGTCAAAGCCCGGAAAGGTCCCAGAGCAGGCAGAATTCCTGCACACGCTTGTCATGTTCCCTGCCGTGAAGCTGGCTGGTATCGTATCGTGCTTTCTTAGGTCTGTTCATTTATGTTATCTCACCTAACGTGAAAGGACATTATAGGGGATATTTTAAGTAAAAAAAACCAACAATCATAACACATATTTTGCCTTAATTACATAGATGTTTCGAGCAAAACTGAATTTTGGCTTAATTGTCATATATAACAAGACTCCTCCATTAACTTTAACATTGTAACTCATACTTGCCCCTGTATGCATGCTTTTCTCATCCTAGTGAATCTTGTGTCCCCTGGGTATTATTTGCTAAGTTAAACTTCTTCCCATGTCTCACACCAGTTTATTTATCTGTCTGCAATGCCTGTGCCTACTTCTCTGGAAATTCATGAATTTTAATTATACCCTTCTCTTCATTTGGGTAGGGCATACTTACTTCAAGTGTTTGGGGTTATGTTGTTTTGTGCCTGATGCTAGATATGCCATTTTATAACTTTTCATGGGCACCTACCTGATCTGCCCACCTTTTTTTTTTTTTTAAAGATTTTATTTATTTATTTGACAGACAGAGATCACAAGTAGGCAGAGAGGCAGGCAGAGAGAGAGAGAAGGGAGGAAGCAGGCTCCCTGCAGAGCAGAGAGCCCGATGTGGGGCTCGATCCCAGGACCCTGGGATCATGTCCTGAGCCAAAGGCAGAGGCTTTAACCCACTGAGCCACCCAGGCGCCTGGATTATTCTGATTTTTAAAGCATTTCAACTACATATTCATGAAGATGAAAATAACCTCGATGATTGATTATCTTTTCTCTGGGAAAACTCTTCTTGTGAATTCATGTAAACCTAAGTACTTGAGCTACGTCAGTACCTGGGATTGATTGTTTGTGGCAAAAGTGGGTTTTTTTCTTGGATTATAGAAGTTTTCTGCTTCAACGTGAGGCTACAAAGCCTTTGACTTTCCATGTCAGCCTTGTGGGAGTTTATCAAGGTTTTTCCAACTTGGTCCTGAGGGGGCCACGGGCATGACTTGGAGGACTTAAGCTCTTCCTCTATAATGTCTAGCTAGCTCCCTGCTCTGACTCCCTAAATGACATACAATTTAAGTAGAAACTTGGGCTTGGCCTTAGGAAAAATCTCCTAACTTGTGTCATCTGCACTCTTCCCTTTTCTAAACAATTTGCAGTCCCTAAACCCTTTTTATGTACAAAGTCTGGTGCTGCCATGGCCTTTCTGCTAGGTAAGGGACATCCCAACTTGTCTGATTGGGGGGCCACCAGGAAATGTTTTCTATCCTTCAACTGTCATATATTATTTTGACATCCCTGATATTACATTAACATGAAATAAAGCTTTCTTCTAGTTAGGCATATGCTTAAAATGCAGATCCTGCTGGAAGTATTAATATAATGATGGGCCCTCATTCCCATAAGGTGCTAATGACTGACGGCAGATCTTTTTTTGAGAACAGGTTTTGATAAGGGCAAGGTGGTGATTGAGTTTGGGACAGTGGTAGGTCACTGTGTTCTTAAATGTGTGTGTGTGTTTTTAAAGATTTTTATTTACTTATTTGACAGACAGAGATCACGAGTAGGCAGAGAGGCAGGCAGAGAGAGAGGAGGAAGCAGGCTTCCCGCTGAGCAGAGAGCCCAATGCGGGGCTCGATCCTGGGACCCTGGGACCATGACCTGAGCCAAAGGCAGACGCTTAACCCATGGAGCCCCCCAGGTGCTCCAGTCACTGGGTTCTTAAAACACTGTGTTCAGAAGTAGAATACTGGTACCCCGTGGAGAATCTCAAATGATCCCTTAAAGTCCAGAAGGAAGGTAGTAAATCTTCTGTTTATTTTATTTTAAAATTTCATCTTAAAGTTTTTTGTTTGTTTTTTTTTTTTTTGGAGCGATATGTATATATCTGCCTTTAAGTAAGGTCAAGGCCCAGTGTGGGGCTTGAGCTAATGACCCTGAGATTGAGAATTGAGTGTTCTACCAATGGAGCCAGCCAAGTGCCCCAGGGTGTGTTTATTTTTGATACGCTGAGTACTGTAATACACATGGAATTTATAAGGGAAAACGCACAAATTGTATATGTCTCAAATCTTTTTGCTGATAGAACTGTGTGATCTAGAAGTTTAGCAAGTGCTGCTTACGCAGGATAAATGTGGGTAAGGTTTTCATGATGCTGCGTGGAAGATCAGGAAACACTTACAGAACGAGTTTGCCACTTCAGAAGCCTGACGGCCGTTAGTACGGATTTTAGTCATTTGATCAATAGGGAGTTTACTAACTCTCAACCTGACGCCAGACAGTCCCTTTTAAGATATCAAGAAATTGCTCAATTCTAGGATGTTGACCAAAGAAAGTAGATTTTAATCATGCCTCGCCCCCCCCCCCATTTTGTTTTCTCAAGGGTCTCGTGGGAAACAGAAAGTTTTGAGAGAGTTTACTGTTTGTGCAAGATGACTGGTTGGGTAAAGAAGTCCAAAGTTTATTATCTGCAGAACAAATAAAACCCGGGCAAAGGTAAGTGAAATGAACGTCTCCCACCTTGTCCCTTCAGCCCATCTAAGGGGATGTTTGCACCAACGATTGCGTAACCCAGAACCCAATCTGCGCGCGATTTAGACTCCTGCTGGTTAAAAATAGTCACTGCCTTTTACTGCTCTTTGTTTGCCAAGCCGTTGAATGTGGTGTCTATACAAAAAACATATAAAAAAATCTATTTGTTGTTGAGATTAGTTCTAAATATCCAGGTGTTGCTTGTCATATGGCATCAGAGCAGCTGAATTAGAATTTTTTTCTCCTTCTCCTAAAGTAGACACTGCACAGCTCTTGGCAAATAGGAAAATAAGTTTACCAATTCATGGCTACTCCGGACTTTTCTGTTGGTGGTGATTAATGACATCAAGGACCATTGGATTGTTCTTATGATCACCCCGCAGTAATCAAAGGCATCCAGACTGGTCAAACATATAGTGTAGGGCTCTACTAGTCTTTGAGAAGATAACTTCCAATGCGTAAATGTTGATGGGACATGGGAAATAACTGAGCGGTTGAGGTTAAGAGCTTACTATTAGAGAAAAAAGGAGTAATGCTTTGGGTCCCAGAAGTCCCTTACTGACCAGGTATTGACTGACCATTTCTCTATTTTGACTCTTTTTTGTTGTTGCTTCTCTGGAAATCTGAAGTTTGTAAAGCCAATTAGAGAGGCATTTTATATGGGACGGTCACGAATTACAATAAGGAGTGAGCCAGAAGCCAGTTATGGATAGAAGCTAAGTAAATTAAAGAATTGACTTCTAATTTTAAAATTAGGGACTGGAGACTTTTATAAACCTTTTCCAAGTTTATTTATCATCAAAGAACTGCTTTTTCAAAGAGATATTTAAGGAAGAGTTTAAGCACGAAGAACAAACCAATCGGTGTGAGATCCTCTGACAACTTTTTGGGTGGCTGAAGACCTAATTGATTTGATAATGTGTTTCATGAAATCCACACAGAATTGTCTCTGTCCATGTGAGCATGTATGGATATACAGGTAGTTAAAACTAGTTAGTGTCCAGATTATCTGAATAACCATAAGTTTATGGCTATAATTGTTTAAGAAGAAAAACCCCATAATTTTCCAGTATGGAAAAGACAAATTCCAATTTCTAAACCTGAGCCCTGTTATGACCTATGGTTTGGAATTTCACTCATGACCAGCTATTCTCATGGAAAAACTAATTATGGTATAAATTTAGCTTAGACATTTAGAAGTACTTCTGTAGACGGAGACACTAAACTGAGTTGTAAATGGGTTTATAGTTTCTGGACTCTTTCAAAACCCGGCGTAGACAATTCTCTTTCCGAGTCTGTGAATTTGTCATTTTTTTTCCCCCCTGAAAATAATGACCTCTGGAGGGTCCATCCAGCTCTAGGATTTTGTCAGCCATGCATCCGGGGCTTACAGCACGGTGTGTGAATTGTCTGTTCTGTCTTGAGGAGGACCCACTTTCTGAGGCGCGTTGGTGACGGGGGGACTAGAGGTACAGGGGGGTAAGGTGAGCTGCAGGAGTAGAGATGCCGGAATGGTTTGTGATTCAAAAACTTGCAGAGCCCATTAGCTCAGTCAATGAAGAATAATACAAACCATACTTAGAGACCCAAGAACATTAAGGCATCAGGTGAAGAAGATGACAGCATGGAAGAGAGGGAAAAAGAGAGAGAGCGAGAGAGCCAGAAGGACCGAGAAGGACCGAGAAGGACGGGGACGGGCGGGCCCGAGCCCGAGCGTGTCTGAGGTGCGCGGCTGGCCGGCTGCTTGCTCAGAGGGCCTGGTTTTCCAGTCTGGCACTGGGCTGGATGACGGTGTTTATTCAGCTCTGGTATCAGACATTCCCTTTTCCTGCCCGAAGAAGTCCCCTTTGAAGAACGGCTCTGCTGGGGAGTCGTTTCCCCTCGGACGGGTTACTCCTGTTTGCAGACCTAAAGGAAAAGAACTGGAAAGGCCACAAGAATGTTCTTTAAAGCGATATTCCAGCGCCACGTGAGGGGAGGATGAAATAGCAGTAAAAGATGTATTTCCTGGTTGAGGTATTTTTTTCCCCTCTCAAGTGAGTGCAGCACTGAACAAAGGTGTCACATGAATGCGACAGGGGTCAGATGTTCTTGGGTACCTCCGGGTCTGTGTAGCGGGGTGGGCCGGGTGGGAGCATTTCAAGCGTCTGGAGGCCTGGAGAGAGCCGGAGGGCATTCCGGAGCACCTGCGGGCGAGTCTTGCGGGTCTGTTTGTGCAAAGCAAGCTCTGGAGGTAACTCCACGTTCAAAGCAGAGCAGCAGCGAGAACTTGAGCAAATTTGGGGGGAACAATATTCATAACTGTGAGAACTTGAGCAAATGGGGGGGGACGATATTCATAACCAAACTGGGTAACTCAGAGGTCGCCCCTTTCCCTTGGGGCCTTTAATATTAATGTCTTACAGTTCAGTGGCACTTTCTACTTTTCAAAGAAGTTTTTCATCTAGCCCCCACGTTCACCCTGTGAAGTAGCTCACGTAGACGTCAGGATCCTGATTTTTTTTTTTTTTTTTTCTCTTTGGAAAACGATGTGGCCAAAGAAAAGGGAGGCTGTTGCCTAGCTCGACACTGACAGGGGCAGGACGACAACCCAGGTCTCCTGACTCTGGGACCAAGCCTCTTTGTGTTCTTGCGACCTATACAAAGTGACGATGGGAGTTTCAGAAAAAAGGAAGGTGACATTCTCCATCCCCTCCCAGGCATGTGGAAAGTTGCTGTGACTTTGAAGCCACTGCTTTGCTGTGTCCAGATTCTCTCTCCGGGACTGGCCTTAGGGAGGAGATTCAAAGTGAAACCTTCAGAGGGGAAGTCTCATTCTAGTCACTGTGGCTGCCCATGCCTCTGGTGGGTTTCTTCCATCTTTGCCTGGACCACATAAATCAGGAGCTCTCCAGAGCGAAAAGGGTTCTTTGTTCCATCTCTGAGATGAACCCTTTGAGTCAGAGATGCCACTTCACCGTGAGGCCTGGCTTTTCCAGGAGAGGGGTTGGGACCCGCACGCTCTCCTTGATTCCTGGCCGAGACTCCACGACTTATGGTGACTCTGGGGCCTGGAGATAAGGTTCGTGGGGGAGGGGACACAGGGCACCAGCCGTGCTTACTTGAGGAGCCAGAGCGAACCAGAATTTCCTTCCAGGGAATACAGATTTATGTATGTCAGGGCTCTAGGGACAAGCTCCAAGAGGTCTCACCTACTTGCTGTCTTTTCTACTGTGCCACACAGAGCCTTCTATTTTATCTATTTCTGGATGGTTGTCTTCTTTCTGCATGTAGATCTGCAGTCGCTCCACAATAAGCTCTATCTTGTCATTATTTGTATCCTCTAAGACTTCCTAGTGCTTGAAATACCTGATGAATGAATGGGAAGCCATTTTCAGCCAACTGCCTATTCTGGGGCCTCTCGGCTTAGGGTTCAGATCGGATTCACCAGGAAAACAGGCATGTGAGCTTTGAAATACGTCTCGAGATGAAGCTCATGTGCACCAAAGTGTGAGGGTTATTGTTTTATCCCTTTTCTCCTTGGCTTCGAGAGTTCTTGGTGACCGAACCATGCTGTGAGCACAGTCTCAGATTCGTGTGATGTTTTCTGATTCACAAGCCTGTTTCTCCCATGCTGGTCTCATGCAATCCTCATGCAATGGGGCTAATTTAATAACAGCCCTAGGATAGGGATCCCCTTCCTAGTCACTTTACAGATGAGAAGACAGGAGTGATAGTCCTTGGATCACATCTCTAGCTCTTGGCAAAGCCTGTGTTCATCCCAAGTCTTGTGATTCTAAGCACCATGCTCTTTCACACAAAACCCCGGTGGCTCTTTTGTGAGCATTGCTGTTCTTGGTGTCAAAGGTGTTATTCCTGATAATGCTTGCTGTCCACACAGCTGGGGTAGCTACTGTGATGCATATGTGAAGCCAGGAGAAGCTGACACTGTATATTCCGAATGAAGTCTATAGTAAGGTCAGTGGCTAAGAATGATAAGGAAGTGTCCTCCCATGCAGATGTTATTTTTGGTCGGTATCGAATTGGAAAAGCAGAACTGGGACCGAGTGAGAGATGAAGGTCCTTCCAGAGGACAGTCTGGTTGTTGATCAGTGATGAAATTGTATTCTCCTGACTTTGTTTAGCCAGGGATGGAGAAGGGATGGGAAGCAGGCTGAGCCCCTAGGCCTTGCTCTGTGACCTGGAGTCCCAGGGATGATGAGCCAGCTCTACTAAGGTTGGCTATTTTAAATACCTGTAAGGGTCACAGCTAGGGCCAGGCAAGACGATGAGGAAGTGGTGTGGGTATGTAGAATGCCATGAGGGTGAGTAGGTCTCATCTCACTTAATTCAAAAGTTGCTGAGCACTTCAAAGTTCTAGATGGTGTGTAGCCTTGCTTCAATGATGATTTGATGGTTGCTGGAGCATTCTGAATACTTGTTCAGAATACAGAACTTTCTGGATGGCTGTTTACTCTTTGATTAGTTACACTGTGCAGACAGCCTTCAGAAATGGAGACTTGTCAACTAAAAGAAAAGGTGGGTCTGAAACTTCTGCTAAGCACCCAATTCTCTCCCACTTAGCTGGGTAAGGACCTCTTCTTTAATCGTGGAGTAATAGATGATTGATATGACTGTACCCTGATTAGAAAAGGTTTCATTTTACTTGTGCATGGTACATGGAATTAGTTAAGGGTTGCATAGGAAAAGAAGTGATGGGCTATTGTTCACATTAAATTATAATGACAGCCTTCCTAACCACTGTGTATTTATTATGTAAGAAAAGAAAATGTCTAGTAAAATTCTGTATAGGTTAATAACACCTTCATAATATACTCCTTCTTTTCTATTGACTTGAATAGCCCTCCTACTGACTTTTAATGGATTATTAGAGTTAATTACATCAATTGCAATATAATTGATTCTTAAATACTATGTAGAAACCTCATACAATTATGGAAAAACAAAAGTTATCTAGACATCTCAGATCAAAAAAGATTTGGAATTCCTGCACATTTAATTTCTGATAATCACTAGTCAGTTTGGACATTAAGATTGCATGGTGTCCTGTTTTCTCTTTGCTAGGTTTTGACAGAATTGATAGTTTTACAACATTTAACTCAATACGCATGGAAATATAAGATTAAAGCTGTGAATGCAATTTTTTTCTAAAAAAAAGGATCACTTCATGGCTTAAAAGCTGAAATGTGTTACCTGCCTAACATTGACAGAAACAAACTCAAGGGAAAATCAAAAGTGGATTTGATGTTGAGTTTTAGAAATCTCTTCTCCACAGGTGTAAAGATTCCTGTGGGTCTTAGGGTTTGTTACCTGAGGCTTTAAAATATGACAAGGGGATGAATTGTGCCTAAAGGGGCCAAAAAAAAAAAAATCCTTGCATTTTATTACTTAGTCACAGTCTGTGTGTTCTAATGTCAAAACCAGTGGTTGAAAAGTGAAACATCATTAATATCTGTTATTTGATGTCACATATATCAAAAGGCATCCCTGTAATAGAGTTGTATGAATGCAACCTTTTCCTTTTTAACTGATTTGGGGAAACTGGTTTGTGGGTATTGACACAGTTATCAATGTGAGTTTTCTAAAAAGACTCTGCTGCTTCAGTGATACGGATTTCTAGATCATTCTAAAATGGTCAACAAAAGAAGTGTGTAAAAGCCTGATGCCGTGGGAAGGTCACTGGAAGGGAATCAGCCGACCTGATGTTTTCTGTTGCTACTTAGCTCGATGACTTAACCTGACTGGGCCTTAATGGTCCCTTCCATAAGATGAGAGAGAGAGAGAGTGAGCCTCTGGGCTTTCCCTACTGTAACTCTCCTCTCTTTGAAATGTTTATTTTCTATAGTAATTCATTTGATTCTTAATATATGCTAACTTATATCAATATGTATATTGTGTGAATCCATATGCCTTATATGTATATGGATAAATGTCCTGCCTGGTTAACTAGGTTGTACATTTCCAAGGACAGGGACTATGCCACATATTATTCCTATGTGCTCATAACATGTACTGTCATATCCTAGCACAGAATTGCTACCATTTGGTTACCCAAGCAGCCAGTCAACAGGATATATTTCCATTTATCCCCTGAAAGTCTTAATATAACAAGAATAATAACAAAATATCCTACTCATTATGCTCGTTTAACTTTTAAAAGTATTGTAAAGTATTTTATCTTATGAAACTTTGTGCTTCATTTTTTTTTAAAGATTTTATTTATTTATTTGACAGAGAGAGAGATCATAAGTAGGCAGAGCAGCAGGCAGAGAGAGAGAGGGAAGCAGGCTCCCCGCTGAACTCCCTAATTTGGGGCTCTATCCCAGGACCCTGAGATCATGACCCAAGCTGAAGGCAAGAGGCTTAACCCACTGGGCCACCCAGGCACCCCCAAACTTTGTGTTTTAAATCAGATGCATTTAAGATGTAAAATTTCATTCAGTTTTTTAAAAATGTAAATTGCACTGCGACCCCAGGAATGGAACTTGAGCAGTCTCCTCTAAAGTTCATCTGGAAGAGCAGCAGGTGACAACAACCACAAAAAACAAACAAACAAAAATTGAAGATGAGTGAGGACTTGCCCTCGTGGAGGTCAAAAGGAACTATTCATCGTAAGCAGTATGCAGTTGTGACACAGTGAGTGCACAAGTGTGGTGATCGAGAAATCAAATAATCAGTAAGATCACAGTCCAGAAACAGACCTAAGAGTATAGGAGAATTCAGCAGATAATATGGAGGCATTTTGAATCAGTGACTGAAGGCAGACTGCTCAGGAAATGGCGTTGGGACAACCGGCAGTCCATCTGGAGTCCTACCATACACAAAAGTAAATTCCAGATGGAATAAAGCTCTGAACATAAAAATCAAATCTACACAAGTATTGGAAGAAAATATGAATGAACTTTTTTTTTTTTTCAGTCATCTTGGGTTAGAAATTCTTTGTAAACAAGATGGGAAATCCAGAGGCCATTAAGGAAAACCTGACAGAGTTGACTTTATAAAAAAAAAAATCATAAACAAAGTTAAAAGAGAAATGACAGATTGGGACAAAATACTTGAATCATACATCACAGAATAAAGGGTGTTACTGTCCATTATCTAAAGAGTGCTCCCAAGTTAATGAGAAAAATAAATAATGTACTTGAAAATCGCAAAAGAAATAAAATAAGCAATTCTCAGGAGAAACTGCAAATGGCTGAAAAATATATTCAACCTCATTAGTTGTAAAAACGAATGTACAATAAAAGGACGTGAGCTGCCATTTTTTTCTTTTTTAACCTAACGGATCGGCCAAAAAACTAAGGGAACTGATTTGATACATCAGTTAAAATTAATGAATATACCATATAGACCATCAAGGACAGATGTCAAGATTACGTTGCTAGGTGAAAGAAGCAAGTTGTAGAACACTGTACATTATATCATGTCACTTTCATGTTACTTTTTAAAAAACACGTGTAAGTAGAATTTATGTTAATAATTAATTACTTATGCATTACAAATACACATTATCTTGTATAGTAGCTATGTCTTGGAACAGCATTAAAATGAGTATAAGTATACATCTGTAGCCTTTGGGTTACTTTTCGGCTGGAAAACGTCCCTTTTATTATGCTTTATTTAACACTCATCAAGCTGAATAAGTGATCTTTAGGAGACAGTTACAAGTCATTAGTTCAGGGGTGTAATTGGATTGAGTATTATATTAATATAGTGCGGTATTTTATGGAATTTCAGTCAGCTCTGATTAGGCTCTTCAAATCAATCCTGTTGAATTGGGTCATGGACAGAGGGCTCTGGCCCTAACCCTGGCTGCAGTAAGGATCTTGTCAGGACCCCTTCAATCTTTAGGTCCTTGGGTTTTGTGCTAAGGCTGAGGTAGAACGGCTTCCTCCACCAGCTGTGATTATTCTATATGACATCCAAGGACACTCTCCATCTGCCCCAGGAACACGCAGAGTGTTAACTAAATCACAGCACCCTGGAACCCAGGCCCTCGGCAGCGCTGAACAAGTCAGGGTAAATAGTCTTATAATCAGTTTGAACTTGCTTCCAAGTTGTTTGTTAGCAAGGAGTTAACAAGCTCAGACCTTTGACCATTTGGGTCTTTAAGGAAAGCTTTTTTCCCCATTCCAATGACTTCCTGTTCATGGGAAAATGAGAGGAAATGAACCTCCAGCAGGAGGATGGGCCCACCCTTTTCCAGTCGTGTGGCTTAATTTGTCAGGTGTAATATTGGCACCTGGTGGCTTGTATTGGCTTCCTGCCCGCCCTTGCTGGGGAAGTATCCACATACTTGCAATAGGCGGTAGGAGACTTCAAAGCCATTTGTAAGGGAAAGGATATTGTCATTAAAGAACTTAATGGTGAATACTCCCATTTAGTGATGTCAAGATAAAAGGAAAATTTTAAAAACACATTATCTAGAATTTTTTTCTGATGTATCATATGACCTGTTAAAACAAAGTAATGGAGTTGATTTAGTAACATTTTTAAGGATATATATTTATTGATTGAGTGTTCAGTTTTCCTGTTTTTGAGAAATTAGCAAAGGTGTCCGTTACTTATAAGAAGATAATGAATTGCTTCTTTAAGGGTATAATTCTCTTTGCTCTAATTCGTCTCGAAATAGGTACTCCCTTTGTGTCTACTGATGGTATTGTTTCCTTTGAATCAGAAGGGAAAACTCTAATACTATCAAGTAAATGAAAAAGGATGATATGGGTTTTCAGAATTCATCAGGAATTTTGGATGGGTACAGCTGGTTCGGTTCTATACCTTTCAATTTTCAGCTAGAAATAATTACTGCCTTTTGAACAATGGTATATTTAATTGTCCAGCAATACAAGGTAAATTTGTCTATGAATGGGGATTAACCAAACTATAATCAGTGGTCATTAAACCAGAATAAATTCTACATAACAATGGAACTTACTTTAGTTTTTTTGATTAATGTAAACTATATTGGCTTAGTAGATCTAAAACTCTCCTGGCAGAGTCAACCCTCATAGATATGGACAATAAGAATGATTAATCTCCGTAAAGCATACGTTCATGGTGTCATCATTGCAAACCTTGGTCAGTAATTGTCGTCAAATGATTAACAAGTGTTTATTGGCCTAACACAGTATCAAAAAAGTTTTATAAATCATTAATTGAATAGATATTTATTGAAGGTCTATTCTTTTGAAGAGTGTGGAATTGAATTTGCTCTGGCGGAGATTGAAGACTTCTATAGGAGAAACACTAAGGATATATTACGGAGGTCCCTCAACCCTAAGAGTTGACGTCAACTTTCCACAGATCTTACCCTCTTTACCCTCTATCTGGCTG
This sequence comes from Martes martes, assembly GCF_963455335.1. Classification (NCBI taxonomy): domain Eukaryota; kingdom Metazoa; phylum Chordata; class Mammalia; order Carnivora; family Mustelidae; genus Martes; species Martes martes. Next base: position 54,194,010 of record NC_137903.1, read on the forward strand.
GCAAACCCGAAATACATGAACAATCAGAAATAATATGTTTTGTGACATAAAACGTAAAGTGGGTGGGAATCCAGAAAAGAGATCCGTGTTGGTTGAATAACCTTTGAGGAGGAGGTTAGTTTGCTGAATCTTAAGGATGGATAGTGTTTAGATAACCAAATAGGAAAACTGGACATTTTGAGTGAGTGGGAGCCAGGAATGAATGAGTAGGTCCTCTGAGCAGGTACAGAAGACTCTAGCACTGCGTCTTGGTTCCTGTGTGGTGAGAAATAAGGTAGATCGGTTCGGTAGCAATAAAATGAGAGTTTTTGGAAGCTCAGCAGAGGAATTTAGGTTTGGAAGTATGAGATGGGGGTGGGGTAATGTGATTTGAATAGTAACTTGGGAAGATTTTTCTGGCAGTTATTTATAGGATCACCATAGCAGGGGACAGGCGGTCAGGAGGGACATTTGTTAGGGAACTCGTGCAAGAGAGGGTTACAAGACAACTCCAGATGGTGATGGTGGAAATGGATAGAGAGAAATCAACTCAAGAGGCATTTTGAAGGAGGGAAGGATGGGACAAGGTGGCACTGGATACTGACTATCTGTATAATTAAAGGTAACCCCACATCTTCTACCCTTGGGAGGCTGGATAATTGATAACACCACTGATCTCTTGATGCAGGAAAATGGTGACTTCTATTTTTAGACAGGTTATCTCTGGGATCGATTGGGATGTCCAGTAGAACCACCTTATAGGCCATCATAAACATGGGAGTCGTAAGTAGCCAAGGGCCCAGGAGAAGACATGAAAAATTAATGATGAAGAGCTGTCTGCTGCCCATGAACCCCGATTCCACAGCCTATTTTCAAGGCTGCTGCCATCCAGCCCCATCCCACTTACTCAAATTCATCTCCAACTACCCCGCAGTCTGCAGCTCCCCACCTGGTCCATTTAGTTAGCAAATTGCACTGGTTTTTTGGCCTTTGCCTTTTTGTCCTTCCTTTTCTCCGTGCCTGGGCCCCACCCCCCAAATGTCTAATTGTCAGCATCTCTGTGTGAGTCAGGGCTGGCTCAGGTCCTTTCCACGTGAAGATGTTTTTCGAGAATCCAACGCACACCCTCTTTTCTCTTTGTCAACCCCCCGTAGCATTTACAACACACGCTCTTTGCAAAGCACGTGATCACACACATGTCTATGTCCTTGTTTAATCGGGTCAAACATGAGTACCTATCTTGTTTTGTCAGTAAAGCTATAAATGCCTTGAGGGTGAGGATCGATGTTCCTCTTGCATCAGTTAGGAATTTTATAGTACTGCTGAGAACAGAAGCTCCCAAGCAGTGGCTTTAAAAAAAAAAAAAAAAAAATTAGGTGTTTGATTTTGCTCCTAGATGAGGAGTAAGAAGGCAGGTAATCCTAAGCTGATTTGGCAAATCTTGATGAGAGCAGAGACCCGGCCTCCTCCTACCTTCCCACTTAGCCATCCTTAGCATGGATTTGTCTCTTCGGAATCGCAAGCTGGCTGATCCTTTTCAAGTAAAGCATCAGTGCTGCAGCCAAGCAGAAGGGGAAAGGCGAGGAGCAAACGGGCTTTCCAACCTGATCAGCCCTAGTTTTAATGGGCTTCCCTGGAGGCTCCATGCCACAGTTAGATATGTAGCCATTCCGTTTGCAAGGAATGCTGCAAATATCGTGGTGGTGTTGTTTTTTAGCTGGACCTACTGCTTTCTCCAACAAAATCTGGGTTATTTTAATGGACAGAAGGGCTATTGACAACTTGCAGGCAACTAATATTCCGTGCTCTGTCTTTGTCTGTCTCTTTCATTCTGTCTCTATCCCTTTGTATAAATTCTTGTTTGGATGCACACATACACACACGTAAATGGAGAGAGACAGAGAGCTTATGCTGTATGTCTCTATCTTTCTCTGTATTTGAATGATACAAATAAATATGTGCATATATATTACATATGTGCATATGTATATGTGTATACACACACAGAGGCATATTTCATTTGGTTTTTCATTTTGCTGCCCAAATACTGCATTTTTTACCAATTGCAGGTTTGTAGTGACCCTGTGCCAAGCAGGTCTATCAGCCTCATTTTTCCAACAACACTTGTTCACTTCCTGTCTCTGTGTCACATTTAGGCAATCCCTGCAGTATTTCAAAATTGTTCATTATTATTATATTTGATATGGTGATTTGTGATCAACGATCTTTGATGTTACTATTGTGTTTTGGGAGACCCGGAAACACGTCCATGTAAGATAGTGAACTTCATCGATTAATGTGTGCGTCTTCCGACTGCTCTAACAATTGGCTGTTCCTCATCTCTCTCTCCCCTCAGGCCTCCCTATCCCCTGGGAAACAACAGTGTTGAAATTAGGCCAATTAATAACCCTACAATGGCCTCTAAGTGTTTAAGTGAAAGGAAGATTCCCATGTCTCTCACCTTAAATCAAAAGCTGGAAATGCTTAAGCTCAGAGGCAGCCATGTCCAAAGCTAAGACAGACTGAAAGCTAGGCCTCTTGTGCCACTTAGCCCAGTTGTGAATGTGAAGGAGAAGTTCTTGAAGGAAATGAAAAGTGCTGCACCAGTGAACATCTGAATGAGAAGAAAGGGGAATACCCTTATTGCCGATATGGAGACAATTCTAGTGGTCTGAAATAAAGATCAAACCAGCCACAACGTTCCCTTAAGGCAAAGACCCATCCAGGCCTCAGCTCTCTTCAGTTCTATGCAGGCTGAGAGAGGGGAGGAAGCCGCAGGAGAAAAGTCTGAAGCCAGCAGAGGTTGGTTCATGAGGTTGAAGGCGAGAAGCCGTCTCCAGAGCATACAAGTGACAGGTGAGGCAGCAGGTGCCGAGGGAGAAGCTGCAGCAAGTCACCCAGAAGGTCTCGCTCAGAGGATTCCTGATGGGGGCGACGCCAAACAACAGATTTCCAAGGTAGACAGAACAGCCTTCTCTTGGAAGAAGATGCCATCTAGGGCTTTCATAGCTAAAGAGGAAAAGTCAGTGCCAGGCTTCAAAGCTTCAAAGGACAGGCTGACCCTCTTATTAGGAGCTAAAGCAGCTGGTGCTTTCTCTTAAAGCCAATGCTTATTTACCATTTTAAAAATCCCAGGGCCCTTAAAGAATGATGCTAAACCAACTCTCCCCATGCTCTGGAAATAAAACAACAACTTCTGGACCACAGCGTATCTGTTTACAACATGTTCTACTGAATATTTAAGCCCACTGTTGAGACCCATGGCTCAGGAAAAAAAAAAAAAAAAAAAAAAAAAGATTCCTTTTAAAATGTTACTGCCCACTGGCAATGTACTTCCTCACCCAAGAGCTCTGATGGAGATGGACGATGAGATCAACGTTGTTTTCCTGCCTGCTCACACAACATCCTTGCTGCAGCCCATGGGCCAAGGAATTATTTCAGGTCTTATTACTAAAGAAAAATATTTTGTAAGGTTTGAGCTTCCATAAATATTGATCCCTCTGATGGATCTGGGCAAAATAAATTGAACACCTTCTGTAATTATTGGACCATATGGTATTTCTATTTTTGAGTTTTAGAGGAATCTTCCATACTGTTTTCCACAGTCAGTGGCTGCACCAATTTACATTCCCACCGATATTACATGAGGGTCCTTTTCTCCCCCACATCCTTGCCAACACTTGTTACTTTTTGTCTTTTCAATTTTAGCTATTCTGACAGGTGGAGGTAAGGGTTGAAGGGGAGTAGGAGAAATGGGCCTCCAGTTGTAGAATAAATAAGTCATGGGAACAAAACCAGAGTATAGGGAATATAGTCAATGATACTGTAATAGGGCAACTACTCTTGTGGGGAGCACAGCATAACATCTAGAGAGGTTGAATTACTATGTCGTATATCTGAAACCAATGTAACACTGCATGTCAACTATACTCAGATAAAAAATTTAAAAAATATTAAATATCAGCGGGACGCCTGGGTGGCTCAGTTGGTTAAGCGGCTGCCTTCGGCTCAGGTCATGATCCCAGCGTCCTGGGATCGAGTCCCGCATCGGGCTCCTTGCTCGGCGGGGAGCCTGCTTCTCTGTCTGCCTCTGCCTACCACTCTTTGCCTGTGCTCGCTCGCTCTCTCTAACAAATAAGTAAATTAAAAAAAAAATGTTAAATATCAGCAAAAAAATATATATGATGAAAATGTTCTGGAAAGATTCACCATTCTAGATGCTATCAAGGGCATTGGTGATTCAGAGGAAGAGGGAAAAATATCAACATGAACAGGAGTTTGGAAGAAGTTGATTCCACCCCTCATGGTTGATGTTGGGGGGTTCACGACTTCAGTGGAGGAAGTTACTGCAGATGTGGTGGAAATCGGCAGAGAACTAGACTCAGAAATGGAGCCTGAAGACAGGACTGAATTGCTGCCCTCTCGTGATCAACCGTTAGTGGATGAGGAGTTGCTTTTCATGGGGGAGCAAACAAAATGGTTTCTTGATGGAATCTCCTCCTGGGGAAGATGCTGTGAAGACTGTTGAAATGACGACCGAGGATTTAGAAGAGTGCGTCAACTGAGGTGATAAAGCAGCAGGGTTGGAGAGGACTGACTCCTATTTTGAAAGAAGTTCTCCTCAAAATGCTCTCAAGCTGCATCACGTGTGCCAGAGAGATCATTCATGAAGGGAAGGGCCGATCAGTGCAGTAAGTTCCACTGTTGTTTTGTTTGAAGAAATTGCCACAGCCAGCCTGACCTGCAGCAGCCGTCAGTCAGCAGCCATCCACACTGAGGTGCGACCGTCCACCAGCAGCAAGTTTACAGCTGCCGAAGGTCAGATAACAGTTCATATTGTTTAGCAATAAAGTATTTTTAAAGGTATGTACATTGTGTTTTTTTTTTTTTTACACATAACACTATTACACACTGAATAGACTAGAATGTAGTGCAAACCTAACTTTTATATGCACCGGAGCAACAAAAAAATAAATTTGACTTGCTTTATTGTGATATTTGCTTTATTGCCGTGGTCTGGAGCCAAATCTGCAATATCTCTGAGGTATCTCTGTTACATAGATAGATAGATAGAGAGAGAGAGAGATTTGCTATATCTATCTCTATTTGAGCACTCATACATACACATTGTCAAAACTGAGCAAAATCAAATAAAAGTAACAATAAAAATAATCTGATAAGTTAAATATGATGCTAATTACCATGCCTGTTGTAGTTACACTCAAGTGGAGATATTTTTACCTACATAACTACTGGTGTTATTTGTCCAGAATTAAATCAAATTTTTTTTCTATCGTGTGGCAGCTTTGATTTGTTTTCTGGTGCCTGGAGTCAACATCACTGTTGATGGGAATGTCTCAACAATTACAGCCTCCCATTTCTTTGAAGATAAATGTACTGATTTAGTGATCCAGGCTTTAGTTTCTGCGTTCTTAATTTTCCCCTTTTGTTCTTGTCCACTTCTATGGTCGAACCAGTAATTTTCAAACTGTGTGACATATTTTTGAGTCTTATAAGTATCATCAGCACATAGGAAAAGAATGAAGATTACACTGAAATGAACCAGGAAGGCATGGGTGATAATTTCACACAGTTGTGGGCATTCTGACTATGTCACAGAACCTATGGAAGCATCCCCAAATAGTGTGTCTACCAGTTGTCACTGCTCATCCCGTGTCACTGTTCACCACACTGACGGTGACTGGGTCATTTTGTGAGCAGAGCTCTGATTAAGACTCAGGTCATAATTCCAGGTTCAAAGCTCTTTCTACTACATTATTCATAACAGCATTAAGACAACAACAACTGATGTTTTTGTGGAACTGTAGAGTGTCTCACCGATCATGCATGCTAGACAGACTGAATATCATTGATCTTTTTTACGTAACGATGCACTGTACAAAAATCACAACAGGTAGTAGATGACCAGTAATTGGGATGTATCTCAGACTCATTGGTCATTGGAGGAGCTTTCCCTCCCTGATTACAAATACTCAACTGGTAACCATTAACCAGGTTAACAGATCAGAATACCCCATTCTGAATCCCTTGGATTAATCAGTTGGGCTAAGTTGATGTTTGCTAGCCACTTTCCCTACTATTTAGTCTTATCCAGTGTAATTATGTCTTGGTGGTGAAACAACCAAATCAATAAGAAAAATAAAAATTTACTGTATCTTCTTGTTCCACATCATTGCCTTCAATATGGCACTTGAGATTTTAATTTTCTAAGACAACATTATCACTTAGGGTTTAGGCATCTCTTAATCTGCTGACTGATGGAGTGTGTGGCAGGCATTTTCACACCAGGACCATATGTGATATAATTACCTGAGCATCACAAAGGAGATAGGTATAGGAGCCCTCGCGGATCTGTTACAGGGACGACGATGCTTAGGGTAGTGAGAGTAGGAGCGGAAATTGATGGTAGGGAAATAGTTAAAGGCAATCGATATGAATTGGAACGCCCTTGTTTGTTTTCTTTTGAAACCTTAAAGTTATCCAAATGGAGTGTTAATTTTAAAAAACTGTTTTCTTGGGAGAAGACAATATTTTGAAATGTTTTTAATTTACGAGAGCCCGTTTCCTTCAGTCTCCCATTGCTGCATGAGGTTGAACAAATGTTAGCGGCAACTAATTAATTAAGTTTGCAGAAAGTAGCAGCAGGGGATTGGAAACTTGAAGTGGAAGTGAGCTTTTTGACTGTAAACATGTTGCCTGCCTGAGAGACTCTATCTGGACTGCGTGCTTGCTGAGTTTTCCAAAGAAATGCAGTATCTCTGGGAAATTCAGGCTTGGCAAAGGGAAAAAAAATAACATTGTCTCTTGCTGGCAAATCCATTCATTCATTTCTTGGGTTTGTCTCTTGTGTTTTGCTTGGTTCTGGCCAGACACTATGATGATGCTATCCTCTCTGGGATGAAGGTGGCCCCATAGTACCTGTCCTCAGAAGGAAAGGAACTAATATTTGTGAGTACTTTTTCTATGGCTCTTTAGATGTATCCTTTCATTTCCTTCTGTAAAGCCGATATAACTCTGTCTTTTTACCGAGAAGAAAAGTACAACTCAGAATTGGAGAACTCACTTGGGATCAGTTTACAGGCAATGAAATTGGGATTCGAACCCAGACTAATCTGACGTGCAGTTTTTCGCTACCAGGATGCTTAATTAGCTGCAGCCTCTTGCCTGGGTTCCCTTATGGCCGGGGGAACTGTAACTCAGGGGAAAGACATAGGGCCATGGGATGTGGGAGGGTGATTTTCGGACCTGAAGGTAATCTGCAGATCACACTGAAAAATACTGAGTTAGAGCTATTCCTGAGAAAGATTCCATGAACAGGAGTCCTCATGACTGTGTTGGGCTAGTCATCTTCCTTTCCTCAAGATTTTGAACCCAGACATCACATCGGAAAAAGTGCAGGGGTTAAAGCTGAAAGGAGATGATATAGAGAGAGAGGCCAGCGTGGCTGCAAGGGAGGGATTCTGGGAAATCCGAGTTTAGGAGGGAGTGGACAATCATGATGAATCCACAGGAAGTTGTTGTTGTTGTTTTTAGATTTTTTTTTGAATTTATTAGAGAGAGAACGAGGAGGGAGGGGCTGAGGGAGAAGTAGACTCCCTGCTGAGCTGGGCACCCACCGTGGGACTCAATCCCAGGAGTCTGAGATCATGACTTAAGTCAAAGGCAGATACTTAACCAACTGTTACTCAAAACTCCATGTCCATCATGGGGCTTGAACTCATGACCATGAGATCAAAAGTCATACCCTCTGCAGACTGAGCCAGCCCAGCACCCCCACAGGGAGCTTTCTGTAGAGAGGAGGTAAGAGCAAAGGCAGAGAGACAAGTAAGGACAAAAGTTGACACAGAGTTGACTCCCAGCCTTTGGGGCTGTTTCAGTTCCCAGGGTCTTCATGTTCCCATCACGATGCAAGGGATGTTGATCTTGCCATGACAAGCCTACCACTTCAGTTTCATCATTTTGCTCTTTGAGCTGCCAACACGGGGCACTAGGACTATATAGATTAGAGACTTGTAGAGGACATTTGTTAGGAATGCCATAAATTCAGCAACCAATTCAGGTTGCTGAAAAAATTCTGGACTTATCTAAGGAGAACTGCACGGGGGTTTTCTCAGAGATTAAATAGGACTTAAGTCGGATCATTGGTTTTTTATTGAGTTTTTGATGGATATTCCTGGTAAAAGCAATCAATACAGAGTAAAAATTATAGTATCTACACCTGTACTTGGTAAAATATATTAGAGTCTACAGCTTGCCTGAAAAAAATGGAATGTTCTTGACTAAGTTTAGGTCTCCAAACCTTAAATCAGTAAAATTACACAGTAGAAGTTATGTTTTCAGTGGAAACTCAACCGAAACTATGAGTGATGTCATTTTATATGGTAAAAAATACTGATGAATAAATCAAATCTCGGTTGTAAATTTATGTAAAAAAAATTGAGCTAGACATGTCAGTAAATAAGAATGAAGTAGAAAATACTGGTAAAGCTTGCCTATTCTATATAGGAATTATTTGTGGAATTAATTTGGGCTAATGGGAACTTCTTCAATAGTATGTCATGGCAGGCTCTTGGCTCTGGCTCCAACAACTAAAAACAAAAGTGGAATATATTGAAAAACTGTATTTTTAAAGACATTCGAGAACTAAGAAACAAAAAGTATTAGATACATTAAAATTCCAGAGGGAAGTTTGCTTCCTGGGTTAGCTGAGGTTACTGGCTGTTTTGTTTCCTGGGGACAACTATACGTATGGTCACAGGCTGAGGGTCGGTCAGGCATGGCCTAGACGGAGGGACTCTGCAGGGGAAAGACAAACTGCTGAGAAAGCTGGCAAGCTAGGATCTAGAAGGGCTCTAGATGTCTTAGCCAGTTTTCTTAGGGGACATGTGCCGAGTACTGGGGTGGCCCAAGAGTCTGGGAGGCTGGGCTGGGAAAACAGAGGACAGTGTCTTTCTGCTGTCAAGTGCTCTGACAACCATCCCGATGATGGAAGGACCTACAGCGAACACACAGTTGTCCTTGAAAGATTTGAAAACAGGGGTGGACTTTTTCTAATGGACGTTTCAATCTGGCTCCAAGTCAGCCCAGTTCCACACTGGACTGAGGTGATCAATTCCTTTCCCCATCTGCCTTCCAGAGGAATGTACAGACCGTCTGGGGGAAATAACAAAGACCCGTCTCTGTAAGACTTCTTACACGTGGTGTTGCCTATACAGTAAAATATTATGAGGCAGGTGATGAAGCAGAAAAACAAGACTAACAATTAAGAGAAAAGCAAGGAATAGATGTAAATCCACAGATGATCCAGATATTGGAATTTGTTCAAAGGCTTTAAAAGAGCTAGTATAAATATGCTAAAGAAAATGGAAGAAAAGATGTACAAAAGAGGAGAAAAGATGGGAGAGAACCAACTGAGAGTTTGAGTCTATATAAAGGTATCAATCAGATGTTCTGAAACCTAAAAATATTATGTCTGATATTAAAGACTTCCCTGGCTAAGTCTAGCAGCTCACCAGGTGCAGCAGAAGACAGAATTAGTGAACTCAGAGTCGGACCCAAAGAAAATAGCCAAACTGTATCACAAGGGGAAAAAAAATACTGAGCAGAAGAGATAAATGGGACATAGTGAAATGTTTTAGCACATTTATAAATTGGAGTCCCGGGAGGATAAGAGAGTGGCAATGAGGAAGGAGAAATATTTGAAGAGATAATTGTCAAGTATTTTCCAAAAATTGATGAAACACACAAACCTCTAGATTCAAGAGGCTTGGCAAACTCCAAGCAGGATAAACACAAACTGCCCCCAGCCCTGGCCTTTGGAGACGCCAGGGTGAAGCTGGTAAAACCAGAGATACACAGAACCAATGGAGTCTGCTCTAGGAAATAGCTTCTTTATGAAAATTCACTGGTGTTGGTATTCCTCTGATTAAAATGTCTACATTTACAGGTATAAAAGCAGCGTGTTCCTGAGGTCCAAATTGGAGGAGGAAAACCAAAGGAAAATCAAAGGCAGGGCTCGAGCATCATCTTTTTCCTGGTATGTGTGGGTGAGTTTGTTCCTCGCCATGATAGAACCTACCTGGAGTCCTCATCTGAGTATTTCTCCTTTACCAACGCTCTTGTTCCCTCACCTGATCATTTTAGTTTTGGGGCTGAATGTAGGGCCTTTAGTTCTGCTTTTTTGCTTAATTGCTCTCCTGAATCTTGGAATGCCTAGATTTTCAAAGTGGCATTGCTTTGGCTGTTACTGTTTCATCAGGTGAGTGAGCGGCCTGGAGTGCTCTGGTCGGAGAACCATCTTGATCCCGGTAGTGTCCGGTAGTCAATCGCTTTTGCCGTTGGGGTCTATTTCCTATCGGTGGAGCAGATGGTCAGGAAGGAATAGTGCAATGGATTGTATTTACTATTCTGGGTTTGCTCACGTGATTTTGTTTTAAGTAGAGACTACACAAATCTTACAAAACAGGTAGTCCCTAACAGGTGGATAGTGGGAGTGTACTTAAAACACCTGGAGAGGGATGGATGTCAACCAGTGTCCTATCTTTTCATGCAGATGACAGAATAGATGTGTCTTATCTCACTTGAACATTTCTCGGTGCCTACACTTTTCCAGTTATGCCTTGCTGTAGGTCTTAAGGTGGTTTACGTGCTTTCTTTTCCCTGTCTGGTTGGTTCCTGAGCCAGTAGTAGGCAAACCTGGTACTGGATCGAGATCCTCATGACATAGCGAGTGCGATCTAGAATTGTGATTGGCTGCTCAGGGCAAGAGTCAAGTGTGCATGTATGTAGTCCTTGTATGTAACCTCCCTCGTTAGCCCTGTTCTCTCACAGATTCTGGGGGACTGTCAGCACTGCGGCCCTCTTATGTGGGGCCCCTAGATTGCTACCTAGCTCTTGTCATTCTCTTTCCCAAGAGATAGATCCTGATCCGATGCTCCTGGCTGTTATCTGGGGTTCATTCCCACCTACTATGTCTATATTCAAGTTCATTATTTCCTTTAATGTTTTTATTGATCACTCAATGTGTGTCTGCTGCCACGCCAGGTGCTGAAAATGCAGTGGTCAACAAAATGGTCTAAACCTTGTTCTCGGGGAGTTCATATTCTGCTGGGGAAGAAAGACACTAAATAAATAACCAGACAAATAAATATCTGATGATAAATTGGGATAAGCACTATGAAGGATGAGAACAAAATTCTCAACGGAAATACCAAGCAGATCTAATGCAGATTGGGTCAGGGACCCGGGAAAAGCTTTTGGAATCAGGCAAGTGAAGATTATGGGGGAAAGTGCTCCCGATTGAGAAGGAAGCAGGTGAATGGCTCAGAGGTGGTGCTGAGCCTGGCTTTTCTGATGGCTTTCCTTGTGACCAGTGACATCAGAGCCGTGGTTGCCAAGCCCGGCTCTTTGAGTTTCCTGTGGCTGCCATAACTAATCCCTGCCGAGTTAGTGGTTTCAAACAATAGAACCTATTTTCTCATAGATCTGGAGGCCAGACGTCCAAAATCAGCAATACAGCACTGAAATCCGGGTGTCACCGGGGCAGTACTCCTTCTAGATGCTTCAAGAGGGAATCCATTCCTTGCCTCTGTCGGTTTCTGGGGGCAGCCAGCGTTCTCGGGCTTGTGACCACATCACTGCAGTCCTCAATGCTGCAAGACGGCAGATCTTCAGCTCTCTCCCTCTGCCTCATCTTCACATTAACCTCTTCTCGTGTGTGTCTCATTCCCTCGGCCTCCGTTTTATAGGGACACTCTCGAGAGCATGCAGAGCCCACCTGAATAACATAGCATTGTCTCTTCATCTCGAGATCCTTAATCACATCTGCAAATCCTCTTCTGCCATCTAGATACCATCTATGGGTTCCAGGGATCAGGACCTGATCTCTTTGGGGGCTGACAGTCAGTCACTTGGATGTCATCGGGAACTCCTAACTATGCAATTGCTTGGGCTCCACTTCAGATAATTAGGTCAGAATCTCTGGGTGAGTCTTGGGCATGGGTATTTTTGAAATGCTCCCCAGGTGACTCTACTGTGTCACTAGGACTGAGAGCTATTGATGAGTGTAGAGCGAGGGAAGAGTGTGTGCAGGGGCAGGCAGGAAGTCATCATCCTTTACGGACCTCTGCTGCCCTCTGACCTTGGTAAGCCCGCTCAGCTAACGACCCTGTCTGAATGAGGCCCTCACTTCATGGGCCTTTTTGAAAGGGTTTGTGATCTACTGCCCTGGGATTCTTGGTCCTACCTCCTTCAATCCTTACTACTTCTTTCCATCAAGCTGACACCCGGGTGTGTGACCCCCGAGTCAGTCCAAATGGTGAAGAAGATACAGAGCCAACAAACCGATGGAGAGCAAACCTAGCTGTCTTCTCACAAATGTAGAGTTGAGTGCCCTGGAGTTGGAAGCCCAAGTCTGGAAAGCGCGTATGGACGTACATGCGTCAATTTGTAAAAACAACGAACGTCAGTCCGCACTACAAACCAGTGTTAGAGGCAGGCCCAGAATTGGGGAACATGCTGGGAGCCTGAGCCCTCCAAAACTCACTACTTGTTTTAGCCATGAAAGATAAGTTTTTTTCTTTCTCACTGTACCTACTTACCTGTAAAAAAATATTGATTCTTTTTCAGTGAATATATTTGGGGGGAAATCAGAATTTGGCCTATGAAGACTCTCCTCCCCACCTCCCCATTGCTATCTGGAGCCTTGGCCCTAAGGACAAACGTAGTCTCACAAGCGTGTAGGCCTGTCACTTGGGAGCTCTGGGAAAGACCATGTCATCTGCTGAGAGTATGATCATCTGAGAAAAAGATCCAATTTAGGGAGTTCCTATAAAGCCTCCCTAGCTCTTTGCTATTAGATCAACATTTTCAAATGGCAGTTTGAGAGAAATTCCCAAGCCCAGCTCATTACTGGCCCACTGGGGATTAATCTGAGGGCAGCCATCTTTGTTTCGACAACCACTAAATTGTCTCCCGGGAAGCGATGAAGCAGTGATCTCCCTTTGGAGGCTGCAGTCTTTTCATGGTCAGATCTGCTGATAGGCATCAACAGCAAGACAGTGTTGCTTGCATGAGTTGCATTTTTAAGTACCAGGAATGTTTAACTGGAAATTTTTCGTGGATGGGTCCATGGTCTATGTCCATCCTCCTCCTGTCCTGACGCATGGTGTCACGCCATCTCTAGCACAGTGTCGCATTCAGTTTGCTACTACTTGTTGCTGACATAACCTTACCCAGGGCTGGATATCACGGAGAGATTCAGTGAAAACATGGTGCTTCTTTTGGAAAGTCCTTCTACCACCTTCCCCCTCCTAACTACCCTCCCCTTGTTTCCGTAACTACGTGGACCAGATTATTTCACAACCCTTGGTGAAGACATTAACATGTGTCTGTTTCCTAGTGGTTTCACCTAGGGGTACTCCCTCAATCAAGAGAAGCTGAACGGTGCTGTCGTTTCTCCTGGGTCCTTGGTGCTAAGCATGCTCAGTGCTTAAAAAAAAAAAAAAAAATCTGAATTTATGTTGGACTCCCTTTCAGAGCCCTTTTAAAAAACTTTCTATTTCATACGTCCTCCATTTTCCAAAATGGCAGTTGCATGTCTCGTGACTATCTCACCTTTTGCCTCGATGATCTCATCTAAGTGGAAACCTATGAGTCATCACATGGTCATCACAAAAAATTCTTGCCTGCTAAGATCTGGCAGGTGATCCCAGTAATACCTTTCTTATCTAGGAAGTAGTTCAATTATTTTCACCTATGACAAAACGCTGAACTCACTCAGGAAGAGAGGACAGAGGGATTGGAATTGCTAGCTCCCACCTCTCCCCCACCCCCTTTGTGGGGTAAGGCGGCTGAAAACAGCCTTGCTCTCAAGCATGAATTCCCCTCTTTCTCCGAAGAGCAGCCATGTCCGAGGCATTGGCATGCAAACACTTGCAAAGTGAAAATGGATACACTTCCACAGCTCCTCATCCCTGGCCTCCCGAGGACAGCTTGCCAACCGTGCATGCATGTTGGTTTGGCACTGAGACAAATGTTCCCTGGAGCATAGACTGAAACCACCAAACTGATATCACATGGGACCCCAGCCAAATCCTGACCTCGCTCTCTGTAGGTGAGCGGCTGCGGAATTAACCTGTGATGGTCTCCTGCTCTCGCCTGGTTGGTGTCCTGGGTTTTTGGTTTGGGTTTGGGGTTTTTTTTTTTTTTTTTTTTTTTTTCAATGGCAACATTTGAATCTTACTGCTCTTCTCACTCCCCGGTATCTACCAGCCACAAAACCGCTTTCCTGGTCTTGGCTTGTGAACAGTGGGCTGCTTCTTGGCTCCAAGAAATGGGCAAACCACATGATTTCTCCTTGCCTGGTGTCTTCTTGCCCTTTGGGAGAGAAGGGCCACTCATAGACTGTTCCAGAATCGTGCCTGGGTGGCAGGGCGTCGCGGGTGTCTGTGATCGCTGTCTGCTCCTTTTGCCTCCTCCTCCTCTGCATTTTCTCCCACTGCTCCAACTCTTCCCATCCCCTTTTTTTGTTTCCAACCCTTATTTATTCAGAGCTTCCAATATTCTAAGTTTTTCATGAATTCAGGGCTTTAATTTAGCATGTGGGGTGCTGGCTCTTCCAGCAAGCTGCTTTGGTCATTATTTCCAACTTGAGGGAATAAAGAGGCAGCAGGGTGCACTGGGGAGAGTGGGGGCTGGAGGCCAGAAGGCTCAGTACTAGTCCCAGCTCCACTTCTAATAGGCTGTGGGACCCCGGCCGGGACACACCCTGGCCGCCAGCCTCGGTGTCCTCTCCCGAGTCGGGGGTGAGCCGTTTGGACACACAGATTTCTGAGACTCGTCCCATCCCATCATTCTGGGGGGCTCACGGTCGAAGTGAAACCCATATGGGGTTGTGCCAATCTCACTTCCCTTTTTCTTTTGAAAAACTTTATTGTTAAATGAGTGAATGAAGAGATGTGAGCAGAGTCCCTAAGCTCGATGTCTCCAGCGCAGAACGCTGGAGGGAGGGAATCTTTCTTTATATCGGTGTCCAGAGGCTCAGAGCCTAGAATTGAAGTTCAAGACACTTCCTGTCTTGAAATGTGCAACCGTGTTTTCCACTCGGGTAAGAAAAAGAGGCACGGGGTATTGGCTGCTTTTTTAAGAATCCAGTTCCTGTACTGGAGCACAAACACGCACAACTGTTCAAGTAAAATTGTACTTTTGGAAGGAAAAGGTTAAAGTTGGCTACTGATATTCATCAGGAGATGGATATTTAATCTTTAATCTCTTGTCCTAGGCCTCTACTTTGGATCAACTCATTATCCCGAATAAACGATGTGTCATTCCCATTATTTATGTTTCACTGCAGCCAAAGTATCTAGAGCTCGTTTTAGTGAGCGCCATTCATTTCGACCCTTTCAGTATTAATCTCCCTGCTAACATCTTTCCTGTTCTATGTGCTGTCCCCTATTTGCTTTTATGTTTTCTGCCGAGTGTTTATAAAAGGATAATCTTTTACAAAGCAGACAGAATTTTTGTGTATAAACTGCTCTGTTTGAATGCCTCATTGATATACCATCTAAAAACTGAAGTGTTCAGCAAGATTAGCAAAGCCCCGAGCTATTGAGCTGGGGAAAACATGAGAACCGGTCCCTTCTGTACAGGAGGCAAAGGTGACGAAGGATGCCTTTGCTTTCGCAGTAGTCGTGAAAGCGGAGCTGGGGCCTGCACGGGTCCTCCTGGGCCTGGTTGCCTAGAAATTAAAGGAGTGCGAGGCGAGCGGCTCAGAAGTCACTCGGAAAGGGGTAAAGAGCGCGGGGGGGCCGGTGACTTCTTCCCTGGGATTCGCTCAGCAAACGCGAGGGCTCTCCAAATGCTGAATTTGCGTCAAGTTTCCACTTCAGCTAAACCCTTTGCAACTTGCCCGAGGTGTCTGCACACCATTGCTCAGTTGCTCGTGGAGGCTAAACGATTTGCGTTCTTCTGGTCTACCTTGTCCAAAGGGCAGGAGGAGCTAAGCTAGGATAGGGGCGGGGCAGGGGTGGGGGAGGCAGTCACTCCTGCCGCCTCCGTCTTCTCTCTCCAGGGACTGGGATCTCGTCCAAATGGCTCTCTTTTGCAGGGGGGAGGGAAGATCACTTCATTTTACAATGGACAAAGAAGGTTCCTTTGTGGAATTTTGCATGGCATGGGGTCGCAAATATGCCACTGATAAAAAGAGTTAACAGATGGACTCTGAGAATAGGAATACATTCAAGAAAAAAAAAATTTTTTTTTTTTTAAATCAGTGGAAGGGGGTTGCGAGTCTGGCCACGGTGGGAGCTGAGCATGGGAAGCCGCGCTGATTTGTACCTTAGACAGGGCAAGTGCTGCTGGTAGAGATGCATGGAAGCATCTGAAACACAGCCTGTGCTGGGCTTCTAGTTGGCAATGCTGTGGGGGAAAAAACATCCCAAGATGCACGGTGCCAAAAATTATACGTGCCTTCAAAGTGTAATTTTTTCCAACAAATTGATCACTTGTTTACTCAATAGGAAAGTGTATTATTTTCTAAGAGGTGCCCTCTGTAGACCTGAGAATTTTGCCTCCATTCCACATTTATCAGGGAAAAGTTCAAGATGGACATACGGTTGGGCCATCCTAATGGCAAAACGCTGAAATGGTAAGGGCTCGCCAAATGTCTCCTGAAGATCTCCACTTTTAAAAACACTCCGAGTGAATCCATCAAAAACTCCGCCAACAGTCAAGCACTGTTTAGGATTTTGGTTTCGCTCACTACCACCACTGTTGACCGCAGACGATGGCGTTGCCTAGGATGGGCGCCCTTGCCTTCATCTGCGATCTGTACCAAGATGAGGGTGGACCGACTTTGGGGAAGAACTTGAATCCTCATTCTTTGGGGGCCCTCTGTGTGGCTGTGGGAAAGGGGACACCAAAGGACAGTTCTGCCTCACCCCTTGGCAAGATAGGGTTGTCCTTGGGGTTGGCGGAGGGACTGGGGGAAGTGGGAGTTCCTACAGTGAGCCTGGCCAACCGCAGTAACCAAAAGAAGACAGCAATGAGGTTCTCCTGCCGGGGAGCCGACGACCTCTTGATGGTAGGGAAGGTCCGAAGGTTGGCTCCTTTGGTTTTGACCTTGACACCTTAACAAATACACAAAATGCAGAGGGCCCGCTCTAGTTATTCGAAGGGTCCATCGCAGTGAAGCCTTGTTTGGAACTTCATTTCTTCTCCTTGTTTGTTTTACACCATTGTTTCTCTTCCCTTCTTTTCTCTTTGATTTTCTTTGCTTCCTGCCCTCCCTCCTTCTCTCCCTCCCTCCTTCCTTTCCCGGCCTCCCTTTCTTCCTCTTCCTCTCTCTGTCTTCTCCTTTCTTCATCTTGGAGCTACTGGGGATGATAGAGTTTAGAAACACGGTCCTTGCTCTGAAAGGGTGACAGTCAAAGTTGGTGAACGTGGGCCAGCACAGAAAGCGTCTCGCGTAAGGATGGCCCGTCGAGCTCATTTGGCATTTTGGCGCCTATCACTTATTAGCAGCTCCCTGGGGCCGTGTGCCGAGAGGATTCTGAGATCAGAACTGGGCTCAGAGGGAATGACTGTCCTGATCAACGAGATGTGACAGCAAAGGACATAAAGGGAGTGGAAAGAGAAGCACTCGTGGCAGAAGCTTGCCATCTTGGGTCTACATCAGGGTTTATCAACTGCGGCACTACTGACATTTGGACTAGATAATTCTTTGTTGTGGGGGCCATCCCGGGAGCCGTGGGAAGCTGAGCAGCATCCCTGTCTTCTATGAACCAGATGCCAGTAGCACACTCACAGTTGTGACAACTGAAACTGTCTCGAGATATTGCCAAGTGTCCCCCAGGGGGTAAAATTGCCCCTGTTTTAAAACCATGGGTCTAACTAATTACCACCAGACTAAATACAGGGAAGCAAATGAGAAAGTTAAAGGGGCTGCAAGGATGCAGAGCTTCGGGGAGGAGGTGAGGTCATGTGGGAAATGTGGCACGTGTGATGGCAGAGAAGAACGTCTCAGTCACCCCTGTTGTCTGCTAGGCTGTGTGTTGTGTGCCGTATTTCCACAGTTCCAGGATCCTGTGCACGACTGGACCACAACCCTGCGGGATAGAGCCTGAGATCCCAGCAGGAAAGACCGAAGTCTACTGTAGTTTATCCGAGCCTGAGCGGGGTGGACCTTTGGATCCCATTATTGCTATAGGCGGAGTGTTCTGTGCTGGAGATTTCAATAAATGAAGATGGTGATGCTCCTTAGAGCTCACTAGAAGGTGAGCTCACATGTGGGGGGACAGGATGTTCCCTGTGCGGCCATGAGAATCCCTGATGAGTAACGGGACCTGGGACCCTAGGAAATGAGGGCCACTGGGATCATAGCCGTTATATATCCCCTTTACAGGGGGTTAATTCATCTTACATGTCCTGACTTGATCTGAGCATTGGTAAAGACTGAACAAATGCTAATGTATTGGATAAAGTAAACCGATGGCTTCAGGACACATTCAAAGTGCCCAGCTTAATTCCAGACCCTGTTTCAGTTTATGACACTGAAGTATTTCAGCACGGCTCGTCTTGGTGCCGTGGAAGGTCTGGGTTTGCCTTCGAGCTCTGCTCATGGCTCAGAAGCTTGAGACAAGTTTGACACCAGCAAGTCACCTCATCTCCTTGACCCTCAGATTGGTGTCTGTAAGATGGGGATAGTATTTCCTGCCTAGCAAGGTTGTCATGAGAGGATATCAGTCTGAGGCTGTCTCAGGAATTGGCACAGATCAGGGGGTTAAAAAAAAAAAGGCATTAGTTGCCTTCCTTCTTTTTTTCTTTTAAAAAAATTAAAAATATATTTGATTTATTTGACAGAGAGAGCACAAGCGGGAGGGGGGGGCAGCAGACGGAGGGAGAAGCAGGCTCCCCACTGAGCAAGGAGCCTGATTCGGGGCTCGATCCCAGGACCCTGGGACCATGACCTGAGCCGAAGGCAGACACTTAGCCGCCTGAGCCACCCAGGCATCCCTAGTTGCCTTCTGTCTTGCCCTTCTCCCTCTGAGTCTTGTTGTCATTCTTCTCCTAAGTTAAGATAGTGGGAAAGGACAAGGACTTCTGGTTTCTGGTAAAGGTTTCCTTGAAGCTCCCTTGCATCCCATTCCACCCACTTCCGGGACACTGACAGCTAAGAAAACAAGCGCAAGCCTCAGGTCGGACGGAAGGTTTGAGCGAGCGAGTGAGTGAGTGAGTATAAACCTGTCTAGTATGTCCCCTGGGCATCTCTGGTACCTGGGAGCATCCTTCCTCTTCCCTTCCACGTGTCTATGCTGTGGGCAGGCATGATGTGGGACTGTTTCTCTAGTCTGGTAGGTTTATTCATAGTGAATAAAAAACAAAAGTCATCTCAAGGAGCCCAAAGAGAGAATGTATCTATCATCTCAGTTTCTTCCCAGAAGCTCATTGGATTGAACTGTGAAAACCTCAGTATTTAGACGGGAAGGGACTTCATGGAGGACATGAAGTCTAGCTCATTCTCTTCCCAGATGGGTTCCGCAGAGCCTGGGGCGTGAGGGCTCACCTGACTAGCATGACTGTCTTGTTAGAAAGTCTTGGGACCGGAGCCGGGGTCTCTTTGGATCTGAGCGCTCAGCCCGAGTCTCCCAGTACCAGCCTCTCTGCATTGAGCTGCTTGGCTTCTTCTGCCCTGGACCAAATGACAGTTGTTAATGGGCCCTGCTTTATGGATTTATTCCTTTCTTCCTAACCGGGCCAGGTTGACACATTTTTTTCAACACCACTGCAGTCATTTGCAGGCGTACATCTACTGTGTTCACATCACAACCTTACCGCTCACCAGGTCTGAGGCACTGGGCAAGTTCCTTAACTATATGAGCTTTGCCTTAGTCAAGGTTGTCCAGGGAAACAGACCAATAGGAAACTGTCTACCCAACCATCTACCATCTATTCGTCTAGCTCTCTGTGAAATACATACATATGTGTATGTACACATATGTAAGAATTGGAATTGGTTCACAAGTCCCAAAATCTGCAGTTGCCAAGCTAGAGACCCAGGAAGAACTGATGTTTTCATTTGCATCTGAAGGCGGGAAAAAACCTGATATTCCAGCTCGAAGGCAGCGAGGCTAGAGGAATGCCACCTTCCTCCAGGGAGAGTCAGCATTTTTGTTCTGTAAGCACTTCAACTGATTTGATGAGACCCACCCCATTACTGAGGGTCGTCTGTTCAGTCTACCAATCAAACATTAATCTCCTCCAGAAACACCCTCACATACACCCCCGGAATAATGTTTAACCAAATATCTGGGGACCCTGTGATCCAGTCAAGTGGACGTGTAAGATTAACCATCATAAGCTTCTATCTCCTTCCTTCTTTGTAGAACGGGGGTAATAATAGCATTTATGGGGTTAATGAGAACCTTCTCTTGATCTTATGAGTTCACAAAAATAAAAGTTAGTGAATGCCTTTACAGTATTTCAGTAAGTGCTATTGTTAATGTCATTGTTTTGGGAAGCCCTTACAGATGGAGACTAAGTTCCAGAGAGACGGAGGTGCGGGTGCCCGGGAAGGCGGAGAGAGGCAGGGCTTCACGGCTCCGTGACCTGCGTCCTCATACACACGGACCCACGCTTGGTTTAATGCGTCGTCATTGCTGTCTCAAAACGCTTAATAATTTTGAAGAAGGGGCCCTGCATTTTCATTTTGCACTGGACCTTGCCAATTATGTAGCTGGTCCTGGAGTAAGGGATAGGAATCTTTAAATAATGCCCAACGAGGTGTTAGTGAGCTCTCTGGGCTTTGCCCCATCCCAGCTTCCCCTCCCTCCCCCGCTGAATTCTGCAGGCATGAAAACTGCCACAAGACATTCATTTTTAATGACTTGTTATGGGCTTCTTAGCAATATATCTTTGGGTATTAAGGTGTGGAGTCAGAGACTTAAAATGATTGATGTCTTTGCTCCACACAAGGGGTCTCCCACACTTACCTAGTGCCAGATACCCACTGGGGAAATTTATGGGAGCTCTTGGCAGCCTAAGCGGCCATCAAATATTAATCAAAAATATGTAATAACTAATATATACTTAAAGAATTGAAGAAAATTAATATTCAAGGGAAGCATTCAGGGACCCATAAAAATAACAAATGCTAAAGAGACTCAGTCAAGGTTGGCAGGTTCAGAGCTCACCCTGTTCTCAGACTTGCTTGGAGACTCTGGGTTTACTGCCTGATCCTCAGATGCTGAGATAGCAAGAAAGGGGGCTTAGGGCTCATTCCATTGGATCTGGACTCCTACTGATGAAAGGAGCGAACTCCTACTTCAAGACACTGCATTTCTAGCCCCCAGCCCCCTTTCCTCTGTATTTCCCTCACGTGACACCAACATACCCGATCCACATTCTCTATGGGATTCTCTCCCGGCAGCCCCTTGGAGATAGACTGTGTCTCCTCTCCTTACACATTTTCAACACCCCCTAGAGCAGTGGTTTCCATAAACTATTAAGCTGAACCTTACACTATTTCTACTTGCATGGGTCAAAAATGGGCAAATGACAATTTGACATATCTTGACATTAAAAATCCTCAACCTGGGGGCACCTGGGTGGCTCAGTCAGTTAGGCGTGTCCGACTTTTGGTTTTGGCTCAGGTCATGGTCTCAGGGTTGTGAGATGGAGGCTCGCGTCAGGCTGTGTGCTCAGAGTGGGGTCTGCTTGTCCCTCTCCCTCCCTGCGCCTTCCCCTGCTCCCTCTAGCTCCTATTCTGTTTTTCTCTAAATAAATAAACAAAATAAATAAGCAAAATCCTAAAAATCCTAAAAAATCCTAAAAAAATAAAATAAAAATCCTCACACCGGACCTAGCCTTCCTAGGAGAACTTTTCATCAGAACGAATGGCCTCCTCAGAGCAGGCTGGGAGAATTCCCCTGATGCCCAGTTTCAGTGACTGAAACTTCTGATTATCCTATAGGCAACAGGCAACTGTCTAGTCATTTACCGGGGAAGTCTCATTTTGCCTTTCCTCGGCCAAAATAAAGGGGTCTGAAAGTGGATCTGCTGGGGCATGGGCAAAATTAGTTCAGTTCTAATGGCTGCTTTTGATCGAGAAAGTCTATAGTCCTTTCTTCTCACTCATGTTTTTGGTCTTCAGCTCCTTCTCCCTCCTATCCAGCAACAGAGCTCAGATAAGTGGGGTTGCTTGTGTGCGTGGCTTTGCTGATACTGTCCCTGGAGAGACAGGATGCCCGGCTTCACCAGGGACAAGGGAGACTCTTTAATCCCAGAGAGGAGGAGAGATCGGCAGATCGCCTCTGCTTAGAAGGGAGGGGTCGGTTCGGGTGTTGGACCACCATGGCAGTTGCTGGTCTCTTCTGTTATTATGGAAAATCAGGAGCGGAGCCTGTCACTTGTCATCTGTTCTTCGAGTGTAACCAACTTTTCTTTCGTGGGCCATTTGGTGTGACTGTGAATGATGGCTCTGGCTAAATGACACCATCCTGATGGTGGAGTAAACAGAAGTGATGTTGGAACAGGCACCTTGGATCCAGTCTGTGTTGTTGGAGAGCCGCAGAGAGGGTCTGGGATGGAGAGGGAGGCGCAGCGTGCTTGGGGCTGAGGTCCTGCGTGTGTCTCCTTTCGTCTCCCTGAGCTCGTGGGGCTTTCAAGCTGGACTATTGGAGAATGATCCCATATACATTCACTTGGAGTAGATTCCATGTAGAGATGGAGAATGCGCATGACATTTCAGCATCATTTAGCTCATTCTCTCGTTTTCTAAGCCAGGAGATGAAGGTTCAGGGAGGCCAAGCAGCTTGCCTTTGGTCATATGGCAAGTACTGGCAGAGCCGAGACGGGAGCAGGTTTCCTGCCTCTTGGTCATGTGCCCCTTCCCCTCCATCGTGCCCGCATCCCCACACTATGTCCTCTGTTCTTAGGTACCACTGTTTAAATAACAACTGCTTCTTTTTTGAGGATTAAAAAAACAACAACAAAACCCTCTGCTACCCCATTAAATGTACGCACCAGTTGTAAAGCTTAATTTAGAAATATTGAACACTGCATCAAAAACTAATGATGTACTATATGTTGGCTAACTGAACATAATAATAATACTAATAAAAGAAATATTAAAATGAAAAACAATGCATCGAGAGGTAGTATGGAGTGGTGAATAGAACAGTGAGTTCTGGATTTCAGAAATACTAGCCTCCCGTTCTAGGTCGGTCACTTACCTCTGATCTCGGGCTGGTTAATCTCCTCATCTCAGTTTTATCATCTTGGGGCTAAAAATAGTACCTACTTCCAATGGTTGGTGTGATGTGTAGTTGAGATAATATACATAAAATGCTTGGTGCCTGGGGGGCCCAGTCGGTTAAGCATCTGCTTTTAGCTCAGGTCATGATCCCAGGGTCCTGGGATCAAGTCCCGTGTCAAGCTCCTTGCTCAGCAGGAAGTCCGCTTCTCCCTCTGCCTGCTGCTCCCTCTGCTCATGTGTGCTCTCTCTCTCTCTCTTTCTGTCAAATAAATAAATAAATGATCTTTAAAAAATGTACTGAAAATGCTTGGCACAGTCTGGTACATAGTTGGTGCACAATAAATTCGGACTCATTATTATTTGCACACGTTTGTGCGCATATTGGTATCTGTGCATGAAGGGAGTGGCAGGGGAGGCCCTCAGAGGTGGTAGCAAATGCAGTTTTGGGGATGGCTGCCTGGATCTGTTTCAGGGTGGCTGTGAAGGTATTTTCTGAGGCACGGCATATTGCCGTAACCCTTGGTTTCCAAACCCATTTACTGTTCCCTCTCTAAGCAATGCTGAAATCTATCTGTTAATGAGATACACTGTTTCTCATATTTTATGTGTCCTTTCTAACATTCTCTCCCAGGGTTTAGTAAGAGTTCAAGGAGATTATTCAGGCAACATGCAAAGAAGTAGCTTTTGTGTGCATAGATATTTGCTTTGCACATATCTGACACATAATAACTGCTCAGTAAACATCTAGGCTGTTGCTGTTGCCTACCGTGGAGTTGTACCAGAGGGGAGAGAACAAAATAGAATTTCACAAGCAACTTTTGGTTCTTCTATCTGGACGGCACACAAATCTCCCAAGCGTCCTCGCCACCCATTTGGGAGGAATCGGATGTGTTCTTTCCATTGTACAGATGGAGTAACCGAGAGATTGAAAAGTGACATCACCAACAGGCGGTGACCTAACGAGTCAGGGCCAGAACCAGGTCTGGAATACAGACTTCCTGGCTCCTGACCCAGGTTCCCTTCTGCCATGCAGCCTTCACTGGGAGGCTGGAGGGACCAGAGAAGTATCTGTTTCAGGGCTCTCTCGGTTGCCCTTGGAAGTTTATCATCTCTCAACTGAATGTTGACCAAAAACACACTAATTCCTGAGGAGACCTTACAGGATGTCCTGTGGAGACCGTTCCTCCCTTTTTTTGTCAGTGCTTTGCTGGCAGATTAAAATTCAGTGGACCCCATTTGTAGGAAGTCTGATAAAATATTCTCATCTCAATCGCAAACAACTTCTCCATCTGCCACTTGGCTGAGAGGATCAGACTCAAACACCCTCACGAGAGGGGAGAGTGATACCAGCAGAGAAGGGTATAGGAAACAGTGAGGTTTTGTGTCTGAACACGATTTCTACCTGGTCTGTTGTCTGATGGAGCCGATTCGTCAGCTGTTCTGCGGCTGGAGTCTCTTCACCAAATTGACCTAATCTGCCTAAAATTCCTTTTGCTTATTATTTAATGTCTCGTAGATGCAGCTCTGTCTAGGCCGTGCATGGATGTTAAGAGAAATAACAAATTTGGGGCCGGGCTGTGGACGTGGATGGGCTAGGGGAGAAAAAGACTGGAGGACATATGAGGTGAGGTGAGCAAAGCTGATCTGGGAAAGTTGATGCAGTTTGCAAAAGATATGGAAGGAAGTCAATGCAATCTACCCAAGAAGGCATTTATAAGGCCTAGTATTGGTGAAACAAAATATTTTGGGGTGAATAGGACATGAAAATTTCCCTTGATTTGAATTGGTGAGGGAAGCATTTCTTCATTCAGCAATCCTTAGCACATACCAGGCACTTTGCTGGATCCTGGAGATGTACTGGTGGACAAGAAAGACAAGGAACCTATCTCTTGGAATTTATTACATCTTAGCAGGAGAAAGCAACAGGAAAACGGTGGCCACGGTTGTCATGAGTCTTTAGAAGGGAATAAGGAGGGTACGGTGATGGAGGGTATCAAGGTAGGGAACATGGTGCTGTTTCAGATCAAGGAAGCTCTAGAGAAGAGCATTATAGGCAAAGTAATTTCAACTGTGAAGATATGAGAAGAGACATCTTGGCACATTCTAGAAACTACCCAAAAGACTATGTAGCGGGGAGAAAGATGACAAAACTAAAATGGAAATCTGGATGGAAAATGACAGTGGTCAGACTGGGATGTGACAGTAGGATGGATGTGGATATATTCAAGATCTTTGGGGTGAAGGGTGGGGGCTGATAGGATTATTGGCCTAGACTGAAGGAGTGGATATGGGAGTCAAAAAAACCACATGGGTTTCTGGTTTAAGAATTTGGCATGTGGCGGTGCTACTCACCATGACAGGAATCACAAAGAGGGAATATATTTGCAAGAGGTGGCATGAAGAATTCCATCTGGGGGCCACATAATTTGAAGAGAATGTCCAAGTAGACATGCTAAGTATGTGTGGATAGATATGTTGGTCTGGAGCTCAAGAAAAACTTTAGGTTGACAACATGTAAACTATTAATTTAGAAAGAGAGAAAAAAGTGAAGTGTTGTATGTATTTAGAGAATGAAGCAGTTAATTCAATGAAGGATATATAGATGTCGTTAGGGACATGTCAAGTTCTGCAAAGGCCATAAGCAAAGGAACAGAAAGCAGATAGAAAAAAAATAGAGAAATGCTCTTCTTTGTATGAAGAAAAGACAGGGTTGATGATTAGTGATATCAAAAGGACTGTACTTCTAAATCCTTCTCCAGGGAAGTTAACTGGGAGAAGGTTCCGTTAAGATGAATATTCAAGCCATAGGCTGAGAAAAGACATTGCAATATAAATGTGACAAGGATTTTAGAGTCATAATATATAAAGAACTTCTAAAAATCAACAATAAGAAGACAAAAAGAATGGGCAAAAATCTTGAATAGACATTTCAAAGATCGTGTACAAATAGCAGGAAGGAGATGAAAAGCTGTTAATCATCAGGGATGATTAAAATCATAGTGAGCTAGTATTTGACACACATGAAAATGGCTAAAACCAAAAAGACTGTCAATACCAAATGTGTGTACGTGGAGGAATCAGAACTTCCTTTGATACATTTGTTGGTAGGAATGAAAAATGACATAACCACTTTGGAGAAGTATCTGGTAGCTGCTTAAAAAATTGATCATATATCTATTGTAGGATTCAGAAATACTACCTTCGAAGTATTTACTCAAGAAAAGTGAAAACATGTGTGCACAAAATGACTTGTACAAAAATGGTAGCAATCTTAGTCATAATGGCCGAAAGCTGGAAATAGCCCAAATTTCCATCGACAAGAAAATGGATAAACAAATAGCAGTTTCTCCAGACAATGGAATACTATTCAGCAAAACAAAGGAACAAACCACTGATTAATGCAACGTCTCAAAAACACTGCTTGGGTGAAAGAAGCCAGACATTAAAAAAAAGTACATGGTCTAGGATTCCATTTATATTGTTATAGAACAGAAAAAATTATAGTCACAGAAATCAGAAAGTGATTGCCTGGTAAGGGGCATAAGGAAACATCCTGGGGTGATGGAAATGGTCTATATCTTAATTAAGTGATAGTTAAAAATTTAAAATTTAAGTGGTAGTTTTGAGTGTATACAATTGCAAAACTCATTGAACCAAATGTTCAAGAAAATTTTTTTTAAAGATTTTATTTATTTATTTGACAGACAGAGATCACAAGTAGGCAGAGAGGCAGGCAGAGAGAGAGAGAGGGAGAAGCAGGCTTCCTGCTGAGCAGAGAGCCCGATGCGGGGCTGGATCCCAGGACCCTGAGATCATGACCTGAGCCGAAGGCAGAGGCTTAACTCACTGAGCCACCCAGGCGCCCCCCAAAATTTTTTAAAACATTTATTTATTTATTTGAGAGAGCAAGAAAGAGAGAATGAGTGGGAGTGGGGGGAGGGGCAGAGGAAGAGAGAGAGGGAGAGAATCTCAAAGAGGCTCCATGCTGAGCACAGAACTGGACGTGGGGCTCGATCTCATGACCCTGAGATCACAACCTGAGCCAAAATCAAGAGTCAGACTATTAACTGACTGAGCTGCCCATGTGGGCCCGCATGTTCAAAATCTTAAGATCTTGCATTTTATTGCGTATAACTCATACCTCCATTTAAAAAAATCCAGATAAGTCTAGCTTCAGAGCCTGCATTCCAGAAGTACTTCCCAATTTTAGGGGGAGAACAAGAAGAAACTACATGGGGGAAATTAATTGAAATGAAATGGGTGAATTTAAATTAGCACGGTCGAATGGTCTTGCTTTCTGAGTCATGACACACATAGTCTCAGCCCACAGTTTCTCAGGTTGATCTGTATTTATGTGGATATATTGGTATTAGATGAATATCACATTGCTGAATTAGAGATGTGAAATTGTTTTTGTGGGTAAAGTTCAGTACGGCCTACATTTATGTGCCACTTACTGAATGCCAGGCCCTGGTTGTGCTGTGTTTCCTAGAGTCGCCTGTTGGCTGCCCAAGGGATAGGTGTTTTGGCTTCTATTTCCCTGGCTTCCTCCATGGTAGGGCTTTTTGCTCTTTTCTTGATTGCTCACAGAATGATGTCTGCACAGAGTGGGCGCTGAGTAAATATTTTGGGAATGAAAGGATGAAGAAATGAATGGTGAATACCAAGTGTGTCATAATCTTTAGGCGTGTAAGAAGTCAGTGTTTAATTTCTCTGTTTAAGTTAATGTCACTATAGGGGCGCCTGGGTGGTTCAGTTGGTTAAATGTCCAACTCTTGATTTCTGCTCAAGTCATGATCTCGGGGTCGTGGGATCGAGCTCTGTGTTGGGCTCTGCGCTCAGTGGGGAGTCTCCTTAAGATTCTCACCCTCCGGGGTGACTGGGTGGCTCAGTGGGTTAAGCCTCTGCCTTCAGCTCAGGTCATGATCTCTGCTTGGCAGGGAGCCTTCTTCCTCCTCTCTCTGCCTGCCTCTCTGCCTACTTGTGATCTCTGTCTGTCAAATAAATAAATAAAATCTTTAAAAAAAAAAAAAAAGATTCTCACTCTCCATCTCCTCACCCCCGCTCACGTGTGCACATGCACATGACCACATACACACACACACACACTCTGTAAAAGATAAATAAATGAAAAAGAAATACAAAAAATGCCACCATAGATCCAACACCAAAAACAAAAACAAAACCCTCACCGGTTTCTTTCTATTCTCTGTGAATTGAAGTAGAACTAATGAAGAAGATACAGAAAATGAAATGGTCTCATTTTCTGTCCCCTTCTGGTACTAAAGGCCAAACCGATGACAACTGGTCTCGTGGCTGGACTTTGGATTATTAAAAAATATTTTGCAAGAAATAAGCTTGGCTTATATCACGGCAATGAGATAACCTACTTTGGTAAGAATGACAGCAACAGTTGATATTTCTGAGTGAAAACACCACCAAAACAAGAATCAAAAAGTCCCTCCCAATTTCAAGAGGCAACAGGATAAAGAGGAGGTTGAATTGACCTGCAGATGCCAACAGAGAGAGCCTTTGAGAGATATGCTTAGTGAGGATCTTTTATCAAAATTTACTAAGCGCCAATATTTTTTACATGGCGTATAAAGTGGCCAAATAAAGCACTTAATGATTTTAAATCTAGAATGTATTTATAGAAATAAAACAGAATTAACCGGGTCAAATGTTTCATCCTTTGAATGCTTCTCTTAATGCTGTGAATTAGCTTAGTGATAAAAGAAAATAAGTTTAAAAAAATCACTATGTTGAAAAATAGAATGTAATTGATAATTTATGAGTCAGCAAACCTTAACTTAGAAAGAAAATCTATTCTAATTGTATACATTTGATTTTAGATGGCAGATGGAAGGTTGTTAAATATTTGGAAATTTTTATATGAAATTAAACTTCATGTTCTGATTCTGAGATTTAAAAGCCCAGGTAATACATGTTTATTGAATATTTTTGTAAAATTTTAAAATTCACTTATTGCAAATTTAATGAAGAAATGGATGCATTCTACTTATCTCTGTTTTCCCATGAGATTTATGATTTCTTGCAAGAGTAACCAGTCTACTATAAAACGGAGAACAAATATTGCCTTGAGAATATAAATAGGATACAGAGTAAGGGTGTGGTAAGAGGGAGAGTTTCAAAAGAGGGAGAATTTGTGGATGCATAGACCTTCGCATCTTATACTGTCCTACTGCCATGGAGCCACAAAAAACTGGTTTTGAGTTTCCCGATGACCAAGGCAAAAAGGGAAACACCACTTAGTGACATGCTCTATAACACAAATGATATTAACTATATTGACCTTGAGCAAAGAGTATTCTTTTTTAGAAGATTTTATTTATTCATGAGAGACAGAGAGAAAGAGAGTCAGAGGAAGAGGGAGACACAGGCTCTCCACAGAGCAGGGAGTCCGATGTGGGACTTGATCCCAGGACCCCAGGATCACCATCTGAGCCAAAGGCAGATGCTTATCTGACTGAGCCATCCAGGCACCCCCAAAGAATATCTTAATTGGGAAAAAAGCTACAAATATTAGGGCTAAAAAAGAGGTGTGTGTGTGTGTGTGTGTGTGTGTGTGTGTGTATTGATTTCAGGAGACTGAATAACAAAATTGGCCATATTCTCAACACTCTCCCTTTATTAAGTGTAATAGAGAATTTTCTTCTGAAATGCCAACTTGGAGGAGGTAATGCTATGTCTGAGGAGGGCTAGGACCAATGCGGATGGTCTGGGCTTCAGTCTATCTGCCAAGTCCTCCACAACGTGCTTCTCAGGTAAGTCGAGCTGTAAAGAATTGGGGTTTTCTGTGAGGGTATCAGGCAGTGACCAGTCAGCTTTAGACATCGCCTCAGAGAAAGCATATTAGGAGACGTTAGTGAAAATGGAGACGTCAGCCCAAGTGGGGCTGGGTAGGAAGGGGCTGACGACTGCAGTGAAAATGAAGTCCTTCCGGATCTGAAAGTCAAGTTGCAGAGGTGACATAGCATCTTGGGGCTTGGCAGTCCAAAGGCTTGACATCACCTTTTACTAGTTGGGTGACATAGTGAAATCTCTGAACCTCTCTTGCGGTCAGCTTCCTCATCTCTGCAATGACACTGGGGAGGGGAGGGTTTCCCTGCTCCTAATGCTTCTTCCCATGTAGGAGGCGTGGCATGCTGGACCCTGTCATTGCTTGACTTCATTCCCTCCAAGGCTGTCACTTACCTGATTGATACATTTAAGAAAGAGCAACCATACATGTTTAACTCACCTTTCCCCTTCTCCTTCTTGGGAGCTCTCTGCCTGCCCGTCTGTAAGAAACAGGAGTTTTCTTCACTCTCTACACTGTAAAGGCCATCTTGCCCGGGTCAACATGCCCTGTGCCCGGGAGGGCGATTCTGCCTAGTTCTGCAGTGTTCCTGCTGAGCAGGGTCCTTCCCCTCGGCCTTTACTGGAGGTGAAGATTTTATTTTGGCCTCCATCTGACACTCTTGTTTTAGTTACCAATTTGTTCAGATCTCAGGTAGAGAGGGGTGTTATTTACTGGCCCCCTCTAGAGACCCCCGCATGGTTGACTAATATTTATTTTTTTGAACATATATATGTTAATATATAAATATAAAAATATAACATATATAAAAATATAAAAAATAAATTTATTTTATTTTTTAACATATATATGTTTTAAAAATTTTTTAAAAACATATATATGAAGAGTGAGAGAGAGAACAAGCAGGGGAGGGGCAGAGAGAGAGGGAGAGAGAAGCTTAAGTAGGCTCCATGCTCAGCAAGGAGCCCGAGACAGGGCTCAATCCCACGACCCTGAAATCATGACCTGAGCTGAAGTCAAGAGTTAGATGCTTAACCAATGGAGCCACCCAGGTGTCCCAGGGTTGGTTAATTTTTAATCATACCCGTGTCCTATTGAGTGTGATGTCCAAACAAGATAATGGCACAGCAGTGGTATGGCGGCCAGAGCCTGGGGCGGAGAGACACTGTTGGTTATCTTGGCTGTTTTCCCCAGATCCCTTTAGTCTGGAGGTGTACTGAATAACACCAGTCACAGTACGCATCCTAAGACACTGCACGGGGAGCGATGGAGTCTTGGGCACTTTCCCACCAAACCCTTACATCCTGTTTTGAGGTGCCTGCGGACATCTGACAAGTGCTCTTCTTGAACAGCTGTCTTTCTGGGGCTGCCTACAGTGTCTTGCTCCTCGGGGTGACCCCATCTGTCTTAGCTGCAGATGTGGTTTCTCTCTCAAGGTCCTTTCCAACACCAATGTCAAGCCAAATCCTTGAGGTGAAAAAGTCTCATTGGCCTCAGGGTGAAAAATATGGGGTCTCTCGAAGCAGGTGCCAAATTAATAAATACCAGGAATGGCCAAGTGGTCAAGGTCCTATTGGACTCATGTGTGGGGTACGGAGGACGGCGTAGAAGGCTCCCTTGGGCAGCTCTTGTTGTTGAAGAACAGGGCTGACACAAACACCATTTCTGGAACCGTGGTTTCCCAGTGTGGCTTCATGCGCCTTCTCCATCTGCTCCAGAAGCATTATTCTGGGCATCTTGACAGGAGGCCTCCAAAAGAAAAGGGAGAACAAAAAAGTGCATTTTTTATCATCTCCAAATACCTACAGCTTAGGGATATGAATGAAAAACACTTATCTTGTGACCTTTCAGGCAGGAGAAGGACAGGAAAAACAAAACAAAACAAAACCAAAACCCAACTATTAAACCAAACACAAAAGGCACCATCTTGTTTCTTTTCTGTCCTTGTTTGCTCTTTATTTAAAAGGGAAGAAAAAAGAAATCTGGTATTTAAACCAACCTGTTGACAGACGGTTTGCTTTTATTTGATTTACACTTCAT
This sequence comes from Martes martes, assembly GCF_963455335.1. Taxonomy (NCBI): domain Eukaryota; kingdom Metazoa; phylum Chordata; class Mammalia; order Carnivora; family Mustelidae; genus Martes; species Martes martes. Next base: position 54,226,121 of record NC_137903.1, read on the forward strand.
TTGCATGAATAAAAACTACAGGGACAGTGTTGTGACTCAACAGTGCTATAGAAATGATCGAGAGGGGACTCGATCATTGGCTTCTTTGTCACAGGGCAATTAGATCTGCTTTCAGTCACCACATGTCATTTAAAACACAGCTATGGAGATTGATAGAAAAAAAACAGATTCCTTCCCTTCAGGGCATGCTGAGTCAACTATAGACCGTAGGTAAAATTTACCAGATCCCAAAATGAAAAGGAAAGTGACTGCTAGATAATTAGTGTCTACTTGGTCAAGGACAAAGGGGGAGGGTGCCATTACTGTCTATCAACCAGAGGAATAACAGTGCTTTCCTTCTCCCAAAGGAAGCTCGTCCTGTCTTGCCATTTTCCCATGGAGAGACACGGGAACTTTGTGGAATTCACCTGATGATGCAAGTGATTCTTCCCCAGAGCCTCTGCCTGGGTTCTGGTAGGGGTTCTGGCTCAAGGCCAGCCCCAAGTGTAAAGAGAGTATTAAGATTTAACAGGTATTCGTGGTTAGGGTTGCTTTTGGCAGTATTTGGTCTGCATCTGTCCTCTGGCCTATGGGTTTCCAGTAGAGCCACATTTTCATTCTAGGGGCATTTATATTTCAACAGGGGTTGAAACCTTGGCTTTTTTTGAGAGTAAGCGTTCAGGAATCTCCAGGACTCTGGGTGGAGAAAGGTTCGAGGCAGGGGAGACAGGTCTACTTAGAAGCCGCTGATGTCCCACGTCACTTAGATAATTTCCTAGCTTTTCAGAGACCAGAGATGTATGTTCCTGATGAGAAAAGTGACTGGATTTCAAGTTGGATTAGTAATATTTGTTGGGGTAGGAATTTGGTTGCATGTAACAGAAACTCAAAATGATAATGCCTTCCACTGGGTGCGCATCTTTCCCATGGAAGAATCTGGAAGAAGGTGCCCTAGTGCTCATACGGCAGGCAGCTTTGCTCCTTGAGATTTTCCAGGGGCCAGGGCTCATGCTAACTTTTTGCTCTGTCTCCCCCGGATATGGCCCATCTCGTCTTGATCTAGGTCACTCACCACCACACTCACAACAAAAACAACTCGAGTAAGGAAGAGGAGGGGAAAGGGAGACGTGCCTCCCTTGAAAGACATGCCTCAAAATTGCACTCATGACTTTCATTCACGTCCCACTGGCCAGGCCCTTCTCACACGGGCACACCTACCTGCCAGGGAGGTCGGAAAATACCCTCTTTATTTATGTGACCGTGTGCCGGGGTTCTGCTTCTGTGAGAAGGAACGGAAGTGGTTATCGGAGGACGACCAAGAGCCGTGATGAGCAGGTTGGGTTGAAACTGTTGGACAGTAAAAGCTGCTCCCTTTGGAACGTGAAAAGGGGTGTTGGTGTTGGGTTGGGGGGTGATGAGAAGTCTGGGTGATCATTCTCCCGTGACTTCACTTCTACTAGCTTGGTTTCATGTGTTTTCATGCCCGCTTCTGATCTAATGTAGTCACCCCCATTTTCCCCTGTACTTACCAGATTTGTTTTCAATTTTGGGTTAAAAAAATATCTTCACTGTATATTCAGATGATTCAATTGAATGACCACCGAGCGAGCAAACACTGTGGGCTATGACATGTGAGGTGTGGAAATACGCTGCTCAGGAAGCAGTAATGTCTGCCCTTAAGTATCTTACAATCTCCAGTAGGGCTTTCTCAGCCGTGAAACTATTGATGTTGGGGGCTGGATAATTCAGGTTTTTTGGGGGTGGTGGTGTCTCTACCCATTAGCCATCAGTAGCACCCCCCCCCCCTCGTTCTGGCTGCAGCAACACAAAATGTCCCAAGGCATTGACTGATGTCTTCTGGGGATAGAAATCACCCCTAGTTAAGACCTCTTGGTTTAAAGAGTGAATCAGATCACTGGATCTCAGTGTGTGGTTCCTAGGCCAGGAGCCATCAGGGAAATGCCGGCATCACCTGAAACTTGTCAGCAATGCAAATTTTCCGACCCTACTCCCGGAAGGACTGAGTCAGAAACTCTAGGAATGGGGTTAAGGAATCTGTGCTTTAACAAGCTCTCCAGGCGATTCTGATGATTCTGAGTCTAAGGTTTGAGGGCAACTAAGCCAGATCATTCATGAGTCTGGACCTCAGTTCAGTGTAGTACATGGTATAGGGCTGGTATATACCGAGTGCCATGGGAACCCAGAGAAGGGCAGCTAATCCCACCTGGGGAGGTCAGAGGAAACTTGTCAGAGTAGAGGGAAGTGGGGTTTGCGAGCAAAGGAAGGAGTGGAGGAGGAAGGATCAAGAGGATGAAATAAATCTGCCGGTGGCCGAAGGAGCACAGTGCGTTAGACGAGTACGAGTGGCTCAGTATTGCTAGATTGTGACGTCCTAAGTCAGGAGGCCCTGGGCTTTGGGACTGGCGGGGCAGGCAGGAACTTGATCACAGGGTAGGGGTCTAGCAGGTTATGTTGGACAGTGGTTGTTTTTAAGCTGCGCAGCATCTGAGCCCCTTCCCAGTGCACAGACACTACATTTAGGCATGAGACTTGGTGGGAGGCCCGGCTCTTCCTACATTAGAAAAGTTGAACTTCCTGAAGCCAGCAACCCGCCGCCCCGTGGGAGCTAGGGTGGGCGCAGACACCTTAGCCCCGCCAGTCACATGCCCCCTCTCCCAGGCTCAGATTCTGGAAGGTGAAAAGACAGTGGGATACTCAAGCCCGTGGCATTGGAGGTGTGGAGAGCAGTGCCCACTGTGACATGGCATGGGCGTTCTCCCTGCGTGGGTCTTCAAGCGTGATTTTGCCCATGGTCCAGGCTGTCTGGGCTGCTCTGGTCCTTACACGTTTTCCTACCTGATTCTTCAGGCCTTCTGGTGAGTCAGGGAAATACTTTCAATAGATTCCTTCCCTGGGTGGCGATTCGCAGAAGCTCTCCAGCCAGAGGTGGTGTCCTCCAGCGGCTACTTGTACGTGGGAGGTGAAGCGTCTTGGGAGCAAGGATTTTACCACTTGTCATGTGCAATGAAATAATAATGCCAAGCATTACTGAGCACTTTACCTAGGTTATCTCCTAACTCCCCAACCAAGCCGTGAGGACTTACCATTAGAGCCATCCTCACTTTACACATGGAAAGCTGAGTTCTAAACCTGGGCGGTCTGTCTCTATGGCCTATTTCCTAGACAGCCATGCCTAAAACCCAATCTGAGTCCAAATCGGAAATTCCCTTCAAGGCCTGTCCCAGCCGTCCGCTCCCCACCACAAAATGACATCCTTCATCAACCTTGCCTTGGGTCCCTGATGGTCCTTCTGTGTTTTTTTTGAGTTTAACCCAATACCGTGTCTACTCCCTGGCCCACAGCATCAGGCATTTCTTTTCACGTCATTCTAGAATGACTCTGCAGCTGTCTGTCTCCCTCTTCTACCTCTATCGTAAGCCACTCGAGGATTCTCATCCTGACTTTGCCACTCACTAGGAGACGGTCACAGGCTAGATACTTGGAGAATGTCAGTATGACCTCAAAGTGTTGCTGTGGGCCGGGGTGTCTTCAAGATGCTGCTTTTGACAACTGCTTCTTCACAAGGGGGCTGACTAATCAGAACAGCCAATGGCTATAAGTATCTGGGGTCCGTGTACCATGCAAACAACTGAACTTGAGCTCTGCTTGGTAAAAGAGTGACAGATGAACTTCTCTGTACATTGTACAGCATGACAAACATCCCAGGCATTATTATTTTGTCTGCCATGTCTTGTTAGCTGCCACAAAGCCTGGTGTGTTCTCTGTATTTGGTAGGTCCTTGATATGGCTCTGAATTAATGGCTGAATGATTGGTTTAATCACTGTGGACCAGCTCCCCTGACCTCCCACAGGTGAGTATCAAAACCAGTAATTCCCTATTTTGGTTGAATGATGATACCCGAGATCATCTCTTTGATGACTTGGTAGGGAGGAGGTCATGAGCTTTTCAAACAGTTCTCCCCCTGGACTTCACTTTGATTCACTGATTCGAACGCAGAGTGATAACGGACCGTGCCGTGCCTTCAGAGCGGTGGAGATGGGGGTCTTGAAATCAAACGAGGGGTGCCTATGAGTCTAGTCTAGTTTCGGCTTCCCCGGGTCACCTGGTTCAGGTGAGGAGATCAGCACCCCGCCCCGCTGCAGGGCCGGTCCTGCTCCCTCGGGGCTCTGGCTCCAATTCTTCAGCGAAGGCAGCCGCTCCCAGGATCGCCCAGTGGATCGGCCTCGGTTGCCTCAGAGCCCACCCACCTGCCTGGCGCTCTGGGCCTGTTGCTGAACTTTCTTTTCTTCCTTCTGTTCCGTCTTCCGTGGCTCTCACGCCGACAGCTGCAGGAACACATGGAGACTGCTTGGCAGCTGGTAGACACAGATGCTGGGCTCTGCAGTGCACTCTTCCCTCCTCTGCTGCCTGTTTCTGAGTGTTTCTCTGGGTGCCTGGATGTCTCCGCTCCTGCGTGTGGGCACGGTGTGCTTCGAGGTGCTGGTGGGGTGTCCAAGCTTGGGGGACTGGCTCTGCGGAGCAGGCAGGATGGCTGGGTTCTGACGACTGTCTTTGCCTTTTTTGCACCCAGCGTCAATTTTTAACTGTTCTGCATGCCTGAGAATGGTTTCAAGCTGGCCGGGAGGAAAACAACGTTGGGGTGTCTTTTTACTCCCCACCCGCGGAACACCTGCTTCATCAAGGCCTTCATTATTTCCCGGTTGCTTTCCTGCAGGAGTCTCCTGGGCTAACTGGCTCCTTTGCCTCTGACTTGCCCCTTTTCTTCCTTCCTGGCTTTCCTTTCCACGGTGCTACAAGGGTGATGTCCCTATAACGAAATCTGATTGCATCTCTCTCTCTCTCTCTCCTTAAATCCTCATAGCTGGCAAGATAAAATATGAACTTAGTGTATCCAAAAGGCCCTTCGTGACTCATCTCTGCCGTAGCTGCATCTATTTTGACCAGAACAAATCAGCTGTTTTTTAAACTTGGTCTTGGCACTTGGGTTCTCCAGGCCTAGGAATTCCTTCCTTCTTCTTCTTATCTGTTCCTCGGGTCCCCTCTGTCTGAGCCAGAGAGATTTCTAGGGTACTCTCTTCTAGGTGTAGCCTCTCCCTTGGCCTGATCCTTGGTGGGTCAGACTGGAGACGATTGCCATCGGAGCCATCTCCATTTGGAAACACTCATTCAGGCAAAGCTGATGATGAAGCATACTTCTTGCTACCAGATGCTGGGACCCAAGTATGAATAGGAGAGACGGCACCAGTCCCCTAGGAGTTAATCAACTATTGCACAGATGAATGAGAAAGCACACAATTAAACTATGGAATGAAATGAGCTTGGTGATAGAGGTGAGTATAGGATGTTACAGGCATTAGATGCCCTGCCTTTGTGCCCCTGTACTGTTTCTTAACCGCCTTTATTAGCCCTACAACACAGTTGACCATTGAACAACATGGCACCCGGTTAGGGGTGCCAACCTAACAGACACAAATCTGCATATGACTTTTGACTCTCCTCAAACTTAACCACTAAGATCCTGCTCTTGCCTGGAAGCTTTACTGATAACAAAAACCGGTGGTTAACAGAGCTTTTGTGTATGTTTTACATCCTGCATTCTTGCAATAAAATAGACTAGAGAAAAGAAATTGTTATTAAGAAGATCATAAGGGAAAGAAAATACATTTATAGGACTGCACTGCATTTATCCAAGAAAACCCACATTGCAAGCGTCCCTGGGAAGTGCAGACCAATGTTCTCCAAGGGTCAACTGTACTGTAATCGTGCACTTTCAATTTGTCTCCCCAACAGTCTCTGAGTTTCTTGAAGGCAGAGGCTGTTCTTCTCTAAATTACGCCCCACGGGGTGCCTGGGTGGCTCAGTGGGTTAAAGCCTCTGCTTTCGGCTCGGGTCATGATCTCAGGGTCCTGGGATCGAGCCCCGCATCGGGCTCTCTGCTCAGCGGGGAGCCTGCTTCCTCCTCTCTCCCTGCCTGCCTCTCTGTCTGCTTGTGATCCCTCTCTGTCAAATAAATAAATAAAATCTTAAATAAATAAATAAATAAATAAATAAATAAAAAATAAAATAAATTACGCCCCTCACGGTCACCCAATGCCCAGCACAAAACTCAAGAGATGCCTGCTGGACAGTGGCACCTGCATACTTGTGCCCACACACAGATGGTTCTGTAGGAAACCCTTTGTTTCAAGGCCACTGCGTGCCTGTCAGGGTCGGCAGCGGCCCCAAGGAAGTATCCTGGACTCCTTTTGGGTTGAAGGACCTGGGAAAGAAGACATGGGAAGTTAGAGGGCTTGTAGGTTCTGGAAATTTTCTACCTTGTTTTGGAAAATGAAAATCTTCTCTTCCTATAAGGTCCTCGGTCCCGGGAATGCAGAGCTGGGATCATTCTACTTGGTTCTCGTCTTTCCCCTCTCCCTGGAGAACGCCTCTCCTCGGCTTTACTTTTCTTCTGCTTCTGGACAGAGAAAGCATTCATTAGAGAAAATTGAATGTTATTTACAAGGGTTACTTATATACATTTAAAATAAATTAATGTTGGGAAACTGACAAGTGAGAAGGAAAAACAAAACCTTGAGCGATCCCACCACCCAGAGCTGCCCGATGTGTGACTGTTAGTGTGTTGGTGCACACTTTCCCAGACTTCGGTCTATGTGTATGTGCAGACAAGTGTTTGAATAAAGACTCTGCATTCGGGCTGCCTGACTCTGAAGCCAGTCACTTTTTTAGACAATGTGCAACAGCTTGCGTTCTGGTCAAACCACCAAAGACATTAACTGGTTTTGTTATTACAAAGAGTATCATATTATATGGCCTATGGGATCTGCTTTTCTCATTTACAACATCCTGCTGTGTATTATAACATTTTTCTATGTCATGAAACCTTACATTATTCCTATAATAGCAATACAGTATTTCATTGAATGGATACCGCACTTTATTTAATAATCTCCCTGTGCTAGATATTAGGTAGTTTCTATGCTTTTTTTTTTTTTTTTGTATTTTAAAGACCAGTTTGATGAAAATCCCTACATACACGTCTCTACGCACTTACCTGAGTATTCCATTAAGACAGACTTAGAAGTGGACTCACAGACTTTCACAGTGGACTGGTAGACCTGCCTCCTGTGAGGGTTACCCCTCGTGCTGTGGGAGAGAGCCTTGCCTCCACACTCCCATCTGGACCAAGACTGAGCTTTTAAATCCTCTCGAAACTTTGCCCAGTAGGGCAAAACTGGCATCGTGTCCTTTCTTTGTGCATTTCTTTAACTTCCCGTGAAGCTGACGTTATGTATATACACTCTATGGGCTATTCGTTTTCTTCTTTCCTGAGTTGCCTTTTTGTGTCGTCTAAAGCCTCCGTACTCTGACTTTGATGAGATGATTGTGGATGTTGCTAAAATTGGATCGCTTTTCTCCGTGGAAGACCCGGACCCACGGTAGCTCTGTGAGGTAATGGTTTCGAGGGCCACGTGCTCAACCTCCTCTGCTATGTCTTGGCATTTTCCACTAAAAATGTCTAACAGGTTATAAATTTTCTGCACTTTGCCAGGAACACGGTTTTAATACTAATGAACACTTTTTTGTACATCTCAGAGAGAGCAATAGCCACTTTGGCAGACTGTGAAGTGCTAAGTGATATCTGGTTGTGTGTATGGATACATGGCCTGGTGCGTCCCTGAGTTTTCCTCTGTGACAGGGGTTGGGATAGCTGAGTACACGTGTGTGTCTGTCTGCACATGTCTGGGTCTTGAACTGAGGCCGGAAAACAGTGTATGCATTTTGGGGGTGTCTGTGAACTTGCCCAGGTACCTTTGTGGGCTCACCACCTGTATCTATCTCCTAAGGGATGTTTAGTTCAAAATTTTCTTTTCAAGTTTCCTTTCACATGGAAACTTGCTAATGCATTGCTAAAATGTGCTCTCGAAGTAATTCATATGGATTAGTTCTCCCACGAGAACCCTCTGCCTATGCTTGTGACTGTTTTGAAGCGAGACTCCGGGCGTTACCACATCCCCTCAAGACAGACCCAATCCGCAGAGCATCAGTGAGTAATAGAAAACCGGCTGTGACTTATGGGGAGATGAAGGAGAATGCTACATGATACAACACCCAGCACTAGATAAAGACTGAGATTTTCACCTTCTCTTGGTAGTGTTCCTCTTTGGTCATGGGCCTCTGGGTCTCCTTCCCCATTCTCTGAAACTCTCCCTGAAGTGACCACTGCATATGTCCTCCTTTTCTTCTCAGAGACATTTAGCTTTCTTCTGAATTTCTTAGTCAACGACATCAACGGATCCTAATCCCCAGGAAAGCCAGCATCTTCTCAACAAAAGTGGATCTCTTTCTGTGGGACAATGTGCTGCTTAAAAAATAAATAAATAAATAAAATAAGGTTTTCTCTACGTTGTTTCACCCAATACATATCACAACAATTTTTTTGGTCCCTTCCACCAGTTCGATGACCAGGAAGACGCCTTCCAGCCGGTAGGCGTCCTGTCTCAGCCTTCGTTCCAGTGCTTCCTCCAAGGCCTGCGTTCTTCATAGATGGCGCCCACCAGTGGGGAACATCTTGTCGATTTCCATTACCTGGTACAGCACGTGGAACTTAGAAGGGACACGAATCCACGGACGAGTGAACGACGCAGGCTGGATCTGTGTGCATAATGGCGCAGTGGGGCGGTTGCTGTGACTCGAGGGCTCCCAGCACTGCTGGGGTACCCACTGCCATCCGGGCCTTTGGTGTCTGCTCTGCAAGGCTCAGTCATTCTCTTCCTTCTATTTCTCCTCTTTTTCCTGTGGTGGGCTGGCATCGTCGTCTTCTCTAATTCCTTTCGTGTCTTCCTTTACAAAGGGCTGGGCCAATGCAGGAGGGGATTTCAGAGATCTGTTTCCCGGACTGTGACCATCATGGCAGCTCACCTCCTACCTCCACCATCGGTAATGGGGTCCCCCCAGCCTCTCCTACATGGGGCAGGAATTACCTGGGGTCTGCTTCTGAGGTCCCACTCCTCCGCATTTCTCCATAGGCCTCTTTCCTCCAGAGGACGAAGGCATCGGGAGACAAAAGTAGAGATATGCTGATTACATAAAGGGCAGAAAGGTCCGGACAGGGATGTGGGAAGGAAAAGAGGATTCCACGGGGAAGAAAGGTAGGCCTGTGCTACCTGGAAATAAAGACACCCGGATGACTGGGTCAAATCTATCTCTTGGATTCCGTGCCATGGCATTTCCTCGTAACTTTCTTGTTATTTTTTGGAGACCCACAGAATGGAAAATGCCAAGCAAGGGTGACATGGTGGGAAGCAACTGGGAGTCAGAAAAGAATTTCAGGATTCTTTTTCTCCAACACCTAAGGGAGTCTAGACATCCACCTAGAAGGTGGGGCCCAGCCCCCAGATAAAGACTCAATCTAAAACCCCTGCAGATAAAGAGTATCTCTTGGACAGTTCTCACTCAGGCGACCCCGTGCTTTGCTTTTCTTCTACCTCTTCACCAGTGGTGATGTCTCCTAGGATTAGCGGTCATGCATGAATGCTAACTGAAGATTAAGTTTTTCTTTTACAACAGTTTTTAATGACTGCAGATGTTTTCGTCGTCTTCTTCGAGGGCCTCTGGCTATAGGCATTGCAAGCCTGGCACATTTGCTCTTGCCTGAATTAAACACATCCTGTACCTCTTCACCCTAAACCCATGCTTTTTAAAAAACGTATTTGATTGAGGCAAGAACCCTTGACATGAGATCTACTCTCTTAGCAAATTTTTAAGGATTCAACACAGTATTGTTAACTACAGGTTCGATGTTGAACAGCAGAACTCTAGGGCTTGTTATCTTAACTGATACTTGATGCAGGCTTGTTGTAACCCTCTACTTCCCCCTCACCTGGTGACCACTGTGCCACTCTTTGATTCTATGAATTGGCCCATCTTAGAGATCTCATATGTGAGAAACCATCATAAAAGATGGATCATCATTTGTCCTTCTGTTCACTTAGCCAATGTCTTCAAGTTTCTCAAACCCATGCCAGGAGGCCCCTGCCCGTTCTTTTGTGGCAGGATTTAGGACAGAACTCAGAGTCCTTGCCTACCTCTTCTTTGTTCATATTCTAGCCCCTTCCTGATAATTTGCTGGCCTCCTAGACTCTGGAGCCCTATTCCCCCAACCCATGGTACTTCCCTAATCTTTTCCCTGTGGCCCCCCCACCCCCTACCCCCCAACCCCGGCCCTACTTCCAGCCTGCCTGGCTCTCAGAACTGCACCTGCTGCTGGAAGTTTGCCTGCCTCCTCCCGGCCCAGCTCTCCTGCCTCTCCAGGCACCCAACCTACACCCCAGCTGCCCAGACCTGCCCCGCTGAGGCCCCTGGCAGGATACGGTGCCTCTGAAGACTAAAAATAGGACTCGTATAAAAGAACGGTGGGACCCAAATAAAGTCCGGGGCAGGAAATATAATGATCCTCTGAAAATATGATTCTGGTGCTTCCACGGGAGCCCTGTTTTTGCTTCAAAGCATGTGAACTATCTTTATTTTGCATTCAAACTATCTTTTGGGGCCAGGTTTCCTTCATAACACGGCTTATTGCAAAACGGATCTGAAGCCCTAGGGAGTTTATCTGTAGTTAGGTGTTGTTGTTTTTTTTTTTTTTTTTCTTTCCAGTAACTGTGGGTCGGAGGCATTCCAGCCATTATTAACTAAAGGACTACTCTGTTTTATGACATCTAATCAGGTGGATGTCCCACTGGGAGAACAGATTGTGTCCCCTTTTTCCCCCTCTGAACTGAGGCGATAAAGAGATAAAACTCGTAGTTGTTTTATTTATTTATTTAAAAAAAAAATCAACAGCAGAGTCCCCTGTGAGATCTTCGCGTGAGCCTGTTATGCAGGCGAGCCCGGATTTAACGGGGAAACCTAAGGGCTGGTAAGTGGGACATTTTGTCCTCTCAGTGGCTGTGCTTGGTCCCGTCCCTTCTGGAAGCACCTCTGAAGACCACTCATGTCTTGAAGGAGGATTACCTTTTATTTGTCTTGAGACTTCGTCCTTCAAACCAGGAGATGTCTCCTGGTTTTAGAGCTTTGGGATTTGCCAACAAACCTGTTTTCACTCTGTTGGCACTTTTCATGATGGTGTGAGTTCTCCTCAGAGTCTGTTGGGGGCTGCTTCTGTGGGCATCAGCGGGTCTCATTCTTTCAGGCTGGGCTCGCAGAAAGGTCCCTCCATCCCCATGATCCTTTGAGAGTCTATCCGAATGCCTTCTGTCCACTGGCCTTTCCGTATGTCCATCTGGGCCTGTCTTGTCTTCCTTCATTGCACGTCCCTGGAGGCCAGGCAGCCCTTCCCTAGTGGTATCTCAGCCTAGTGGGGGATAGGGCTCCAGGGTCTAGGAGGCCAGCAAATTGTCAGGAAGGGGCTAGAATATGAACAAAGAAGAGGTGGGCAATTTTGTATCTCAGTCTGCCATGATGCCATGCCTTGGTAAGCACTTCGAAATGGATTTTGGTGAAGAATTTATAGCTTGACTTCAAGGCAAGTTAGTCAGTTTCAATAACTGGCTCTCCAGACCTCAGGGCTCAAGATACTTCGAGGAAGAGACTCCAGTTCTGTCCAAGCTTTGGTGGGAGAGTAGGAGAAAGACTTCTGAGTGAGATGTAAGAGGGTCAGGAAGGTACTCTGTTCATAGCTCTTTGATTTAAGGCATATCCTTTGATAGAAGGAGGGCCCACCTGGTGTACTGGGTCATCACACAGGCTCTGGGGCTGGACCGCCTGGCTAGAATCACGGGCTCTGCCATTTCCTGGAAGTGTGACTTGACCTCTCTGTGCTCAGTTTTCCTGTCTGTCAAATAGGGATTCGAAGAGCACCTACCCTAACAGAGTTGTGAAGATGAACTGAATTGCTATTTCTAAAGTATGAGAAGATGCCTGGAAAGAGTCAGTGCCCAATAAAGAGACAAGCGTCATTCCTGGGAAAGATGTGGATAGATGTCACACTGAAACATACCAACATGTGAATGAATGCCCACCCCCCAACCTTGTGCAGGAGACAGTTAGCAGACAGCGGGAGCTCCTGGTAGCTCAGAGCAATCAAAGACAGCCCCAGGGAGGGCTTTATCTCAGAAATAAATAATAAAAGTAACAAAGAATTCAATCATATACTGAGCACCTACTCCAGCTGGAGCGATCGGGGTCATTCAGTCTTACAGCAACCTGGTGAGAAAGAGGCCATTTCCTCTTGTAGATAAAAAAGCAGAGACTTGGGGAGACTGGTTAACTTGCCCAACAGCGCATCGTTGGCGAGGGATCGCACCCCGAGTCAGAGCTGGTGCTCTCAGCCAGGAGATTATCTACGTTTTCACCTGGGTACCCATCAGTGTAAGCGCTGATTTAACTTCCTATCTCAAGTGGGTGGGATTATCCCTAAGATGCTGGAGTTCATCTTATCGGTTAGTAATCTGGCTTATGGAAAGGGCGCTAAATTAGAAGTCAGGAGACCCAGTTTTTGGTCTAACTCAGCCCCCTACTGTGCCTGCTGGGACCGGCTAGTTAGCTCTGCTGGGCTGCGAGCATGGGAACTGATAATGCCCGCCCTACCTGTCTTAGCAACTATGATGAGCTGCAAAGGAGATCCTTCACATTCAAACTCATGAAACAAGGTAATACGCATGTATTACCCATGCTAAATACCCATGTTAAGTGAAAAACATGGTAAAGACCCCTGTTTCTCATTATTGTAAGTTAACTCAGGAAACACTTCAAAGAGCAAGATAGCATCGTTCCTGTGAATTACAAAAACACGAGCCACTTTTTCTTAAGGGCTTGATTGCCCTAGAGCAGGCTAAGCATTAAGGCTCCAGAGCTGGGGGGCCAGCCGTCTATCGGAGAGGGCCACCCTCGCTCTCGAGACCCTCCGCGTCTTTCAGCCTGCCTCTTGCAACTGTTGCAGGAATGGTAAGCGCGTTGAGAGTTGCTTCAGAACAAGGAGGCCAGCACAGTTGGGAGGCCGACCTGAAGACCACGAGGGGTTCTGTGAAGATGAGGTTCTCACGCGGCCCTGGGCACTTCTTTCCCCACGTCCGTCCACTTGCGGTGGTGGGATGCTGGGTCAGTTCCGCGCTTCGCTAAGAAGAAAGGTACCGAGATAGAGAGGAAGGATTTGAGAGATGAAACCACCGTAAAAAATGAAATCCCGGATCTGTTCTGACTGGTCAGTGCCCATGGCGGGTGGCTTGTTAAATGTATCAACTCTCACCCCCGGATGAAGCTTGCCTCTGCTTGGTTTTGCAGAAGCTCTCGTGGATTCTGTGCTCTGTCCGGGGCTAACTCTTTTCCCGTCGCTTCCGGGAAACATAGTGCAGCGCTGTAAGTACCCTGTGGTCTCGGGGCCGACACGCTGCAGCCAACTTCCAGGAGGACCTGAAGGAAAGTTTCCGTTCAGCTGGCTCATCTCATCTCTGAGAACCGGAGCTGGACCTTCTTTGATTCTTCAATGGTTCTGTGCCCTTGTGTTCAGAAGGTATACAGTAGGCACTCACTGCGGGAATGGACCCATCAGAAAGCATCCAGGGAGTGCCAGGTTACGTGAGGTGCCGGGTTAGTCCAGGTAGAGAGTGAAGGAAGAAGACGAAATCACACCTCTTGGGGAATTTCAGCTTTGGGCAGATGATCCCCCCCTGACATGGTAGAAGTAAAGGACTCATGAATTTTTATTTGTGCAAACCATGAGATTTAATTTAAAAAAAGCAAAGGTTATCACGAAGCGAAATGCAAGAGCCAGGAGACACGGAGGGCGCATAGAGATTTTTTGTGGATGTCAAGGTCCCAAGAGAAGCAAATTCCTTTGGAAACAGCCCAATGAGTAGCATTTCCCATCCCTTCCGTTTTTGCAAAGGCTGGTTTTGTTGGGTTTTTAACCGAGAGCCTCAGGATGGAGGGAGAAGCTATCTTCTCAGCACAGAGTTTTCTTCCCCTTCTCCAGAGGGAAGGCAGATTTGGGAAACTGGCACTGCCCCTGCCCAGATGGTAGCCAGCAGCTGGCTCTGGCAAAGGGGAAATTCTCACTCTGGGCTGCTGGCTGCCCGGCCCCTCCCGTCTCCCCAGCAGTCCCGGGCCGGGCCATTGGAAAGGCGAGAACGTGAGAGCCTGGCCATGCCAGCCGCTCCTGGCCACCCTGACCCAGCGAGTCTGGCTCTGATACCCAGACCTGTGGCCGGGGAGCAGGGGGAGTGGACCCAGAGGCACTAGCCCGCCGCCTCGGCCTCCTCTTCCTGCCTCAGCTGCCGGTCGGACCTGTGCCGAACCACACCGCGGCTCCTGACACCTACGGGGCTGCAGCGTGAGGGGCCGAGGCTGGTGGTGATTTCCGAGAGAGCGGCCTGGCCTCACGGCCACAGGCTGATTGGGGTCACGGGAGCGCAGATAACCCAGCTGGCCCATGGCTGCCCCTTCCCACAGCAGACACTGCCCCGTCTCCGAGCAGACCCTATGGGTCCTCGGTTCCTCCACCCCAGGCACCCCTTTGCTCCTCCCTCCCTTTTCCCCTCCCTCCCTGCCTCCCCCCTCCCTTCCTCCCCCCTTCCTTCCTTCCTGCTTTCTTTCTTTCCTTCCTTCCTTCCTTCCTTCCTTCCCTCTATCTCTTCTCACAATGTCTTTCTCGTCCCCTCTTGCTTTCCTCCTCCTTTCTTTCATTCTTCGACCCTGTATTGACGACACATTCTGTGTCACTCCTCTGCTCAGTTCCAAGGGTGCACAGATATAATAATAATACAATAATAGTTGGCCCTGCCCCTGAGGAGCTCACAACTCGGGACATTTGTGCATGAGATGGGATGAGTCTCCGGCAATTAGCGACAATAGAGTGTGTTAAGTACTATAAAAGCACACAAATTACTAGGAAGGCAGAGGAAAGAGCCATTAATTTCTACCTGACCCATTTTGGGGAAAAGTTAGCTGAGGTGCTGCCATTTTTCAATTTAGTTGCTCACTCGGCTTCTTATGTTCTGGAGAAAAGGTTTTATGTCGCTTAGTCTCGTTGGAAAAATGAAAGGTTTGCTTTTTGTTTCAATTCCTGCTTATGACTCAGGTCCTGAGGTTTTGAATTTTTATCAAGTCCAATTTTATTTATTTTTTTTCTTCTATGGATAACACTTTTGCGGCTGTTTTTGTTTAACCCAAATGTTGTAAAGATTTTCTCCATATAATTCTATAATTACATTCGCATTTAGGATCTATTTGTGTTAACCTTTATTTATTTATTCTTAAAAATTTATTTGTTTATTTCAGAGAGAGAGAGACAGCAAGCATGTGGCGGGGAAGGGGCAGAGGGAGAGGGAGAGACCCTTAAGCAGGCTCCTCACTGAGCACAGAGCCTGATACGGGACTCGATCTCACGACCCTGAGATGGTGACCTGAGCAGAAACCAAGAGTCAGACATTTAACCAACTGCACCACCCCAGGTGCCCCTTCTTTTTTTAATATTAAAAAAAAAAAGTATTTTTAATACCAGTTGTTCCAGTACCACTTGTATGAAAGACCATTGCTTCTCTCTTTTTGTCAAAAGTTATTTGACCATATTTGTGTGGGTGTGTTGCTGGATTCTTCAAGAGGAGTGTTGTTTTTTTGAAGATTTTATTTCTTTATGAGAGAGAAAGAGAGCGAGAGAGCGGGGCTGGGGGGTGGGGAACAGAGGCAAGAGGGACAAGCAGACTCCACACTTGAGTGTGGAACCTGACTCGGGGCTCTGTCTCAGGACCCCGAGATCATGACCTGAGTGGACACCAAGAGTTGGCCCTTAAATAACGGAGCCGCCCAGGTGCCCCTTGGAGGGGCCTTTTTACGTCCGGTATATTACGTCATGCACTCTCTCTGTCTCTCTCAAAATAACGGCGTTCCTGCCACGCGGATGACACCCTATCTGAATTAGAGTCATGGCTTGAGTAGTCAGAAGAGAAGAAGTCAGGCCAACCAAGATTCCAATTAACTCTGCCTCTGATGGCCGTGTGACTTTTGCATTTGGGACATTTTGATCTTGAAAAAACACAGGTGAGACTCAGTAAGGAGTGTCATAAAGATGAATGAGGGCCATGGCTGGGGGAAGAGCTGGGATTTGCCTCCTCAGTATCCACATATTTGTGTAATTCCTTCTGTCCTGTTTTACGGTGAAAATATTTGGGTGGTGGGGAGCGGCAGGGAAGCTGTGAAAATAAGCATATTGTTAGATTACAAGCACTTTAAAGGAAGGTCTGTCTTTTTCTGTAAAAGGGAGGGTCTGCCTGTTGCCCCCTAAGGTAGGCAGCAAACAGATCTTCAGGGTCCCTTGTTTATTGTCTGCGGCACGAGGTCGAATACAAGAATTCCACCCGAGAGCCTTATTCCCATTACATTCCTTTGGTTCTCCTTCCCAATAGTATCATTCTTTTACAGCTTTGGAATGGAGAGCATGCAAAATGGTGTCTTCATATTGTTGAAATGCTTTCCACCCATGCCACTCATTTCTGATTTTTCATGGCCTTAAAACACCATCTGCTGGGAGGGTGGGAAGGACACTTGCAAGGTTGTCACGCCCTTTCCCTCCATGGGCTGCACTTGGGCCCATCACATAGAAAGCATTTTTTTTTTTTTTTTTTTTTTTTGCTTTGTTTTGTTTTTGGTCTTTCTCTGAACGGTTCTCAGAAACTTCGTTCCCATCTTTGGAAGGTTCCTCTTCTGGGCCATGCCCTATTCTCCCTCCAAGGACTGCATTCCTGGGGAATGGTGATGGACAAGGAGACTCCATTCATGCCAAACACTTGGGGAAGCTCGTACCGTGATAATCATTTCGTGTCTTTGATTAACTTGGCTTCCTTTTCCTTCATAAATTGTTCAAACACTTTAAGTCCGAACACTAACACTGGGGACAGCTTGTGATTAACCTCTCTCCACTCCAAGAAGTAGCCAGTGTCAGTGATTCTTCCTTCTAAAATAGCTTAACCAGTTTTTAATACACCAAAAAGACTTTTGCCCATAGCCCTCTGGTCATCTGTTTTCCTTAATAGCCTTTTATGAGGGACCTTATCAAAAGCTTGCAAGGAAATCCAAGTAAATTATGTTCCTTGGTTCACCTTTACCTACTATTTCATTAACTTTTTCAAAAACAATATGACATAGTTTTCAACATAATTAAAGGGGTTGGGAAAAAGGGAACTTTAACTACCGTTTGACAGTTTCCATAGTCGCTTAGGGGAGCTGGGTCACTGCTCACATTCTGTCTCTGCTTAAGGACACTAATTCATTTCCCAGGCTGTCTGGCGAGGTCAGCCACTAGTTCAAGGTGGAAATGACAAGTTTTTAGGCTTTCAAGTGTGCAGCACTCAGCTCTCCAGAGAGCACGAAGGAAGGAAGCCGCAAGTTTATCCAGGTCTGGCCCAGAGAAAGAGGAAATGATGGGGAAAATCAAGACGAGGGCAGAGGGCAGTGTCTCGGTGGAGGGGAGAGCTAGCCTGGGAGAGTCTCCCTTATTCCCAAACAACTCTTCCTAGTTTGCGTGAGAAAGGGAGGGGCCTAGACCATAGAATCTGGGAAGATTCTCAGTGTTCCAGGGGAGGTATGGAAAGACAAAATGCAAGGGTACGTAGAGGTTGGTAGAAAGAGAAGGGAAGAATTAGATATGGAAGAACAAGTTGTAGCACTATTAAAAATGGCGGCTATTACCATCTTAAGAATTACAGTTGTATTTGCTAAGTGTCTCCTCCGTGCAAGGCTGCTCTGAGCAGGTGCATGTGCCTATCTCGTGTAAGCATCAGGGGTGGGGAGGGACGATAGCATTCCCTTCACTTATAAATGAGAAAAATAAGGCAGAGAGAGTTCAAAGGACTTGAAGGTCACACAGTTAATAAATGATCACATTTGGGAGGCAACCTCGTCCTTCTAATTCCGAAGCACATGGATTTTCCATGATACCAGCTAGCCGATTCTGAGTCCGTTGAGGGGCAAAATTCTCCCTTAAGTCAAATATTCTGGTTAACTTGATGTTCTAAACTTTCTAATTATGAATTAGCAGTTTTCATGAAGTAAGTATCATTACTCAGTCGTTAAAAAAGGGCAGCCACAATTTAATTTGTATTGGTTCACAATGGCATTTAAGGTTACAGTCTCTCCAAACGGCTCTATGAATCTTCATTTTCACTGGTCTGGGAATTTGGAAGTTTTTTTTTTTTTTTAAGATTTTATGTATTTATTTGACAGACGGAGATCACAAGTAGGCAGAGAGTCAGGCAGAGAGAGAGGAGGAAGCAGGCTCCCTGCCGAGCAGAGAGCCTGATGTGGGGCTCGATCCCAGGACCCAGAGACCATGACCTGAGCCGAAGGCAGAGACTTTAACCCACTGAGCCACCCAGGTGCCCCTGGAAGTATTTGTTTACAAAGGACTCTGGCTGGCAGAGTGCTAGTAAAATGGGCTTTTAATGTCGAAAGGAATAGTAAAGAAAAGCAGAAAAGCTTTCATTTCTTTCTGGCTTACTTCTCAGTGTCCCCTGGCTCCATGCCTATTTTTCCTTATGTGCTGAGGAATTGGCCATTTTTAGTCCTTTCCACAACTTCAGAAAGCCCACCGTAATTGTCCTACCACACGCTTCAGACGCCAGAGGATGTGATGCCTGCATATTCCGAAGCAGTCGTCTAAGTGTCTTCCGGAGACCTGCATGCTAACCTCAGATTGTTCTGGAGGCTGGTTCTCCAAGCGATCGCGGCACCTTCCTTTCTGCCTCATGCATGCTTCTTGTGGAATGTTCAGGACAGGCGGGTGTCAGAAGGAACCTGACTGAGCCTGAGCAGCCCAGCCAATGAGGTCCCCACCCCTGCTGTTGATGTGTCAAGACCATGGTCCCGAAGACCAGCAGTCTGAGAAGCTGAGGAACCAGAAAAGCAACTTGGCCTTTTCTTCAAAGAATTGAATGCACTGATCAGAGTGAATGCAAACGTGGCAGCCAGAGAGAAAAAAGAATTCTTTCCATCTCCCGCCAAAATAAGGAGACTGAAGGAGAAAGAACAAGTCTCCTGATGTAGGAGGGGAGATGGCGTGGGCTGCTGGATCTTAGTAAGGTCAAATGAAGTTGGAGGTTGGCAGTTTTGATGGGATATTTCAGTGTCCATATCTAGATAGCAGGAGGCATCCGCCTGGGGCATTCGTCAGGGCTGTAGTCATTAGGCAGGTCTCTGTATGAAAAGTTGGGCAGGGGTGTGAGACCCTGGGCCATGCAGGGGAACAGAAAGAGTCCTACCAAGATCGTGTTGGCGCATTCCAAGACAAGTTCTGGTACCTTCTAGCTTTGGTGACATTGGAAATGGAAATCTTGATTTATTAATCAGAGTTTCAGTTTCCTCATCTAGTACATGAGAATAATGCCTGGTTTACCTGGTAGTTCGAGGAATACGGAAGATAGTGTATGCAAAGTCTGTGACAACGTGTGGCAGATAATGTATTTCCCAGGAATTTTTTTAAAAGATTTATTTATTTATTTATTTGAGAGAGAGAGTAAGTGAGAAGGTGGGTGGGAGGGCAGAGAGAGAGGGAGAGAAGTGAAGCAGGGCTCGATCTTGTGACCCGGAGATCATGACCTGAGCCAAAACCAAGAGTCAGATGCTTAACCAACAGAGCCACCCAGGTGCCCCTTGCCCATATATTTCTGATGTGTGATTTTTCTAAATGACAAATATAGATTTGTCATAACAAATTCATAGCATAACTACATGTATGACTTTGTGTTTTTTATCACGGGTCTGTCTAGGAGATACCGTGGGCTCTGTTCTGGGCCATTGCAATAAAGCAAGTATTGCAATAAAGTGAGTCAAATAAATTTTTTGGTTTCCTAGTACTTATAAAAGTTGTATTTGTGCTATACTATAGTCTATTAAGTGTGCAATAGCATTATGTCTAAAAAACCAATATAAATACCTCGATTTAAAATTACTTTATTGTCTAAAAGACACAAACCTGAGCTTTCAGTGCCTCATAATAATTGCTGGAGAGGGTCTCGCCTCAATGTCGATGGCTGCTGACTCATCAGGGTGATGGTTGCTGGTGCCTGGAGTGGCTGTTGCCATTTTGTAAAATAAGATAGCCTTGAAGTTAGCTGGACCAATGGACTCTTCTTCTCAGGAATGATGTCTCTGTAGCATGTGATGCTGGTTGACAGCATTCCACCTACAGGAGGACTTTTCTCAAGGTTGGAATCAGCCTTCTCCAACCCTGCTGCTTCTTTATCAACTAAGTTTGTAATATTCTCAACCCTTAGTTGTCATTTCAACAATATTCACAGCATCTTCACCAGGAGTGGATTCCATCTCAAGAAACCACGCTCATTGCTCATCCTTAAGAAGTATGCTTCCTCCCATAAAGTTTTATCATGAGATTGTAGCCATTCAGTCCTATCTTCAGGCTCTACTTCTGATTCTGGTTTCTTGCTATTTCCACCATGTCCACGGTCACTTCCTCCCCTGAGGTCTTGAACTCCTCGGAGTTGTCCACGAGGGTGGGGAATCAACTTCTTCCAAACTCCTATTCGTGTTGATGTTTGGGTCTCTTCCCATGGATCATGAATGTTCTTAATGGCATCCAGAATGGCAAATCCTGTCCAGAAGGTTTTCAATTTGCTTTGCCCAGATACTTCAGAGGAGTCATGATCTATGGCAGCTATAACCTTATGAAATGTATTTCTTAAATGATAAGACCTGAAAGTCAAAATTACTCCTTGATCGGTGGCCATCTTGTTCCAACTTTAGCTCCCTGCGTGTCCTCTGACCTCTGCAGAATGGATGTTGTGTGAACAGGCATGACAACAACATTCATCTCATTGTCCATCTCCAGCAGAGCTCTTGGGGGACCAGGTGCACTGGCAATGAGCAGTGATCTTTTTTTTTTTTTAATTTAATTTTATTTTTTTCAGTGTTCCAAGATTCATTGTTGGAATTCAACAATTCATTGTTGAATTGTCATTTTTTCAGTGCTCCATACAGTACGTGCCCTCCTTAGTACTCACCACCAGGCTCACCCAACCCCCCACTCCCCTCCCCTCCCAAACCCTCAGTTTGTTTCTCAGAGTACACAGTCTCTCATGGTTTGTCTCCCCCTCCAATTTCCCCCAACTTTTCCTCTCCTTCTCCCAATGTCCCCCATGTCATTCCTTATGCTCCAAAAGTGAAACCATATGATAATTGACCCTCTCTGCTTGACTCATTTCACTCAGCATGATCTCCTCCTGTCCCAACCGTGTTGATAGAAAAGTTGGGTATTCATCCTTTCAGATGGAGGCGTAATATTCCATTGTGTATATGGACCACATCTTCTTTATCCATTCGTCTATTGGAGGGCATCTTGGCTCTTTCCACAGTTTGGCAACTGTGGCCATTGCGAGCAGTAATCTTTTGAAAGGAATCTTTCTGCAGGGCACTAGGTCTCAACAGTGGGCTTAAAATATTCAGTAAACGATTTGTAAACAGATGTGCTGTCATCCAGGCTTTGTTGTTCCATTTCTAGAGCACAAACAGAGTAGATTTAGCATCATTCGTAAGGGCCTCGGATTTTCAGAACAGTGAAAAAGCATCGGCTTTAAGAGGAAGTCACCAGCTGCCTTAGTTTCTAACCAGAGTCAGCCTATGCTTTGAAGCTTTGAAGCCAGGCATTGATTTTTCTTTCTAGCTATGAACGTTCTAGATAGCATCTTCTTCCAAGAGAAGGCTGTTCTGTCTACCTTGGAAATCTGTTGTTTAGCGTCGCGCCCATCAGGAATCCTCTGAGCGAGACCTTCTGGGTGACTTGCTGCAGCTTCTCCCTCGGCACCTGCTGCCTCACCGGGTACTTGTATGCTCTGGAGACGGCTTCTCTCCTTCAACCTCACGAACCAACCTCTGCTGGCTTCAGACTTTTCTCCTGCGGCTTCCTCCCCTCTCTCAGCCTGCACAGAACTGAAGAGAGCTACGGTCTTGCTCTGGATCAGGGCTTTGGCTTCGGGGAATGTTGTGGCTGGTTTGATCTCGTATCCAGACCACTAACACTTTCTCCATATCAGCAATAAGGCCGTTTTACTTTCTTATCATTTGTATGTTCACTGGAGCAGCACTTTTAATTTCCTTCGAGAACTTCTCCTTTGCGCTCACAAGCTGGCTAACCGTTCAGGGCAAGAGGCCTCGCGTTCAGCCCATCTCAGCTTTCAACACGCCTTCCTCACTAAGCTTCGTCATTTCTACCCTTGGATTTAAAGCGAGAGACCTGTGAATCTTCCTTTCACTTGGATACTTAGAGACTATCACAGGGTTATTAATGGGCCTAATGTCAATACTGTGGTGGCGCTGGTGACAAGGAGGCCCGAGGAGGCGAGAAATGGGGAAGGGCTGGCTGGTGGAACACACGTAAGGTTTGTCTGTTCGATTTACTGTCTTAAATGGGAGTGGATCATGGCACCCAAAACAATTACAATAGTGACGTCAAAGATCACTGATCACAGATTGCCATAACAAAGATAATAATTACGAAAATTATGAAAAAGTTTGAGATATCATGAAGATAACCGAAATGTGACATGAAGTGAGCGAATGCCGTTGGAAGAATGGCACCGATGGACTTGCTCTTTATAGAATTGCCACAAACTCTGAACCTGTAAAGGATGAAATATTTGCAAAGTGCAATAAAGTGCACACCGGAATGCCTCTGTTCTCTCTACCAATGGCAAAGAAATAACACTTTTAGGTGGAAATGTAATGACTGAGTTTTTCCCCTCCAATTGGACTTATGATGTAAACTCCCCAAATTTTATAATTTAATAATAAATGAGAAGTCTTACAAAACTATACAGTTTAGATGACATTATGTGTATTTCTAGTCACCTGCATTGTGTCGCTTAAAGCATGGGTAGGGCTTCTGGGCATTTTGACCAGCAACTTTGCATCATTAATAGATTCAGAGTTAAAAATCACATGCACTACACTCAGTTGAGTTAAAAGCATAGAGCATGTAACTTCCTGATGTACATTTTCATTTTGCTCTGATCCCTTTCTTACGGAGAAGTGGAGGTGCGGAAGATGGGACTTCAACTTGACAGCTAAAGGCAACCCTTTCTCACGTTGACAATAGCCTCTTTGGGGTCAATGTCAGTCTTTCAGGGCTTTTCTTCTCCCCTCCCACCTACCAGCTATGGACAGCATTTGTGCTTGGGAGGAAGCTGTCCTGGTGGGTGGGGAGGGATGCCTGGGTTGGCCTCTAAGTCCTTGCTGGTCTTTGCTGCAGGGTAAGTCTGGTCTGTTCCGCGGATACCCTGGGCTGGTGGCCATGAAGGAGTAGTTCTTTCATCTGGTCTTTTGGGGTTTGCGTTTAATCCTGCCTGTGGTCCTGGTCATTTGCATCTAGTGGTGGCATCCTTACGCTCTGTGGCCACCTTGTTTCAACTCCAGATCCCTGCTTGTCCTCTGGCCTCTCAGTACCACTGTATCATTTCACAGGGCCATAGGGAACTTCTGAATTCCATGTATACTGAGTACAAGCCTTGGGAAGCCAGAAGGTGTACTTCGGGTCACCTCAAGAACTCCCTCAGCCAGATTAACCTACCATATTGCTGAGGTTTCAGTACACGTGCAGGCATTAGGGGGAGGGGATAGCAGGATTGAAATTTTCCTGGTGTGTTCACAGCAGGGCAAAGAACAAGCCCCATTCCTCTGGGGAGTTCCTAGTGCAGATGGCACGAAAAGTCATATACATACCTGGCTAGTTTCCTTGGTTGTTTTGTTTTTTGTTTTTGCTTTTGTTGTGCATTTTCCAAATCTTCCTCCTCCCTGGTCCAGAACAACTTTGAATTTTCTCCCCAAGCAGGTAAGAATGTCCCTAATGTCATATTCTAAATTCTTTACTCCTGTAAAATTCTACAATGTTACTCAAAGTATGACGTTGCTTCCATGCATGGAGGGAACTTTTGAAATTTAGAAGTCCCTTTTTCTCAAAGCTTAGCTTTTAAGATGATCATTTTATTAAGGACTTACACACACAAAAGGAAATAATAATTGAAGGTTAAATTTTGGACAATAACTTCCTTTTTCTTCCTGACATTTTGTCTATCACTTAAAAACTGAGAACCATAGATTTGATGGAGGAAAACCATAAGGAATCATGATTTAGAGGAAAGGGAAATTATATTACTTCAACTTAAAAAAATGATTACCTGTTAGATATGAGTTGGAGATTACCCACCCTGGTTGTTTTAAGCCATTCAGCTACTTAGGGGAACTTGGGGGAAGCATTAGGGAAGGAAGGTGCTTCGCTGAAGGACCCATCAAAGCAGTAAGCTAATCACCAGTATATGCTGAGCCTGGATAAGTGGGCACTTAGACAACGACTGTTAAAACTTCCAAAGATGGGCTTCTCCTAGGCTGTCTCCCTTTCTGATCACTAGATATCATCATTCGAAGCATCTACTAATTTCCTTCCATAAGGATTCATATCAATTTCATTGTGAGAATTGATCTGCAGTCTTCTTAATCTCTTTTTAAGGAGGAGAACTTCCACTCACCTTGCCTGATTTGAAGACTGCAAAAAGCTGCAATTCTGCTGAGCAAAACTTTTTCAGAACTTTATCAAACAAATTAACATTAAACCAATAGGCACTGGGCACCTGCTATGTGCTGACCCACGGTCCTAAGTACTTGTCACGTGTCTGTTGTGGTATCATGTATGGAGTGGAAGAAGAACATTTGAGGAAGGAAATAGACAAGGATTATTGCGTTGGAAAAACACCAAATACACCGTACCTTATCAAAATCACACAAAAGATATACATTTTTAAATTTTCAATACTCTGTTATAACTCTGTTATAAACGCTGTTACAACTGTGTCCATATCACTGCCTTCTGGAAAGACAATGATCCCTTTGGGACTGGGATTTTGCCCTTTTTCATTTAAAGATTAAGTATCATTTTAGGAAGAATGAATGTGCTTTCTGGTGATAAAGTTCCCTTCTCTTTAGTTGCTCTTGACGGGTCTCCACGGTGTTCTCTACTTTACCAAGCTTTACGCAGAAACATCTCCTTTTCCTCTGGTGTCCTCCAAACTCACGGAGTCACCTTCCTCACGGAGCCTGGCTTGACTCACCCAGCCAATGTTCACGTGAATTCCCTCTCTGAGTTGCTATCACACCTGTAGTTACCCTTACGTGGTTGACCTCAAAACTAGATTGAGGTCAGGTTCTGTCTTAAATTAAATTTCTTTGTATCTTCCATAATGCCTAGAAAAACTACAGGCCTGTTGTAGGTAAAAATAAATAAAGAGGCAAGTGTAGACTCATTTAGGATACTCAGGGCTGGTATTAAAATTGTCAGTACCTGGTATAGAATGAACACTGACCATTGAGGATACCGCTACCAATTCGTGTGATCTGAGTATCAGCCACACTCTGTGTGTGTGTGTGTGTGTGTGTGTGTGTGTGTGTCTCAGATGTTCACACTGTTATACAGGTTAGATTTATTATCCTCCATTTCACAGATGAGAAATGAGGGAACTGAGTTTCAGAGATATTCAAATTACTTGCTCAGGACATACAACCAATGAAAGACCCTAGATCTCTTTCCCTCAAACCCTTGCTCTTTCCACTCTGCTGCGGCACTGATGACTGCTTGTTGGCAGATCAGGTGCTCTGTCCCCCTGGGTTGAGGTGTGCTTTTCAGTGGAGGGGGAGTGGGTGACTGGTGAGTGTGAAGCGTGTGTGGATAACCAGCTCACTTAACACTAAGCCATCTCCACTGTGGGGACCTGCATGGTCATGACTAATTGTCATTACGGCCAGTTTACACAATAATTGCTTGTGTTACACAGATTTGGCCGGAGAAGGTCATTTTTCAAAGCCAAAGTTCTGGTGGCTTGCTGGATGATTCACAGCGGGTCCCATGACACCTCTGCACTGTTTTAACTTTATATTGTTTGTTAAGTGGGAAGAAAATGATACTTGCCTTAAATTCTTCGTAAGCAATTTTAAGTGTTTTGAACCTGCGTTTTTAATATAAAAATAAGATGTCTTTATTGTCTAATAATAGACATCTTGTTGGTGAAGAGAAAAGAAAATCTCTCCTCAGTTTGGTCAGTCATCGATAAGGAGTCAATGAAACACTGTAGATAATGACACATTATAACTCAGAAAGGAGAGCTATAAGCACATCAGTCCTATTTCCTATTCCTGAGCGCACGGGAACCTTCTAACTTCTGCTTGCTAGGCTGGGGTCATGTGACAGGGTTCTGGCCCAAAAAATTAAGACAGAAGAATATAAGCCACTTCTAGTCCTGCCCCTTAAAAACATCTTAAACAGTATTACAGCTTCGCTTCCCCTTCCACAGTGTTTAATTGCCACCGGTTTAAGATTGCAGCATCACAGAGTGGAAAGAGTGTATGTTCCTGAGTCGCCACTTAGAAGAGAGCTTCCAAGGAGAGCTACCAGGGTTGCACAGACAGTGGCATGAAGGAGGAATGAACTTACGTGTGAGACCACCGAGAGTGTTGTTATAGATTGTTGTTATAGTAACAGGTATTTATGGCTCTAGTACAGAAAGTGGTACCAGAAGTGGGGTGTTGACATAACCAAATCATATTCCTTGACTGTTACACTATTTTAAATTTGTATCATTGGTTTAGAAGTTTAGCATCAGGCTGAAAAGCAGCTTAATCAGAAAATGGAAGATAGAAATTCAGGTTGTGCAGTGACAAATCATTGAGTATAACTAGTGCCTCCTATTAATTAGAAGATAGCCACATGCACAGTTTATACCTTTAGTGGAAATGGTGAAAAACAGAATTTCAGCAGTGTTTATAGTATCACAAGGAAGATGTGTATTACAAGAAAGAGATGACTCAGGAAATCATCATGAGTTTGCAAGCAGAAATAGAATCCAGAATCCAGAAATTTGGGCTGTACGATTGGAAGAAATACATTTATTTTAGACTCACACAGTCAGACATGGTACCAAGAAGGGCTTTAAGTGACAAATACCTAGTAAAAGTTCTCAATTGAATGGAATTATTTGAGACAAAAGTTAAATCAAGTGTGTGGTCTCCCCATCTATTATATCTGAGAGCCTTAATGCCTTTAGATAATTGTATTGAGAAAAGAAAAGGCATGAAGGAGAAGATGCAAAGGAAAAAACCTAGATTTGATAACAACGTCTAGAAAATAACTGGGTGTGGTTGCTGGCACATGGACGTGACCGGAAGCAGATATGTCCTGTGCCTTTTAAGTTTTCGAGGATTGCATTACCAAAGAATCCAGGGGCCTAGACCTAAAAAGTCCTTCCTTGATCAAAGCTTAAAATAATCCTTGAGTCCTGAGCCCATTCCAGACTGAGCAGAAGTCAAGCTTTTAGAATGACACTGTTCTGAATGAAGCGTGTTCCCCCAAACTCACTTCACATGTGGCCAAGGAGAAGAACAAAGGAGGGAGTCCTTTCTGGAGCAAACTCCGTACACATCCACCATGTCTGGGGTATGGACTGGACGGTGCTGACCCAGAAGGGTTTTAGCATGGTTGTGGACCATAATGCTGATTGTTCTGCATTATTTCCCTTTTCAGATGGATTATTTGTTGTTCTTTCCTGCCATTAAAAAGGAGCTGTGATGGTGGGGAAGTTGAGAAGCAGATAATTTGTCCTTTTAATATGTGGGCTACCATACCTAGAGGTACTATATCAGACTGATGGTGAAGACGGGCCATCACCCAAGTGTTCTGGACATTGATCTGAAGGTCGTGACTGGACAGGACCTTGACTTGTGCAGTGAGAGTGCTGTGTGTGTAATAGGAAGAGTATAATGGATATTGGACGTCCAGGAGGGCAGACTATGGCAAAAATCTTTCAGTGTTCACCATTTGGGGTTTTTCTTGGACACAAGGAAGGCTGCATCTCCCAGGCTGTCTTGAAGTTAGATGGGCCATGAGCTGTGCCCGTGGAATCTGGGGACATGACTGTTACTTTGAGGCCACCTGTATTAAAACCTGGTGTGCCTTCTTTTCCTGTCATCTGAATAGTTGAAAGCAAAGGACTCCGAGATTGGAAAGCCACACAACGGAAGGAGCCCGACCTACATCAGATGTTCGTTAAGTACATCCTTACGATGTACTTGTACAGGGTTCTAGTACTCCTATTGGGAAATTGTATTTTATAGCAGCCTGCATTGATTACCTTAACTTATACACTAGAGCTGGAAGAGCTCTTTATTGCTCTTGAAAGGGATGACATCATCCTCCTTCCCCAGCACGATCATCACCATTATCATCATTGTTCAAAAAATACTTTTTGAGTATCTACAACTTGTCAAGCTCCATGACGGAGACTGGAAGGCAAAAAGGAACGAAACACTGTTCCTGGTCTTGTCTATAATCTGGTGGAGAAACAGATAGATAAACAGATAATGACATCAAGAATTATACCCTGAGCGTCACACCATTAACACATGACGTAGTCCATTCTGGGGGCGGGGGCAGCGAGAGGTACAGATCTCACAGAGAGAGTCACATGTGTATCAGGTTCTAAGGGATGAAGAGGGATTTCCTGGGCAAATAGGGCAGGTGGCAGGCATTCTAAGTAGAAGTGACAATTAGTGTGAAGACATGCTGATCTGCAAGTTAGGAAAATGAAACTGATTTCTATACTTGGAGATGGAAAACATATTTATTATTCTCATCCTCTCCCTCAAATGTATCATCCTACCATCAAAATTATTTATTAATTTCCATACAGAGTGACCACATGGATTTGATCCTGTTCTCCAGAGGATCTCAGCTCAAGGGAGTGTAGGTAGCAGATTACACACTGACCAGAAGAGTTGCCCATAGAATGCTCTATTATTTCCTTGCTGTGTAATATGGGCCAAGTTCACCTGACTTGTCTTTTTCTTACTCGTACTGCTGTACCCAAGAGAGAACTCACATTTATCCTTTCTGACTTGAGAATTTGTTATGCAAATCTGGTCAATGAAATATGTGAAACCTAATCTGAAAAAAATACACAAAGACCATATATATGTTTATATTTTACAAAGACAGTTAATAAAGGAGGGTTGCGGTGGCATGGGCCATGGTCTGTCGCAGTTTCTGGAGTCATCCCATTAAAGGGCCCATTTTACTTCTTTCTGGTGGCAGGTGACTGGTATCCTCAGACAGATCCTACCTGTCAGTGGTCCCCCTGGAGGGAGAGCCACTCTCCCTCGATGGGGACACATGATGTAGAGAGGGCTGTGTGGCCGTCCGGACCAGGCGGAGATGTTTACTCAGCGTGCATGAAGGCAGCGCAGTGAAAGCAGGAATAGGGATCAAAGTTTAAGAAGGAAATAAACATTTTAGTCAGAGGGTGGCTGGTTTAGGGGGTGAGTGGGGAAGGCTCTCAAAAGGGAAATAAATTAGCAGACCTGGGCCCAGTCAGGATGTAGTGTGTTCTCGAGTGGGGACCAATGGTTCAGAGCTAAGGGTTCCAACAGTGAAGGCATTGAAGGACCATCTATCACGGTAATCCCTTCTCTGTGGTGGGATAGCGCATTTTCATTTATACGCAGACAGGTAGGATGTGGCAAAGAGCGCCTAACCTCTGTCCTTACCCTGAGAGCTCCAAGTGAAATAAACGCTTCGTCAGTTACTTCCTGCCATCGGCCTTCCGCCCCATTTCTGCTTGTGGAACACACTCGACTGCTTCAGCATGTCAGGGACTCTCCATCTATCGGTGGCACTTAAGGAGGCTACAGGGCAGGCATGGGGATGCCATCGGCCCCCTTGATTGACAAGAAGTGCCTCAGATAGCCCATTTTCTCCTGGTGGTCCATCACCCAGTTGTGAAGCATGCAGTTCTCTAAAACCCCTCTTAAGCCTGTAGAGATTATTATAATCTATAACCTTGCAAGGACATGCGTCCCGCATATGCAGCTACTTCAGAAAGTAGTACTTCCATGTCCTTTGAGATCCTAAACCTGCCTCATTGACGAATGAATGAATGCCTCTAGTATTTCTTAACATAATTACAATAGACATTTATTTAAAGTAATACAGGGGTCCCCAGGTGGCTCAGTGGGTTAAGCCTCTGCCTTCAGCTCAGGTCATGATCCCAGGGTCCTGGGATCGAGCCCCACGTTGGGCTCCCTGCTCAGTGGAGAGGCTGCTTCTCTCTCTGCCTGTCCTCCTTGCTCATGCTCTCTCTTTCTCTCTCTCAAATAAATAAATAAAATCGGAAAAAAAATCTTTTAAAGTAACACATGGGCAGCTCAAATAGTTCTAAATTGTACATTCCAGGTTTACCCAACTTCTTAGACATATTTGAAGGCACCTGCAACCGCAGATTTCCATTCCGTGATTCTTTCTTTGCCCATTTTTCTATCTTTTTTCTTTCCTGAATAACTTCTTCCAGATATGGTTCAAGGTCACATTTATCCTCCTCATATTTTGTCCCCTCATGGTCAGGTCAGGTGCTCTCTCAACGTGAAACATCCTGGCGTTATAAAGGTTCTCAGGAAGCCTTCGTGTGGCCCGTTTCACACTGTATCATCTCACATTAACCCCAGTTCATGGACCCCCACCGCGCTGCAGTAACATTTCCAGATACCCTCCAGCTACCGGCTTGATGCCGCCACAGCAGGCCTGCTCGCCGTTTTGACCCAAGACCGCAGCATTGGACGCTTCTAGTCTTTTGAGATTGGATAAACCATTGCATGTTTATCCATTGAGTTCCTAAAGATCGTGGCTGAGGTCTAGAGCCTTATCTTCGTAACCTAGGCCTATACGGCGTTACCTAACTCAAAGTCACTAACGATGCCTCTGAGAAGTTCATGCCAAACAAAACCCAGCCTAGGGATGTTGGGTGACCTCGTGGCCCATCCAAGCCTCTGATAAATCCTTGAAGCTTTAACCCTGCCCTCGTCCTCTCCCCACTTCGCAGTGCCCTCTCTTTTACTTTGCATTGGCATTAACGGTATAAAGAGCTACCTTCTCATCGGACTAATGCTAATTCACCTCCATCCCTGGTCATTTGCTACCTATTAGAAATATCCTGACAGCCTGCCTCTCATTACCATTGCACCAGGTCCAGCTCCCAAGAATAACCTTCTAAGGAGGATGAAATGTACGCCAATGGCATCTAATACCAGGGCATTCGCATTCATATTTTTAGCAGCACATATCAGTGAGCCCAACCTTTAGTGTACTCTATGTACTTTTAATAATCTCCATAAAAGCCTGATTTCCAATCCCTAGGCTCAAGCTGACAGTGTAAATAAAATCACCCAAATCCACAGGGTAAGAGAAATGAAAATGACAAGGATTAAAATTTGGTCAAACCTCTTTCTTTTTAAAAATTCTGCTTCCCTTCCAATTGGATCACGACCCTCTGTGTGCTCAGCTTAAGACCAGACGGTATGCTTTCACTTTTATTCCTCTCTGCAGCAGGCTTACAGTATTTAGTGAGAGTCTGTAAAGAATGTGTGCTGGGTAGAGAGTTAATACCATAATCCCCTCTCGTTGGGGTCAAATGCTGAATAGAGCAAAAGAATTAGAAAACATGTTACATACAATGGCAGGAAAAAATGCATCCGCACGCTGTTCTGTGAACGCTAGCATCCATCACCCGCGAGGGACGGCCGTGGGGTAGCAGAGCGCGTGAGAGACGCGGATCGGAGTCCACTTGCGCACAGAAGTCGGACGGAGACCTGAGCACAAGTCTTCATACCCATGTACTCTGGGAGGGGTTTGTCACCATGTTCAATCGCTTCTTTCCAACTACCTGCTCGGAGTTCGTTCCTAAGTAACACATCGAGCCACTAAATTGTTTCACGGAGCGAGATCTTCAGCTATCTCTTTTCACTCTCCAGCCGTGGGTGTGAATATTGTTCTCAAAGTGCTGTAATACATCTGTCTCTGGAGGGTTCTCCTAACGGACAAGGAGAAATGTGAGGCACTGCGGGCAAAAAGGGTTGAGCAGCCACCTTCCATTGTACCTCGGGAAGGTCAACCGAACTCTCCTGGAGTAAGATTACAAGCAAATAAATAACTTTGTCTGGAAGTTCTACCCAGAGAAGTGTGTGTGTGTGTGTGTGTGTGTGTGTGTGTGTGTGTAAATGGTTTAACCAAAAAGTGACCAGTCGAATTTATTTTAAATAACACCATTTGAAGTAGTAACTATTAGAGACCAACATTTTAAAAATTGTGTTTGTTCTTACATTCACGTATAGTAAAATCCTTCGGGATATCGGGTTCTATAGTTTTAACAAGTGCAGAATTGTGGAAGCATTGTCACAGTCAAAATACTGCACAGCTGCATCACCCTCAAACAGCACCCCTGTGCTGTTTCTTTGTAGTCAAACCTTTCACCCCCTCAACCCTAAAAAACTTAAATTCTTATATACGACTTTACATATGTATAGCTTGTACAATGACCAGAATGACCACCGGAAATTGTATTTTTATATAATTTATGTGTGCTAAAATAACCCAAAACAACATCATCTGCACATTTTAAACAAAGTCATATGTGTGTGTGTGTGTATATATATATATATATATATATATAAAGTACACATATGTAAATAACTAGAGAGCCAATGTTCTCTGATCAAAAAAGGCTTCTTTATTGTGCAATAAGTTCGGTGGCTTCAGGGAGAAGAGCCTAACCCACTATTGTGTCAGCGTGAACAAAAATACCTATTAAATATATATTGAACTGATTATTAAGCCATGGATTGAGTAATGATTTTTACTTAAACTTTTAAAAGCTCATGAAACTGTGACTAGAAATGTGACATTCCTAGTGTTGTTGTTGTACCTTAAAGACAGCAAGGAAGGGAGCACCCAGGTGGCTCAGTTGTTAAGCATCTGCCTTTGGCTCAGGTCGTGATTCCAGGTTCCTGGGATCAAGCCCCGCATCCGACTCCCCGCTCAGCAGGAGGCCTGCTTCTTCCTCTCCCACTCCCCGTACTTGTATTCCCTCTCTCACTCAAATAAATTAAAAAAAAAAAAAAAAAAGACAGCTAGGAAAGAGACGTGAGGTTTAAGGGGGAGAAAGATTGTGCGTGTGTGTGTGTGTGTGTGTGTGTGTGTGCATGTAGGCAAGATGACATAGTACGTTTGCTAGCTCACTAATGACAAAAATTGACTTGTTTTTTGCACATAACCAATACTGTGTATGTATATGAGTCAGTGATTAAAAGCTAATGGCCTTAAGGAGAAAACTATTAGAAACATTTACTAGGGTTTTGAGTTATATTTGTGAGGATCATCTTTGTTTACTTAAATCAGACACCAACATTTATATGAAAATACTGAGCAAGTTTGGATTCTAACCAGGAAGTAGAAGACATGTTATGAGTAACTCAGCATATCACCTCTTTCCTGCAGGGACACATTGATGATATTACTAAAGAAACCTTATTTCAAGCAAATAAGTCGTTATTGTTTAAAACAGAAATATTAACACGTCCTTAATTTTATGCATTATCTCATCTACATTTCTCGTAGCCCGAGGTCACCCTCCTAGTCTCCTTTACTGCCTCTTCCTCCTCTAGTTGATATTCCTTTTCTCATACTTCACTTGTTTTCATGGAGAAATCTTTTATACCCAGAATTAGAGATTCTCAATCTACACCTCCAACCCAGGTTTTCCTCATGAGTTAAAGACACGTATTTCTAGCTTTCTACTTGATATCTCTCCCTGGATATTCCACAAGCCCAAACCTAATTTGTCCAAAATGGAGCTGAATATCCGTCAAACCAAATGGTTCTCCCCCATAGAATTTTCCATATGCTTCCATCAGCTCTTATCTCACTTCCTGTTTCTTTCACTGGACTGAAGGCAACGAACGTGTCTTTTCCCTAGTGCCTGGCATGGTGCCTGGCATCTGGTAGGCATTTATAAATATTTGTGGAAGGAATGAGTGCACATGACACTCATATGCATATAAATAGGGATTTATTTCCACCCTAAACCCCAATGTTTATGAATGGTTTTTAAATGGATGAGTAGCTCTGATACGTATAGATATAAGCATTTGTTCTCACATCAACCACCAACCACCGTATCTACATGATGTCTGGAGATCAAATAATGTCTGTTTTATGCAGCAGGGAAAATAATTAGCTGATTTCAGGGCTCTTTTTTCCTATTTTTCTCATTGAAGTCATATTCTTTTTAAATTCAACATGCAACAGAAATATTTCCTTTGTCTTAGAAAGTTCCAGATATTATTTTCCCTGATCAAATAATAGCGCCTCAGAAAGAAGTTCTTGCTTTCTCCAAAAGATGAGTTGGAAGCCTCATGATGACCTCATGGAGAAGCTACTCCTATTCGACCGTCCATACTCTCCACCAGTGATTCTCAAAGTGTGGTCCCTGAACCGGCAGCATCAGCAACATGTAGGAACTTAGAGGATGAAAACTCTTGGGCTCCATCCCACACTTTCTGAATCAGAATTTCAGGCATGGAGCCCAACAATCTGTGCACTCACAGGCTCCCCAGGCGATTGCAACGTACGAAAAAGTTTGAAAACCCCTGTCCGACACTTTCCAGTGCAAGAATCCTCCTGACTTTTCTCCCCACCCATCTCCCCCCATTCAGTTAGGTGCCTTGTTAGTTTCATAACATGTTCGCACCGAAAAAAGAGTTCTATGTTTGACAATGAGTCTTTAGAACAGGGCCTGGCTTCTTGTACCTAAACCGTAAATATAAATGGGGTGTAAGGCAGTAGTTTTTTTTGTTTTTTAATTTTATTTATTTATTTGACAGATAGAGATCACAAGTAAGCAGAGAAGCAGGCAGAGAGAGAGAGAGAGAGAGAGAGAGAGAGAGGAGGAAGGAGGCTCCCTGCCAAGCAGAGAGCCCGATGCAGGGATCGAGCCCAAGACTCTGGGATCATGACCCCAGCCAAAGGCAGAGCTTTAAACCACTGAGCCACCCAGATGCCCCTGTTTTTGTTTTTTTAAGTTAGTTTTAGCAAGAGGAAGTTTCCTCAAAGGGAATGCTATACAGAAGCCCTGTGTGCACACATGCACGTGTGTCGGAAAACAGGAATTTCTGTGATTGGATGTGGTTGACGGGGTAGGGTACTCCATTCCGCCAGACTTCCTCCCACTCAACCCTTTCCTACAGGACCCCTCCGGGGAACAGAACTTGAAAACCACAGAGGAGGTGGAAAGGAAACTAGAAGAGGAGTCAGGGGACCTGGGCTCTCGTTTATTTCTTTGGGTAATTCATTTAGTCTCTCCGAGCCACATTCGCATTGCCTGAACATGGGGGGTAATCTGTAATTCCTTGTCCAATTGGAAGCTTCTTTGTTTGTTTGTTTTTTATTGTTTAGCTTGTGATAGAAAGAGAGCTGGGCTGTCTCGAAAGTTCTCCCTTCCTTGGAGACTCAGGAATAAATGTCGGCTTTGCCATGTGCTCTTCTTCTGTCTTTTCCTTCAGTATTGACTTCCAGGCATTAATGAATAAACAGGACCAGGCTGCCAGCATTAGGAATGCCAATAAAGAGAAGAAACCCTTCCACCAGAGTCACATTAACATTGAACAGATTTTCAACCTCCGCATTTGACTGGGAATGTGGGCTGATGATAAGGGCATATGTGAAGAATTTAGAGAATATCGCAAAACATAGCTGCGCTGGCTTTTTCCGCAGCCTCCCCTCCACCTTCTCTTTCATTCCTCCCCTCTCTTCTGTTGCTTCCCCTCCTTCCTCTCTCCGTCCTCCTCTTCCTCAGAGAGCTGGCAAAGTACTGGCCCACAGTCACTCTCCCCGTATGACACTAACCCGGCCCTGTTACTTCCAAGGCCCAAATCCACAATGGGTAACAAAGTGTGCAGGTGCCCCCAAGTATTGCCAGTGTTAGGTTCCCTCTCCGGCTTGCAGGGATCTGTGTGTTGCCATCTTCTTTCTCCCTGACCTTCTCTTGCTCCTTCCCGTGTCCTTCTCTTCTTCGTTTCAGATCCCCCTGACTGTCCGAGGCCACTTCTGGGAGACCGATCTGAGCTTCCCCGTGGCTCTCAGGCTGAGGGTGGGAGGTGAGCCCAGAACCGTGCTCTCTCGTTGCTATAGGACGAAATGTTTTTGTCCCTCCAAAATGCCTATGTTGAATCCTAATGCCCAGTGTGATGGTATTCAGAGGGGGAGCATTTGGGAAGGGATTAGTCGGGAGGGCAGAGCCCTCCTGAGTGGGACTAGTGCCCTTCTCCCAGATCCCAGAGAGCTCCCTCCTCCCTTCTGCCATGGGGAGGTACAGTGAGAAGACAGACATCTCTGAACCAGTAAGTGGGCCCTCACCAGACACCAAATCTTCCACGGCCTTGGTCTTGGACTCCAACCTGCAGAACTGTGAGAGACAAATTTCTGTTGCTTACAAGCCACCCCGTCCGTGGTATCGTGTCACCAGCACAGACTGAGACACCCGTCCTGATGTGAAGTAGGGTTTGCACGTGTGTGGAAGGGAGGTGGTGGTAGGAGAGCATCGGAGACCTGAGGGAGCAGGGTGGTCTGGCCTTAGGATTCTTGAAACTTTACTCCCACAAAGTCTCCTATGACCCCTCTGGAAAGAAGGTCACTCTGGCCGCTGCTCAGCCAACAGCAAGGGGCTCATCTCTGAGATGCAGAGACCTCGCTCTACCCGTCATTCCCTGGTGTGTCAGAGGTCTTGACAGAAATACCAGACGCACTTTAATCGAATTTGTGGACCAGAAATGGCCTGACAGGGAAAGCATGTTGATAAGAATCTAGGTTCTCGCTTACGTTTTCGCATTAGACTGTACTGCTCATGCACACACAATTATGTTTTAAATGGGTTTTAAAAAAAGGGAATCTCTATGTCTGTGCTTTTGTTTGTCTTTATCGTACGGAAAACTGAAGGACTAGATTGCTTGCTTTGCCACCAGGCAGCTTTATCCACCCCCTTTCCTCTCTCTCCTGATTTTTAGCTCCTCCCCTCTCCCAAGCTTTAGTCTCTATTTTTTTTTTTTTTTGCATGTAAATGGGTACACATCTCACCTCACCTGTCTTTTGCCCTCGTGCTTCTTGTGAATCCCTGGTCTACTTCATTTTCCTTCTCAGTCAAACTCTTTGAGCCAAGACTTAATACTTGGGGTCTACAGGGGTGCCCCTGCTGTCTTTCTCACAACCACCCACGAATCCCGGAGCTTCCCTTACCCCGAACCCCCACCCTGCTGAAACCGCTCTTGCTCGGGCGCCCATCTCCAGTGCCCGGGCAGCGCCGCAGTCGTTACGACATTTGGTCTCTCTCAAAAAAAACCTGATTATTTCCTTCCCCAGTCTCTTCCCTCCTTCAGAGTCCACAGCTCTGCCCTCTCCTGTTTTTCTCATTGTAGCACCTTCATTCACTCTCCCCAGCCTCGGTCAGTCCTTTAAATGTTAGGGTTCCCTGCAGTTCTGTCTTCTGCCCCCTGTTTTTCTGTGCTGCTCACTCACCCTGGACAAACCCTCCACACCCAGGGATTCCATGCTCACCTCCACGCCGACACTTTCTAGACCTTCACCTGCACCCCAGGTCCGCCTTTCTTGGGCTCCAGAAGCATTTATTTTAGAGTGTCTCCACTTAAGAGTTGGCTCAAACTTCGTTCTGTGAACAAATCTTAACTTGTAAACGCTGCTCCTTCTCCTTGGTGAAGACTACCGTCCAGCCATCCCAGTGAGGAGCTGAGACTCATCCTCGACTTGGCTACACCTAAGTTCCATCAGTCAGACCCTCCTTGGATTACCTTGGATGATTTTCTCTGCTGTCCCACCAGCTGCTATCACTAGCACCTGGGTTTTAGTTCAGGCTGGGTCCGATTTTCATCTGGGCCAAAGCCATCTGGCCTCCCTGCCCTCAGCCGCTCCCACTTTCAAGTCACCTGCCATCTTTTCTCCAGACGATCCTTGTAAAACGGTATTGTCCACATAGTAGCTTCGAGGCACATATGGCTATTTAATTAAAATTAAGTAAAATTTAAAATTCAGCTCCTGGGGCCCCTGAGGCGTGCAGTTAAGCATCCAACTCTTGGTTTCGGCTCAGGTTTCGATCTCAGGGTCCTGAGATCGAGCCCCACGTTGGGCTCCATGCTCAGTGGTGTGTCTGCTTAAGACTCTCTCTCCCAGGGCACCTGGGTGGCTCAGTAGGTTAAAGCCTCTGCCTTGGGCTCCGGTCATGATCTCAGGTCCTGGGATCGAGCCCTGCATCGGTCTCTCTTCTCAGTGGGGAGCCTGCCTCCCCCCCACCTCTCTGCCTGCCTCTCTGCCTGCTTGTGATCTCTGTCTGTCAAATAAATAAATAAAATCTTAAAAAAAAAAAAAGACTCTCTCTCCCTCTCTTTTTAAAAAGACTCTCTCTCCCTCTCCCTCTGTTCCTCCCCCACCCCACACTCTCCCTTTCAATCTAAAAACAAATCTTTTAAAAAATGGAATAAAATTCAGCTCCTCAGCCATGCTAGCCCCATTTTAAGTACTGAATGATGAGCCCGAGTGGCTAAAAGTTACCTCCTGCACAGTACAGAGAGAGAGCTGTTCCATCACTGCAGAAAGTTTACTTCGATAGTGCTGTTCTAGAATGTGATGTGATCATGTTTTATCCCTGCTTGCTTCCATCATGATTCCCCACGTGCTTCAGAGGAAACCCCAAACTCCTTCCCTTGGCAGGTAAGCTCCTGCCTTCAGTCAACTCTCGCTCTCATTGTCCCCACCCCATCGAGCCTTTGCTTCCCTTGCGTCAACCCACTGCTCCCATCCCCATGCCTCGGTGCTTTTGGTTATGCTGTCCCTGCTCCTTAGAAGGGCTGCCTTTCTCTGTCTCTTTAGAACTCCTGTATATTCTTCAAGCTCAGCTCAAGAGTCATTCTCTCTGC
The DNA here is from genome assembly GCF_963455335.1 of Martes martes. Lineage (NCBI taxonomy): Eukaryota > Metazoa > Chordata > Mammalia > Carnivora > Mustelidae > Martes > Martes martes. The sequence continues at coordinate 54,264,963 of NC_137903.1, forward strand.
GAAGCTTTTTCTTGCCTTTCTGGACAGAGTTTAGACTCAGCTTTTTGTAACTTCCACTAGAAGCTTATATTGCTATGACAGTCATCATCTGAAAGAAAAAACTATTGAGCCACCACGAAAGTCCAAATAATGCTACCCACCCCCAACCCCCACCCAGAAGACAACCATGTCCTAATCTCCCAAACTTGGGAATATATGACCTGATATGGCAAAAGGGACTTTGCAAGTGTGATGGAGTTAAGGACCTTGAGACGGGGGAGATGATCATGGATTATCCAGCTGGGCCAATGGTATCATCACAAAGGTCCTTATAAGAAGGATACAGGAACGTCAAAGTCCGAGATATAGAGAAAAGGATATGGGGTGTTGGGAGCAGAGTTTGGAGTGATGTACTTTGAAGACAGGAAGGGTCATAAGCCAACACATGAAGGTAACCTTTGGAAGCGCCTGAGAGTCAAGGGAACAGATTCTTCCCTAGAGCTTCCAGAAGGAACACAGCCCTGCTGACCCATTTTTGGACTTCTGACTTCCAGAATATAATAGAATGACTTTGTGTTGTTTTCAACCACTAAGTTGATGGTAATTTGTTGGAGCAGCAAGAGAAAACCAATATATTTACTCTCTCATCTATCCATCAAACATCTATGCCACATATCGTTTCATATGGATTTACTGAGCACCTGCTTTGTGCCAGATGTAGTATTGTATGCTAAGAGTGCAATAATGAATAAAATCCAATTACTGTTGGGGGGAGGTGGGGGGGGCAAGGGAGAAGGCAGGAGTCCTGAAACTTGGAATTGTAAAGGGCTGCCCTCTAAAGTTGAGGCTGTTTTCTGCAGATAATCCAGAGTCATTGAAAGACTTGGCCTTGTTAATTCATGACCGGATCTTTGACTGCCCTAGTGTGGAGTGGACTGGTGCTCGAGCAGGAAGACACACCAGACTGCTTGCGGTAGCAAGGTGAGAAATGATGCAGACCGGAACTGTGGGAGGCGGTGAGGAAGGGCATCTGGTCGTATTTGGGTGGTATTTCAGAGGTAGAACGGATGGGATTTTGTGATCAATTCGATACTGTGCCTGAGAGGCAGAATCCAAGATGACTCTGCTCCAAGATGACTCTGAGAACGGGTGACTCTAAGCTCCGTGCCTGGCACACAGTGGATAAGAAACAATTGTCTTGAATTGAATTGTGTGGCAAGAAGACAATGGAGTAGATCATCACTGGGAGGGAAGGATGATGCCAATGAATCTGAATAGTGGAGGAAAATAAATAGAAGAATAAGTATGTGTGTGTGTGTGTGTGTGTGCGCGCGTGTGTGTGCGTGTGTGTGCAGGGTGCTGGGAAAAGGATGTGAAATGTGTGCCCTGTTAGCCTGTACGATTTTTATTGCTCAATTTAAGCTTTTGTTCTTTAAACTAGAACCGTGTTCAGAGAGAGAATTTAGAAAGCTGTATAACCACACTGAAGATGTCAGATTTCTCTCAATGGCAAGTTTAGCTACTGTTTTTATCTGAAATGGTTTGGGGCAGGGGAAAGAGGAAACATAGTTTGGGTTGATGTTTTGGTGCATTTGTTATATTATTCCAGAGAGGGTAATGTCTCTGTTTTCTTCCTCTACTATGGGCAAGCCTCATGTCTACACCTAGGACTGGAATGTGCTCTGGCACTGTGTGGGGTTATTTGCACCCCTCCCCCTTGCCCAAGACTCCTTGACATGACCACATGGTGGTGAATGTTGACTGTATTGAGAGGACACTTACAGTACCTGCTCCTCAGAGCGGCATCCTGGTTCCATCACACTGATGGGAAGATCTATACAATTATTTCGCAAAGGCCCTGAAGCCCTTGTTTCCCAACAGCCTTGCCCTGTGGCATATTGACTGTGTCCCCAAACAGCCAAGTAGGGCCCTTGGTGGTTGGACAAATCTCTTCTTAGATCTGTGTTCACGTAGAATATTATTCTAAGAGATATTAATTGTGACTCTGTAGATTGAACAAAGGGGAAGACTTTTACGGTCTAATTAGTTTGGAAAATTCTGGGTTGAACAGATGTACTTAAGTCTGCAGGACTTCGCAGAAGCTTTACCTTACAAACAAAGACACTTTACAAACAGATACACTCTGTGAATGTCTGAGAGTGGAGTAAAGATTTTCCTAAACGTATATGACTCCAGAGCACTAGAAACATGATGTGGCAAAGTGTTCCACGCAACAGGAAGGGTTGTCCTACTGAGACAGTGGATGTCCAAGATGTTCTCGTATGCCAGGCACACTCTGTGGGAGGCTACAGGGATGACGTTTAGCCATTATCCACCTTCACAAAGCCTCCAGTGGGCATGAATCACCAAAGATAGAATAAAATGGTAATTGGACCAATCTTTTTGTTCTGACACTTTTAGTTTGGATTTGAACTCACTTGGCCGATGTGCCAGGATACAGTTATAATTCAGAGCTGCTAATATCATCATTCCATTTCTTTTTAATAAAAGATTTACTTTGTTATTTGAGAGAGAGAGAGAGCATGGGGAGGGGCAGAGGGGGAGAGAGAGAGAGAGAGAATCTTCAAGCAGACTCCCCGCTGACTGCAGGGTCTGATGTGGGGCTCAATCCCCAGACCCTGAATTCATGACCTGAGCTGAAACCAAGAGTCAGCTGCTTAACCTACTGAGCCACCCAGGTGCCCCTCATCATTTCAGATCTTATCACACTTGCCATTTCCTTCTCCCACCCCTCAAAGGTCTTCTCATAATGAAACAACCCATGCTGATTTCCTTAAAAATTGTTTTAAAAATACTTTGCAGGGTGCCTGGGTGGCTCAGTCGGTTAAGCATCTGCCTTCGGCTCAGGTCACGATCCCAGGGTCCTGGGATCGAGCCCCTCGTGGGACTTCCTATTCAGTGAAAAGTCTGTTTCTCCCTCTTCCTGTGGCTCTCCCACCGCTCCTGCTTTCTTTCTTGCTCAGGTGCTCACGCTCTCTCAAATAAATAAATAAAAAAAATATTTTTTAAAAATACTTTGAAAACACTAGTTAACTTTCTTTGGATATTAGAGCATAATACAACAGTATCTTATTTATGTTCTGTTTTTTTAATCCCACATGACTACAAATGCACAGTATTTTGTAGTTTTGGGGGATTTTTATCATCTAGAATTTCATTTGATCCTTTAAACAACTTTATAGGGAGGAGATCATGAAATCACATATCTTAATCTGTTTGGGCTGCTATAAGAAAACACCAAAGAATGGATAGCTTCAAAACAGCAGAAATGTATTGCTCACAGTTCTGGAAGCTAGAAGTCCAAGGTTGGGGTATGGTGCCGGCATGGTGAAGGTTCTGGTGAGAGCCCTCTTCTGGATTGGAGATGGATGACTTCCTGCTTTGTCTTCACACAGTGGACTAGGTAGGGAACTTTTCTGGAGTTTCCTTTATAGGAGCACTAATTCCACTTATGAGAGTTCTACTCTCCTGACCTAATCCCCTCCCAGAGCCCCCACCTCCTAACACCATTACAGTGGGCATGAGGTTTCGACCTATGAAATTTGGGAGGACACAAACATTCAGCTACGGCACCCATTTTATATAGAAAAAGTGTGGCACGTACCATATTTGGATGCCTAGCTCCTGCCAGGGATTGAGCTAAGAGTCTCACATATATGAGCTCGCTTAAAGCTCTTACCTGGTCTCCATATTAGGACATGCTCTGCTCATGTTAGAAACTAAGAACTTGAGGCTAAGTGAGTGAAGTTCTCCAAGGTCACAGAACTCACACAAGGAGGGCTGGTGTTGGAGCATGTTTGTTTAGCCCCCAGATCCACTCTCCTTCCACAACGCCATCCGGAAAGACGAGGCTGAGACCAAGGGCAGTGGAAGATGGCCCAAGTTCACACAGGGAGTTTGGGAAAGTGCTAATTCACTTGACTTTTAGTCCAAGGGCTTCTCTTCTACATATTTTTGCCAGGTCACTGGAGGACATTTTCAAGAATAAGTAATGACCTGTGAAATGTCGCTGACAGTGGCAACGATAACAACCCAAAGAGAGGAATAAGGAGGCGGAAAAATCTCCCACCCGCCCCTCCACAGCCTCAGAGTCTCAAAGTAGACTGAGAAAAATGCCACCCCAATTTTGTTCTCTTTTGTCACACAGGTGAGGGGCTGGGACAGCAGCGATAGAAAGAGGGAGGTTTGGCTCTTCTTGCCTCTTCTGGTCAGGACCAAAAAGAAAGAGCAAATTCTACCCCCTCCCCTGCCGGTCCCTCTCTAGGGCCACCCACTGTTTCCGCTAATCAGATGCACAGGATTCCATCACTGTCCCTGGGGCTCTCCGGATGGCGAATCCCTGTGCCAGGGCCCTGGGGGCCGCCGTGGAGGGAAGTGGGGCACGTTTTCTCAGAGCCTGCAGTCTGAACGGAGAGGCTGACTGTGAAACCACGACTGGAAAGGTACAAACTGCCAGGAAAGCGGGAGGCAAGGCACTTGGGGGGATGAAGAGGGACTCTTGGGCACATAGTGCACACAAAGTTCACGGTCATCACTGGGAACGATTGCTGAGGGCGTCCTGCTTGCATTCACCGTGTCTTCCATTCATCAGGGCCCTTGACTGTGTAGCCCGTAAAACGCAACCAACCACCGTGGGGCACATTTTTGTTGCCACTTCCCCAAACCTACAGCCCTCTGGAAACTGTCCTTGAAACCGGGTGGGAGCACAAAGGTAGCTATGTTTCCATACCCTGGCTTCCCCCTGAGAGCTCCTTGACCCGCACCCCGCAGGAGAGTGAATCGTGAAGCCAGAGAAGGTGGCCTGGTGCGCAGGGTGATGCTGAGTTCCCGCCCTCCCTCCTGGGGGCTCGGAGTGTCTACGTTCGTGTTCCACCTCTCTTTCCCGACTGTCCCTTTCCCCCTAATGCAGTGACGGGCAGAGTCTGAGCTCCGGCCCTGTGCAGGGTCACTGCAGGTGAGAATCCTGCAGGAAACCCTTCAGCTTTGGTCTTTGTTCATTCAGACTCTGCGGGCTGAGCAGAAATGGAGCGGTCCAAAGGCAAAGCCTACGGCTTGGAGCGAAGGCCAGCAGGAGCCAATGGACCAGAGTCTATCGCCGCCATTTTGGATTATTTTATTATTGGTGTATTCGCGTCTTTGTGATTGAATGAAAATCTGCAGGTCAGGACTGACTTCTGCGATCAACAAAAACTTTGAGGATGATGAGGGAAATACAGAAAAGGGTTCAGCCTTCTCCAAAAAAAAAAAAAAAAAAAGCACTTTATAAATCCAAGGCAGTTACGGTCTCTTGGGTGAAAAATTCCAATGGGCTCAGTCGCCTTGGCCGCACTTACGTGAGTCAGTGCCCAGTGTTTTCCCCTCTTGCACACTTAGGCTTCCAGATCATTAGGCTGAGAGAAGCAAAAGTGCTTCCCTTGAGGAAACCCGGAGTCACTGCTCCACTATTCTCCAGGCCCCGCCACTGATTCAGGGAATCTCTGAGAATCTCTGGAAGGGACTTCAGAAGTCATTTAGTCCAGCTGCCAGTGTATTCCCCCGATAAGCAGACAAGTGGGAATATAAAGTAAAAGTGCCGTTAATTCTCAATTATTTGGATATAGATTGTCCACAGGCATGGAGAGCGAAATTGGTGTCTTTGGAGATAGCGATCGGGTATCTTCTTCTCTGTTCCTTCTCCAAGCTAAACAATCACAGATCATGTTAGTGGTCCTTAGAGGACTGATTTCAGACTTTGGAAATCCCATAAATTGAAGCCATCTTCGCCTAACTAGGTTGATGCTGCCTTCATTTTCATTCCAGAAACTTTTGGCTATTCCCCGTTCAGAAGGGATTGACTGCATTTGAAATGGGATGACAGAGGAATTACTCTCACTGAGATTACCCTTCGGCTCCATCCCAGAACCGAGAGACTCTGCGAACGGCTATTGCCATAATGACTAGCAATCACGGCACAATCACGGAAATGAATTAAATTATTAATTTCAATAGCACCCCATGGTGCATTTATAAATTCCACCATCTGGGGAACATAAATATGGAGGTCCACATTCTAAACTTGGAGGCATGGTGCTCAGTGCCAAGGGCTGTATCTTTGAAGGCAGTAAAGATTTTTCAAGATACTATATGTGGAGCGGCAAGCTGTGCATTTGAGAGAAGGCTCTGTCCCTGGGTCTCTATTAGCTTTACCATTTATTTAAGGCTCTCTTCTCTCTTAATTTTTAACCAGTTCTTATCTTACAGACCCAGTGCATCAAAATCCACAGGATGGAAAAGAAACTAAACCTCAGACTTGAACTAGTGAGTCCCTCACTCCCTTTTCTCTTCATTGAATTTCCTTTTGTCCTCCCCCAAAGTCTCTTACTGACGGGCTTCAAATACGTAAATCTCTGCGTTAATAAGTTCTTCGTACTGAGACCGCTATTCTTGGGTTTTGAATATTTTCAAAATCCATTTAAAGCTTTAAGATAATTGTTTCTGAAGCACGGGGGATGGGGGACCAGGAGTGGTGTGTAACCTACTCTAATAAAAGAGATTTCACTTTCCTTCCTTACGTGGAACCATTTGGCCAGATGTTGGGGTTCAGCAAGCCTTCCCTGTTTGCCATCTGTGACATCCCCAAGGGCCAGTGAGAGAGGGGCACTTCTGAAGAGCGTATGTAAATGACTTCCACGGAGCCCTGCAGGGGCACGGTAGGCCCTCTTCTTCCTACTACGGATTACCAACTCAAAGCCAAGAAACAGCCCGGACCTCGGCCTCTCTGCCACAGTTTCCTAATATCCACAACTTGGATTTCTAATCAACGAGTTTGCTTAAGAAGCAGAAGAAGAATGCATACAGCCTTCCACGGGATAAATAATTCTATGGCATCGGTGGTGGTGTGCAGCTCTTGATTTTTTAAGCTCTCTGTTCATCCAAGGCTTTGAAACAATTCGAGCATCTTGAACTAGAGGATGATGAAGAGGGCTGTTGAACAGCAGAGCTGTTCATTTCAATGCTTCTTCTTGGGCACATGCACCCAGACATAGCTCAGTCTATTCTGTAAATTAAGGTAGACGTGCACGCTAGTGATTTCTAGTTGAGGTAGAGGGTCTGCTCTCAGGGTCCCCCCTTGACCCCATGCTGCCCGCACGGGTGCTGATGTTCACCGGCTCTGGTATGTGGGCTTCAGTGAAGGTGTTTGAGGATGGGACGCTTTCGCAACTGTCTTGCGGGTGGGTTCCCTTGAATTCCCTGCGGTGTCAACCATCAGAGGAGCTTGGGATGGGGTGATCTGAAGCTTTAGGAATAGGTGGTTTTTGCCTAATTTAATTTTCATTCCTTTGTTGTTTTAGATGCCATTCTCCTACCACAGCCCGATTAGCTTATCATTAGCCATTTACAACAAGAGAATAAACAGAAGCAGTGATCGCAGTAGATTTGCATAAAGCTGCTGATCTTCATGGCAAGGTCCTAGCCAATAGCTTCCCTGTCTGTCCGTGGATTGTAGACATTAATGTTCATCAACTTTGAGGAGCTGGATCTCTACGGACACCCGTGTCCTGAGTTTACTAATGATAATGAAGGACCCCCAATCGGTGATTTCTGCAGTTGAGCCACAAGATCCCCCACCCCTGTACGAGTTAGTAGACTGGAATAATTACAGACTAAGTAGTGATGATAAGGAGGAAATGTAGTGTCTTTGGAGTTAGTGGCCTGAGAAACCCAACGTTTCCAGCTTCGGGAGCATCTGTTTGCTGTTATCCACGGGGAAGGGTGGAAGCAAAGAGAACTTCCCCAGATCTGTACGAGTTCAGTAGCTGGGAAGAACTCTGCAAAGTTATCCTTAAAAACAAAACAAAACAAAACAACCCAGGACATAATAAACAACAAGAATTCCAGCATCTTGCTCCCCGCTCGCAGCAGTGGGGAGACAAGCAGCTGGCACTGTTTCCGAGGTGGAAATCTTGAACGGTACTGCTCCGCTCTCAGCCGACGCGGGTGAGCCTGGAGGAGCCAGTGTGACTTTGCTGTGGGGCCCGAGTTTGCTTCTGACTCACACATCAGAGGAAACCTCTCTCACACAGCGTGGAGAAGCTCACTGTCTTAAGGTGAGCCGGTCACCCCTCTTGGTAACAGCAGCTCTTCTTTTCTCTCTGGGTGTCAGAGTAGCTCACCCTAAACCACCAGCAGCTTTACACTAATGAGCTGACCTCCTCTGAGACCCAGGTCAAGTGCCCTGCCCAAGGCCATGATGGAGGGCCCATGGAGACAGCAGGCCTGGCGAGCATGGCGTCCTGCCAGACAATGCCTCTCCCCTACAGTCTCCTTGACTCTCGCTACCCGGATAGACACACCATCTGACACTGCCCTGCAGTGAATAAAGGAAAAGAAGAAACCAGCATTTCTTTCTGAGATGAAAGCATATGGTGCTATCAAGGTGGGGAGGCGGGGAGAAGGAGGCCTGGGAAGATTCAAAAGTCTGTTGGTTATACCTGTAAGGACAAGCCATGTAAGAGAGAAGAAAAATGTTTTCTCGCTTCGTGGGCAATGTCTACACAGCCCTTCACCCCAGGAAGGGAGAACGCCTGCCTGAGTGAGGACCAGCTCTAAATGGGCTGGCACTTCTTATTCAAGGGTAATTGCTTACCCAGGGGACAACTTCCAGGTGAATTTTTCTTTATAAGAAGATTTGATGGCCAATTTAATTGGTCATTCGGGCCACGGGATAGAGAAGCCGTATAGCCCTATGAAGAATTCTATAGGAAAATCTAAATAAAATTTAGATCCCTTCTAAGATGGCCACTAGAAGGGAAGAGGAAACTGACAAACATAAAACAAGATCTTTGTAGGGCTCACCCGGCTTTGCACGCCATTTTTCTACCCAGATGCTTCCTGAGTTTTTCAAATGATCAGATTTCTGATTTTTTTCAAATTACCAGATTTCAAGAAATCTGATAATTTCATGAATTATCAGATTTGGCTTCTTGCTGCTTTAGGGAGCCATTCTGCAGAGGTCTGGAAGAGGTAGCCTTCATCAGAACGGAGGCGGGGGTTGGGGGAGGGAACTTTGGTTTCCCCAGGTCCTGCCCAGCCACCCTGCCGGCTAAGAGCAGTATCTCCTAGCATACCTGTAACCCATCCATGGCACCTGGCTGTGATGTGACACAACTTTGAGGAAGTGCTGTTCTTCTCTGTTGGGACGCTCTGTGAAAGGAGAGTGGCCCTGCTGTACTCATACCTCCGAAAGTCCAACTGCAAGCTTGTCCCGATGCTCCAACTTTTTGGCTGCCTCCCAAGTTCCCAAGAAACTAACCACTGGAAACTTCTACTTTAGGGAAATTGAGTTACATATGGATTTTTTGGGACTTGCCTGAGTCATTCTATGTGGTCACTGTTGGATATTACTGGATATCATTGGACATGACTGGGAATCACTAGATAATCTATGTGATTATCATATGACTAGGTGAGGCCCACCCACAGCTCAAGGCCATCTCTGGCCCCAAGCAGGGGGTGTTGGGGGCTAATGTGCCTCTGAGGAAGGATGGCCCAATATGAAGCTGCCCACAACCAGGCCTACATCCCATCCTCTCGTGGTCCACATGTTTTGTGTTTGCTTGGATCTCTGATGCATGCTCCCTGATTCTCTCAGATGGGCTTCTCTAGGGCATAGACTCTCAGTCAGAGTTGTGTGTTTGTGTCTTACTGGGAAGAAGTCTCAGAAACAACATCCTGTAAGGGACCAAAGGAAGCAAGATCGGGTAGAGGGACAAGTGGACCGATGATACAGTTCCAACAGGGGCTTGGCCAACTTCACAGTGAGCTCTAGGGCTGGGATGGCTTTTCAGAGTTGTCCCACATTGAGGCAGGTGTACCGGAAATTTTGTACTTCCTGATCCTGAGTGAGCTAAGGGAGTTCAGCAGAAGCCGGTCAGCATGGCAGTTCTTGGCAGTAGATGGGGGTTGCTGGGGAAGGGTTGCCTTTTCGGTGGGGTAGCTCCCTTCAGCTGAGGGAAATTCCCAGAGAGGAACTCAGTTGCGAACTCTCAGGAACCACCTCACAATTCCCGGCGGAGTAAATGTCTTGGTTCTTTAAGAGAGAGAGAGAAGGACCACGTGTGTATGTGTGTGAGTGGGGGGGCTAGTGGCACTGTGTATGTGTGTGTGTGCGTGTGTGTGCGCGGCTGCGTGGAACACCATGGCAAACACCAGAGCCACCCCGGAGCCACTCAGATACCCTTCATTTGTCTAGTAAATTTGCCCAGTCTGGGAATAGCTTCTCCAGGATTTTGGATAGCCTCATTGAAAAAATGTATGTATGTATGTATGTATGTACGTATTTAAAGATCTTATTTATTTATTTGTTAGAGATAGAGAATGCAAGAGCAGGGGGAGTAGCAGGCAGAGGGAGAAGCGGCTCCCTGCTGAGCAAAGAGCCCAGAGCTGGACTCAATCCCAGTACTTCAGGATCATGAACCGAGCCGAAGGCAGATGCTTAACTGACTGAGCCACTGAGGCGTCCCAACTCTTTGAGAAAATTTACAAAATTAAGAGGAATGGGACAAACTAGTTTTCACTATTATAGCTGGTCTTCAGGCCATAACTGACACTCATCATCTTTGTCCTCTACTACTGATTTCCTGTTTTCCCTTAATATCTACATCTCTGCCCTCAATGGCACCTAAGTCTGGGTGGCTTACTGACAGAATGACCTAGATTCTCATTCCTGAGGGGTGTGAGTCTTTAGTCACCATGTCCTCATCAGACCATGACTTGCTGGCCTTATCTACTTGCCGTCAAAATTAGGCAGCAGAGTACCAGAAAATTTCTCCAGGCATATTTTTTTTCTGCCCCTATTATAAGAGTCCTACCTCCCCCTCATGATCAAGGTCAATTATCACTACCAGTATAGTGACTCCTTTTCTTGCCTGCTTGTCTCTAGGCACAGGGATCCTGAAATGACCGAGTGGCAGCTGTAGCCTTAAACCTTAAGGATATTTTTATTGTGTCCTTAATAAAAACATCCCCACTCTGGGAACCAGGACCTCTAGACCCATAGAGCCTAAAGTTCTGGGGATGGAAAACTCAGATTTCTCAAATGGGCTCCCAGGAGAGATGGTGAGCAGGGCTATTCCGACTTCCATTTCTTGGTCCCCATTTCCATGAACTCTCCCTATCAGGGCCATGACCATATACAGTGATTTAGGATGTCTGTCTCCTCCTGAAGGATGGTGTCCCATTCTCGCAGGTATCATCATCAAGGGAGAACTTCTGTTATGGCCTCAAAAAAACATGTCTTGCTTTTCAGGTCTATAGATTCTGTGTGTTGTGATAGTTCATGGGACCACTGGATCCTTTGGTTGTATACCTCCTGCCACACCTCCTTTTCTGTAAAATGGGTCCTTTAGTCAGAGGTGAAAGAGTGAAATATTAAGTAGGTGGTAAGTGACATAGTAAGTAACACGTTAAGTGGATGTCAGTAGATTAAACATCTGTAGTCAAGCTGGCCAAATCCTTGCAAGCAATATATATATATGTTGATTTCAGTAAGGAGAATTGCCACCCCATCCAAGGTATAAGGGATCCATTTTACCATCAAATGGATGGTTCGTGTTCATGAAGGATAAAGCCATGTAAGGGGTTCAACACTGGTTTTTGTGAATGTTGAGTTGGATGTTTGGTGGAGATAGATAAGTTGGCGTTGGTGAGTGGGAGCCCATACTTCAAGGCCTATGCATACCTTCTATTCCTGTCACAGTGGCTGTCCCATCTGTGAACCTATCACACCAGGATTAGGGTGACAAATGATGGTGGATGGATGACATTGACCGGCCTAGTTGTTTTGTTTAGTTGATTATTTAATTGGCTATTTATTCCATGGTGGTTACTCTCTGATGGGTATTAACATACTGTAAAAAGATTTTCATATTTCATTCCCACTACTATAGATGCGTGTTTCTCTGTTTTCTTGTCTCTAAGCTTCTCAACTTCTTCATTCTAGGTCCTTATCTAGCCAAGCCATTCACCACTACTCATGGGTCTGGGTGTGTTCTAACTTTAGATGATTTTTCTTTTCATATGTAATTTATGATGTTATATACCCCCTAAAGCTTTTGCTTTTTGGAAGGATTTCTCTTAATTGCTGAAGGCCACTGGTTAATGGAGCTGTGTAGTTCATTAAGGGCACGTTTTCAGCTTGCATGTACATATGGAGCCATCCACAAACCAAGTTTGGCTTTTTCTCACCTCCATCAGGTGGTCCTAAGGTGCCTGCCATGTGGTCATCGATGTGAGTTGAATACAAATGCCACAGTAGTGGATCACATGGGTTTCTAGGCCACCTGCTTTAGCGGTTTGTACCATCTGACTCTGCTCAGATCTGATTCTGGGTGTTCTACTTCCATCTTACAATTGGTGGCTTTTGTGGCTGATGGAACTTCTTTGACTTGGTGAGTCTGTTAAAACCTTCATGATGAGTAGCTCTGGCTGCATGGCCACATTATGTCTTCTGGTCAGTGCTCCATCTCTCCCAAGGTCCAACAGCATGCAAAGAACTCTTTTTTGAATGGTGTTTAGTTTTTTGGTATAGATGGCATACCCTTGCTTCAGAAACTTAGGGCTCTACGTTTTGAGTCTTCTTCTAGGGTTTGTCATATAGTCTGCACAACATCTTTTGATACCATAAGATCCAACAGGTTGTATAGAACAAGTGGCAGGCTGCTTGTCCCTCAGTCCGAACCTGCTGCACAGTCCTTTCCTTCTCTGTGCCCACTCAAGGCTGAGTGAATTATGCTGTGTCTTCTTTCTAATTTCTACATCAACAAGTTTCAACCGCTCTGTTTGGCAAGTTTTGCCTCATTTTAGATAACCTACTTGCCTCAAATTATTAACTGATCAACACCCCTAGTCTCTCATCGACTGGCCTCGTGCCATCTAACATGACTGTCTCCACTTACTTCAAGGCCCTTGCTCATTGTGTTTCTCTTGTCAGACTTACCCTTTCTTTAGCTTTATCCAGTTTCTTACCATTCTCCCTGAAACCCTACCTTCACTATGAAGACTTCTTGACTCTTTCTGGCAAGTCATGTCTCTCCTGTCTACAATGCTAGGGTATCTCAAGGCACATCAATGCAAGTTGACCCTAACACACCTATTACTGCATAATGCTTGCCCCATGCTTCATGTCATTAACTGTTTTTACCCGAAAATTAAGAGCTCTTTAGGAAGGGATCCAAATTTTCTTACATTTTTGGTAGGCACACAGCTAGGACTCTTGGTGAATGCTAGCTGGTAGAGCTATTCTCTCCTTATCCCTTAGCCAAAACCATCCAGGCTAGTAGCACCACCCGACATATACCTTGAGGGCTGAGGATACACTGGAGTATCTTCTAACACTCCAATACGATAAGGTAGATGCAGAAGACTCCTGAAACTACATTAATGCTGATGTTATGGAGATCTGGAGAGTTCTAGGGTCCAGTCCCAACCCTGAGAGGAAACAGAGGCATGAACCCAGTGACATAGTCCTTAGTGTGGCATAGAGAGTGCCTTAGTGAACACTCGGGTGCCCAGGACTGTTGCCAGGACTTCAGATACCTGATCCCCACTGTCTGAGAAGCTGAGATGCTGAGATGCTGAAATACTTCCTTTTCTGGTAAGGCAGTTAGGATAGACCATGGAAAGAAACAGCCCCAAACTCCATGGTTAAAATAACAAAGGTTGGTTTCCTGCTTGCCCTGTCCTCAAGAGGTGGTGGCCTAGGGTCAGGAGCAGCTCTGCTCTACGTTGACGTGGCTCAAGATCCCAGGCTGATGAGGCACCATCATTCCTGGAGCTGACCTCTCATTTGAGTTTGTCACTGTAAAGTCTAGAGAATTCAATATAAGCAATCAAATATTCTGGATTCTTCTGATCGCATTTCATTGGCCCGAATGACTCACATGGGCATACTTCAAAGGGCAGGATTCTGTAATCTTCCTATACCTGAAAGTAGAGGAGAATGGAATGTTGGAACACTAGCAATGCCTATCAAATTGAATCCGAATCAACTCATAAACTGGACCTTGCTAAGGCTGTGAATTGTATATATGTGCTTGGTGAAAGGCTGGGGGACACTTTCTTGTTGCCTCATACTGGGAAGAGTAGAATAGAGGGGAAAGACAGGTTAGCTGCACAAAATCCACAGGGTTAAAAATCCTCTATAAAGTAAAATATATTCTGAAATACACGCACAGTTTACAGTCTGGAACCATGGTTCACCTTTGGTCAGGCCAGCTCTGCTTCTGGGCATGTATCTTCTCATTCATTCCTCTTAGTGTATAAGGACAATATAAACTAAACCCAGCCATCAACATTGACTATTATTCTCCAGAGGAGAAGATGTTTCTACAATGAACTGTTCATGCTCTATCTCTCCTTGTTCTCATTGTGTAAATCATATCATACGTGAGTTAGGTGGCCCTGCCTAGGGTGGTGGTCCATGGCTAGAGATGAGCCCCATGACTGGCCTGGGAACTGAGCCATCTTCTTTGGTTTTATTAGCACCATGCGTTGACTGACCGACACACTCATTGTATCCTGAGAACTTACTAAAATCACTTCAGCTTTTGGGAAAAAAAAAAAAAAGGAATACAATTAATTAGATACAATTCAACTAATTTTAAAAAATCTTTAAGAAGTATATACATACACAGACTCGTGCACAGAGAGACTCATTCTTACACAAATTTGCTACCCTTCAGAACAGGGAAGTTGTACTTCACAGTTTAAGAACCACTTTGAAGAACCTCTATACTACCGGAGAGTCACAAGAGTCATTTCAATTGTCAAATCCATTGTGGAAATATCTCTGCCATAGGCCCCTCAGCAGACACTCAAAAGAAGTGTTCTGTTTGTAGGCAAAGCTTCAAGTGTCAGGACTAACAGTGTGGAAGGGTTTCAAAGAGGAGTTCAGGGATGGGGGATCACAAGTGCAGAAGATTCGAGTTGGATCTGACATGAGATTCTCTGTGAGAAGCACACTCCAGCTCTCTCTACCAGATCCGTCCCAGGACGACGCTCCCAATGCCTTCATCACCTTCCAGCCTGGAAACGACCCTGAGAGCAACTCTTGCTAGACACAGCCATGCAAGGAAGGAAGATTCTTAGAAATTGCTTGGGGATGTTCAGACTGTGTTTATTTGACTGGAGAAGCAGTCTCTTCTTAACGACCAGCAGTTGTGGGCTTTTCTTGGCTCCAGGTGAAGAGGTGACCTCTGTCTTTGATTCCGTGTTCATAATTGGGCTGTCTGTTAGCGGAGCTGGTAAGAAAACAATGCTAATGAGGTCAAGGGTTCAGTGCCCGCGTGGGTCAGTTAGCTTTCCTTTGTTCTTTGGCCAAAAGACGGCACGGGCTTACCTCGTTTTATTGAGATTCACTTCATCACACCTCACAGATAACGTCGGGGTTCTTTGGGGTTTTTTGCTTTTGTCTTTGTTTTACAAATGGAAGCTTCCAGACTTCAGAGGAGGAAGTGACTGCAGATGTGGTAGAAATAGCAAGAGAACAAGGACCAGAAGTGGAGCTGGAAGATGGGACTGAACTGGTACCATCTCATGGTCAAACTTGAACGGATGAGGAGCCGCTTCTTACGGATGAGCAAAGAAAGCAGTTTTGGGAGTTGGAACCCACTCCTGGTAAAGATTCTGTGACGATTGTTGAAACGACAACAGAGGATTTAGACTACCATAAAAAGTTGGTTGATAATGGAATCATTAGCAGTGGAACGGTTGGAGAGGACTAAGTCCAATTTTGAAAGAAGTTCGACTGCGAGTAAAACGTTATCAAACAGCATTTCATGCTGCAGAGAAATCATTCGTGAGAGGAGTCGTCAACGGATGCAGCAAACTTCACTGCTGTCTTACTTTAAGAAACGGCCGCAGCCATCCCAGCCTTCAGCAGCCACCACCATGATCCGTCAGCCGCCGTCTACCTCAAGGCAAGACCATCCACCTGCAAAAAGATTATGACTTGCTGAAAGCTTGGATGATGGTGACCTTTTTTTTTTTTTTTTAACAATACAGTTTTTTTTAATCAAGGGACACTTTTTTTAAGATACGCTACTATTGTACACTTACTAGACTACAGGATAGTGTAAACATAACTTTAAACACGCTGGGAAACCAGAAAAGGCATTTGACTTGCTTTCCTGTGTTATTCACATTACTGACATGGTGTGGAACCACTCCTCAGTATCTCTGAGGTTTGCCCAAGCCTCTGTGTCCAGCAACTATGAAGGCGATAGTGATGGGGAGAGAGCAAGGGAAGGTAGATCACTCTTTAATCTTAGACTTCCTGCACTAAAGGACAACTCCAAGTTCATGTCCTTTTGCAGCCAAGTCACCTTCAGGGTTGGAGGACTGCCCTTTAAGAAGCAGTAAGGAAAATGAAAGGAATAGTTCCCCAGTGATGTTAGGGTCTCTGAAGCTACAGGATCCAGACCTACAGCGAGAGCATCAGCTTGGTCATTTATGTCAATGAAATCAGAACAGCAGCAGACATATTATGATTTACAGCCAATTTTCCATTTATTAGCCAGAGTTTCAAAAATCTCTAGAATTTGTGTATGGAGTTAACGCAGATTGGTGTGAGTTTCATGTCTTCTTTTTTTCTTTTTTTTCCTTAGTCACTGTCAAATGGAGATTCAAATGAATGATCACATGCTCCTCGATAGCTGGAAAGAGAAGGCCTGAATATTCCCACAAGTAGGGCTCAGTCCCGGAGTAACTCAGACCTGGCTTTGTAATCACAATTCATGATTCCCTCCTGCTATGCACAGTTTTCTCAGAATTCCTGTATCTTCTGTAATGCTTTGTAGCAACGTTAATCAGAGTAGGCGCTAACCAAGAATGACGGAAAAACTATGGGCCTCTAAGTTGACCTTATGACTCCTTAGCTGTGTGTGTGTGCGCGTGTGTGCGTTTGTGCACCTGCATCTTTGGGAAAGCTAGTTAATTGCTTTGAGCCTCAGTTTTCTTGCTTGTAAAATGGGGATATTCACGTTTATGTCCTGTTGGGCTGTTGGAAGAATTATATGATAGAATATGAAGAAGTCTGGCTCATCCATTGTGGTACGTGGCTGACTGGAAGTGTTTTCCTTAAGGACAAGAGTTCTTATTATCAACATTGCATATATATACTTTAATTGTTTGGCAAATTTCCCCCGCTTTATTGCAAAACCAAATGTGTAGAGCATCCATTAAGAATCCCTCCTTAGCAAATGCTGCTGATTGCCTTTCCATATCTCTCAGCCCACCTGCATTCACCACCAGCTATGATAGACAGTCGACACCTTCTCACCTCAGGGATCTAGGTCTTTCCTCTGCTTTGCCTGAGGGCTTTCAAAGGCACTTACAAAACCTAGAAGCCCAAGAGTTTATGCTCCTAGGGGCAACCTTAATCGCAACCAAATGAAAGGTATCTGCCGTTGGAGTGATTCTGAGACATATTCCATATGGTTTCTCAGAAGATGCTCAGCAGGACTGACCTGAAGTTGTCCACAGTGCAAACCCTCTCATTAATGCACTTTTTTGGTTTTTACTTTTCTCCTTTCTCTGTCTCACTGTCCCCATTTCTTCACTTGTGATTCCTGGATTGACTTTGCAAATAAATTCCTAGCCCGCAGGTGCTTCTCTCAGGGTTTTCTTTTTTTGGAGAACCCAAACTAGAACACGTACCTCATGGGGTTTTTATTTTTATTCTTAAATTTATACGCAGGACACTTTATTTTTTGGTGTGCAGTTCTTTGAGTTCTAACAATGTGTGTGTTTGTGTACGTACCACCACCATTAGGATACAGAACAGTGTCCTCATCCGAAAAATTCCCTCCTACTGCCCCTTTGAGGAGAGACCATCCCCCACCCCAACCCATGGCAACCATCCCGTATAGGTTTTCCTTTTCAGAATGTCATGCTGTGTGCCACCTTTTACAACTGGCTTCTTTCCTCAACATAACGCCTTTGGGATTCACCCATGATGCATGTGTCTTCTAAAGTTATTCCTTTTTGTGGCTGAGTAGTATTCCATTTTACAGATGTAAGATAGCTTATCACTTCATTGGTTGGAGGACATTTGGGCTGTTTCCAGTTTTCTAAGGTTATGACTAATGCTGCTTTAAATATTCACGCGGGTTTTCATTTCTCTAGGATGGATACCTAGGAGTCGATTTATTGAGTCACATGGGAAGCGTATGTTTCACTTTATAAGAAATTGCCAAATTTTTCCAGAATGTCTGTACAATCTTGTACCCCCACCAGCAATCTGTGAGAGTTCTAGTTACTCCACATTTTTGGTAGCACTTGGGTTAGTCGTTATTTTTATTATTTTAGCCATTTGCATAAAGATGCCTTGAGATTTCATTGTGCTTTTAATTTGCCTTTCCCTAACGGGTAATGATGTTGAGCACTTTTTTTTCGTGTGCTTATTTGCCATAATTCTTCTTTGGTGAAGTGTCTGTTTAAATCTTTTGCTTACTTTTTTGAGTGATTTACTATGTTACTGTTGAGTTCTGCGAGTTCTTTATATATTCTGGATACAAGTTATGTATCACATATGTGATTTATAGATACTTTCTCCCAGTCTACGCCTTGTTTTTTCATTCTCTTAATCATAGGGTTTTTATAAGGACTGAGTTTATACGTGTAGCTTTTTGAAGGTGAAATGAACATGCTACATACATGTCAATTTGAGCATGAAATATGAAGAAGTTTGACTTTGCAGTCAGCCACACTGGAGTTTGAATCCTGGGTCAGTCGCCCACTAGCTGCTGTACCATGAACTGTCCTGTGATTTTCCTCATCTCTAAGTGAAATAATAAATGTCAGGAGCTTAGCCCCAGACCAGAACATTATGAACATTCAATAATTGTAAAGATTCTATTCGTAGCACAACATTCTTTTTCCTCTCTTAACCTTTGCATAAGCTTTTTTTTGTTGTTGTTAGGATGATTCCTCTTCCAGGGGCTTTGCTTGACACACCCAGTGGGGGCCAGACACACCTTCCTGGTGCTCCCACCACCCTTTAACCACCTTCAATCACTGTGTTTTAAGCACAATGAGATGTGAGCAACTCGAGGGCTAAGCTAATGTCTTTCTCCTCAAAAAATAATTTCAGGTCAAGTTTGATGAATGAATGAATAAATGAACAAATTCGTCTCATGCTTTGTCTGGGAATTCCCAGTAGACATTCCTCGGAGTATCGCCAAATTCATTCCCTTTAAGACAGCCTTAAATACCCCATGTGGTTGTCTGTGACTTACACCAGGACGCCGTGCACGCTCCGCCAGACACTATATCTTTGACAAGTTGGATGCCGAATGGAGAAACTTGAATGCTCTGCATCTATTTACTTTTACCACATGCCATAAAAATTAAAAATACATTGTACCACAAGTGCAGTATTTAGTGTTTCACTTTAATTACATTCAAGTGTGTTGCTAAATAGTCTTGAGAAAACCTTAATGACCAGCTGTTCTACCCTTTTCCCATATGTCAGAAATGGTTTCTGAAATCACATTCTGGGACAGTAAGGTTGTATAATTAGACAGTGTATAGTTAACACTTCTAGATTTTCCCCTTAAACTGTGGACCCTTTACGCTAACATATTGCATGATTCTGCTGGTTTGGCGCATTGCAATTAAATGACGTGCCAAACAGCGACAGAGATCTGCAAACTCCATCAGAACTGCTATCATGGCATCATTATTTCTTCATATCTTTTTCATCGTCGGGATGGCATGCTTTTGTGTGTGTGTGTGTGTGTGTGTGTGTTATGCAATATTCAGCATGTTTGGCTGACGAATAAACTTAGTAAAGAGAGCTGTAAATTTTTAATATTCCCTTCATCATGCCATTTATCTTACTAGAATTAGATGTAAGAGCGGCTTTTGCATCCTTTTGAACAAAGAGCTATGGCTCAAATACATAGCAACCATTTAAGGAAACAAAACAAAACTAAAATTCCCCCAGGTCATAAGAGAAGCCGGTATTTTCCATCACTTCTGGTGGGGAAATCGGGATCTTATGTATCCCCAAACTGGATTCGGGAGATAGAAGAAGTTGAATTTTGACAATTGATTATTGTGAAAATAAGTCATTACTCACTTGTAGTGCTTAACTTGGAGCTTAATGAGTTGTTTTGAAACCGTAGTAATATTTGATTTGATTAAATTTGGCTAATTCTTTGATTTTTTGAGTTTGGACAGGAGGCTGAACTAGAAATACAAAGCAAGGAAATGGAAAAATTCTACCAACTACTAATATTCTTTGGCTGTCCTACTTCTCCCCTCAAGAAAATGCCCTTGACATCTTCCCAAATCACAAGTCAGAAGTAACCCTGATTTCTGATTGAGAATTGCCCAGATAAATACATTAAGACCAAGTCATCACTGAAGCTTTCTTGAGTTCCTAAGCATCATATTCATTTTTTTAAAAAAAGGTTTAGAGAGATCTTTGCTGTTCTACTACCGATTTCCAACATTATGTTCCCTTCTAAGCCTGAATTTCCAAAGACTTATTTAGATGTAAGCACTGACAGCCGTAATCATTTTTAAATCTTGCTTTGTATCCTTAGTTATAATGTTGTTCAATTAATATTCAGAATAATGGAAGCGATGTGCTGTTTTGAAAAAGACTTGAATACAGTCCAATGCTTTGGGAAACTGACTCTCGGGAGGATTAATCAGCATTTAAAACTTGCATTAATAAAAATCTGATCTCCCCCCATGTGGCACACATAATACTTTTCGTTTTTAAACATTTAGTTTAATAATATGGCATCCTTTGTCCTGATTTTTAAAGGGATTTTAAAATTGAGCTCCTTCACATCAATTCTGCCTTGACCCTTGTGCATAATTGGACACTTGCAATTTCAAAATATAAGGACGCTCTTTTGCATGGTGCACTAAACTGGATTTCCATTATTGAAGAGAAGGGCAATAGTGGACGACAACTTTGTACTGAACATTGCAGTTTTTTCCCCTCTCTTTATATCCAAAGAGTTTTCAATCTTTCTTTAAAGCTCAATTATCCAAACCCAGCCCTCAAGAGAAAAAGAGCTAAAAACTCTCTTTAAATAATGAAAAACGAGCCCTCGTAATAGGATCTTTTGCTGGAAATGGTATACACCAAACAATATTGATAATTAGTGGTCTCTTTTTATTTGTTTTTAAATAAGCATAAATAACACTGAGTTATTTACATGTAAACAAGGATTTGGATTCTAAATTTAAAATAAAATGACATGATGGAGAGTGAACTGGGACACCGCGGGCTAAGGGCTCTTTTTGGCTTCTAGCTAAATGGGAATGAAATCAATTTTAGAAACAGAGAAGAAAGATGACTGTGAAAGCAGAATTGGGGGGGAACCCCAAAAAAGCAACAACTGCTGTTTTATCCTCATCGGGTAATCGGTTGCTTGATGACCATAAATCAAGTCAAGTGAGCACGTGTTTCTGCAGGTTTTCTCCGTCTCCTTAGACCAGCGGCTTGCTCTCTGGCCCAAGGCCAGCTGCTTTTGCTCTGCAGAGACCCTGTCTGACACCGCTGACCAGAGGCAGAGAGAAGGGTCCCCTTTCTGGTGCTAAAGGTGACCTGGAAGGATTTTATTCTTCCCCTTGCAGGATTTTAGAAACATCTTGAAGCTTCTATGATGAAGCGTTAGACACCGCGCAGCAAATTCTTATCACTGCTGGGCCCTATTGGGTTTTTATAGCAGGCACAGCAAATGGTTAATAAATGCTTATTGAAAGAATCTCTTTAGAAGCCCTAATTAAGTGCCTGCCGGCCTGCCGCAGGTGCACCAGCTTCCGCTCCGGAGAGTTTTGCTCACCTGGCCACCTTTCCAACCGAGCGGGCACTGCTTTTCCTCCTTTGGTCTCCTTGAAGTCCCCTAACTGCTCTGAGATGGGGAGTGGAGGTCATGCAAAGAAGGCGGCGAGGCTGCTGGGAAGGCCAGAGTCACTGCCCCTGGAAGGAGCACTAGGTACGGTGGGGAAAGGCGAGCGAGGTAGGGATGGAGAGTCTGGAGAACAAAAGCATGTGCTTAAGACAGGACTGCACAGCGAGTGTCTTCATCATAGATACACCTAAGGGGCATATTCCATTACTGAGGATGTTACAAACGGAAGCTCAAAAAACGGGGAAGCCTGATGGAGCCCGATGGAAGCCTTGGCAGCCAATGCATTTTACCCACAGACCAAGCACCTTGGTGCAGGTGATCTCGAGCTGATTTGAATGGAGAGCAGGAGAGCCCCAGCTCTGTCTTTCCAATAGGAAAGGGCCTGTGTGTCAAGTCTCTTTCTCAGCCTGTTGAAAGGATTTTTGTTTGTTGGTTTGTTTGTTTTGCTTGCTCTGTAGCATTTTTTTCTCCACCTGTGCCTGTCAGGGGGGGAGGTGACAAAGCCCCAGGGGGTACCCTGCCCCCTTCTAGAGGGAATGGGGCAATGAGGGCCTCCTCCCTGAAGACACTTTCCCAGGATCCTGGCATTTGGGGAATTTGTTTAGCTTTGGGGTGGGGTGGGGGGGGGCAGAACAATGGGGGGGAGATTTTACTACTCCTCATTTTGTGGTCAGATTTTGAACATTTTAACAGGCTCAAGGGCAGCTCTGCTCTCGGCTCAGGATAATTTTTCTAAAATTCAGACAAGATTAGGTCAGTTCCTTGCTTTAAAATGCAAACGACTTCTCTTAGCTTATTAAAAGAAAGCTCAACGCTTTAGCATTACCGCTCCCCTATCTGACCCCAGACCTCCCCTCAGGCTGTTAGCTTTTCTTAAACTTCCCGTCCCCCAACATCTTGCCCTCAGGTCAGAGTAGCCTAGACCACACTCCTTAAACCTGAGTGCTTTTCCTGACTCAGTGTGCTTGCTCAAATAATACTCCCTCTTGGCACTTTGCCTGGAGAGCTCCTGCTTACCCTTCAATTCCCTGCTCAAATGCTGCCTCCTCCCTGTGGCTCTTCCCGGACTCCCCTGAAGCTGTCCTCTGCCCCTGCCTCCTTCACCCTATCCCCCCCATCCCCCCACCCCAACCCCCCACCCCCTACCCCCAAAGAGAATTAGTTACTGCGTTTCCCTGACTATAGCATTTATCACTTAGGCTATGAGTACTTTTTGTTACTGTTTCTCCCACAAAACTGGGTATTATGCAAGAGTTGGAATACTAGCTCCAAAGGTGTTATTTCTTAAGTGTTTGTTCAAGTGAATTTGCCCGTCAGTAAGCACGAAGTGTATTTCAAAATCTTAGAACTAAAAGAATATCAAATAGTTTATAGTTAAAAGTTGATTTGTTTTCCTTAAGTCTACCAGATATAATAATTATAAATTAGGAGCTTAGCCTTACCTTAGAATTTAAAAACTGTCTTTCGGGAGCTCTATGTTTCTTTTCTACACCAGATCCTAAGAAGGAGTGATACATCTAATAATCATAGAAATCTCCCTTTTTTTCCCCCGATCTCAGAAAAACTTAGATTTCTTTTTTTTTAAGATTTTTTATTTAATTATTTGACAGACAGGGATCACAAGTAGACAGAGAGGCAGGCAGAGAGAGAGGAGGAAGCAGGCTCCCCGCTGAGCAGAGAGCCCCATCTGGGGCTTGATCCCAGGGCCCCCAACCATGACCTGAGCCAAAGGCAGAGGCTTTAACCCACTGAGCCACCCAGGTGCCCCAAAACTTAGATTTCTTGGTGTAGACTGTGTATCTAGTAAAACTCCCTACTTCCAACAAGAGGGGCGCTTGGATATGGATCTCTGCAAAATATTTGATCAGATTTAACGTAAGCATTGTATGGTTTGCAACACAATGAGAGATTGCATTGATGGAAGTTTTCTGCACTCTGATGTGGGTGGGAAAAGCAGTATTCCTTCTTTTCCTATCTGTGGTGGGGTCGGTCCCACACCCTTTGAAGTCGCATATTTTCTAGGCAAGTAGGTCTGAAGCTTAGTTGCTTGTAAGAATCATCTCGAACAGGTTGTGGAAAACTACAGCACACATGCTAAACACAGCATGTTTTTGCAGCAGAGAAGTTCTGTGGGAACACAGCCACGCCCTCTGATTCTCCTGCTGTCTGTGCCTACTTTCACGCTACAACCGCAGGGGTGGATAGTTGCAACAAAACTGAACATATCTACTATGGGACTCTTTACAAAAAGATGTTGGCTGACCCCTTGACCCACAAGTTTCATTTTTGTTTTGTTTTTTTTTAAATAACAGAGAATGCGGGAGCCGTGCTATAGATGGATTAGCAATTGAAGGGATACATTCCGGTCATCTGAATTTTGAAGAAGCTCCATCCACATGGGATTCTGATTACAGACTCCTAATTTTTATTTCTCACGAAGTTAGCCATAAATCGTGCCAAGCAAATTCTCACAGCACAAGGAGTATCTAAGGTGAGCACAGTATTTTATCTATCTTTGCATCTGTAATTCCTGACACAGCTCCCACCGTAATTAAGATTCTGGTAAGGCTTTCGCTAAGTGAATGAGGGAAGGGAAAGGGAGCAGTCTTAGACGGTAGATGCAACTAGAACCCACTAAAAATCACAGTCACTTGCAAGTCCCCTCTTAGGCCCTGGCTGTGTGCCCGATTCCTTTTTAGTGCGATTTCTTTCTTTCTTCCAACTCCAAGCTAACCTAGAAAGGCACAAATGCTACTGATTCTCTGTGGATCTGAAATCTAAAAAAAAATTCCAAAAAAAATATCAAATGATGCTTGCCTTGGTCTGCATAAACATGGTCATCTTCTCATTGCTTGGGACATTTCAGGGGGAAAAAAAAATCGACTCATCATGAGAAATGGTGCAGATGGTATATTTGGCATCACCAGCCTGCATAGATCAGAGATGCATTTATTTACACGACTTTGTTTGTATTGTGACCATTTATCTGGGCCCTTGCTCCCATTTAACCTTTCGAAGGGTTGGGAAGGAGTGAGCCATTTTGCCCTTGGGATTGCGGAGCGAGTCCCTTATATAGACGATGTTTGCATTTCCTCCTACCTGCAAAACACTCATTTCTTACAGCATCAGAAAACATTTGGTTATGTTATCTCGTGGGTCCAGGAGGAGTGTGGAGTGTGCCAAATTTAAGAGCCATTGCCAAATGCCATGGTTCGCATTATGTAGACAGCACGCCAGTGGCACTGGTGCTAACTAGTTGTACATTCAAGCTCTGGCCTCAGAGGCAGAGGATCCCCGTTAGTCATTTCCAACTGGGATCATGGCCTTTGCCTTGGGTTATGAGACATCTTTGTGTCTGTGCACAAAATGTGGCCTGCAGGCACGGCTGACTGACCACCGTGCCTGACCTCTTCTGGGCTGGGACGGTGAGCCCCCAAAGTGGTGGCGAAAGGGCCTCAGACCCCATGGGTGACTTGGAGATGCTGAAAAGTGGTATGGTGCCTTAGGGCCTTGGAGAACTTGGTGCTGGACCTGGGAATACCATCTCCTGGGGCGAGTCACTGGAGTTCTCATCTGTAAAATGGGGACAAGTTAGGGACTCGAGCATTGGTTTCCTCATCTTTCCACAGGGATCATCAGAGTTGTTAATGACGGCTTAGCTCCTGCATATGAGACACTGGGCTTCAGAACTGGCACCAAGTAAACTCTTGATGGAAGTTTTTATTATTATTATTATCGTTACTATCGATATAAGCAGCTTGCTTACTGCACATCGCGGGTGTGAAGAGGGAGTTGCTGATGTGCTCTGTGAATGGGCAGAGCTCGGCTGGCGTGAAGAACAATTGCTTCAGAGGAAAGGAAGGGTAAGTTCTTCTAAAGCCTATCTGTCAAAGCACGTTTCAGCATGACTCCTTGGTCAAGTGTCCTGAAATTTTTTACTTTTTTTTTTTTTAAGACTTTATTTATTTGAGAGACAGAGAGCGCAGGTGAGAACACGAGTTGTGGGGGAGGGGTAGAGGCAGAGGGAGAGGCAGACTCCCCACTGAGCAGGGAGCCTGATGTGGGGCTCGATCCCAGGACCCGATCGATGACCTGAACTGAAGGCAGAGACTTAACCCACTGAGCCACCCAGGCATCCCGTAAGTTTTTATTTTAATAAGTTAGTTAGCGTACGGTGTTCTATTAGTTTCAAGCATACAATGGAGTGATTCAACACTTCCATACGTCACTGCTTAATCCCTGTCACCTATGCAACCCATCCCCCACCACCTCCCCTCTGGTGACCAACAGGTTGTTTCTTTTTTTTTTCTTTTTTGTAGTTAAGAGTCTGTTTCTTGATTTGTCTCTCTTGCTCTCTCTTTTCTCCCCTTTGCTCACTTGTTTTGTATCTTAAATTCTTAAATTCCACCTAGGAGAGGAATCATAAGTCAGTCTCTCTCTGACTGACTTATTTTGCTCAGCATAATACCCTCTAGCTCCCTCCATGTTGTTGCAAATGGCCCAATATTCTTGCGATAAGAAGCTACTGGTTTTTTTTTTTTTTTTTTTTTTTTTTTTTTTGTAGATTCTTGAGACTCTGTCCATGGGTGAGCCGTTGCTCTGATGCGCCGTGGAGGAGTGAGGAGGTAGCTGAAGTGCCGGTGGGAATGTTCTTGAGCAGAACCAGGGTGGGGCCCGCTGCTTGGGCTGCACTTCTGGCTGCGTGTGAGGCGGTCCCAGGGGGACCCCCTGAGAAGGCAAGCATGGCAGCCATCGACCTGGAGGGGTGTCAGGACAGAGAAACCGCTCCCTGGTTTGCTTAAATCCGTGTTCCTTCATTTTGCCCGTGAGCCTCGGGGTTCCATTCCACAGGCGTCCGCGGCTCCGTCAGTCTGCCGAGGCCCCACACAAAAGGGGCTGTGCTTTGAGGAAGCTGAGTGAAGTTCTCTCTCTCCCGGCTGAAACCTGAAAAGTTGGAAGGAATCAAGGCTGCCCCTGAAAATGACGGGAAGATGTGGGTGTCCTAGAGCCCGTTGTTTTTCTATAAGCGCATTACGACGTTGCTTCATGAGGAAAGATTACCGCGCAGTGTCGTCCACCGGGTTTTCCTGAGGAGTCTTACGTGCAACTAGAACAGGTCGCAGATGCTCACCGTGACAGCCGCGGGGCGTGACGATGGTGTCTCAGAAGCTCTGGTGCCACACGCCTCACGGTTCGGATGCCCCCAGGTGCCCGACAAGGCCTTGTGGGCAACACTCTGACACACCCCCCCTGGGCCAAGCAACTCGGTAAGTCAGACCAGTCAATACACACATCTCACCTGCCTGGGGAAATTCGAGGTGGATAACGTGGGCGCTCAAGAGAAAGTTAAGACTAACATCATCATCATCATCATCATCATCATCATAATACATAGTATTTGTTAAAGACTCACTAGGGGCCAGGCCTTTTCATACGTACATTACATGTATCAGTTAATAGTAGCCTCACAGCAGTCTAGTGAGATAGTTAGCATTGTGATCACCATGTTCAGAGGTGGAGAAAGGTAGCCTTTGAGAACTTAAGTTAACTTGGTCAAGAGCATAGTCAGAAGGGACAGGGCTGGGATTGTACCCAGGCCAGCGGACTCTGAGCCCATTAAACCATATGCTGGTGGCCCTACAGACTTGATTTAGAAGTAACATGTAGCTTTCTTGTTCTTCTTCTTCTTCTTCTTTTTTTAAAGATTTTATTTATTTATTTGAGAGAGTATGAGCAGGGGGAGGGGTGGTGGGGCAAGCAGACCCCCCACTGAGCAGGGAGCCTGACTTGGGACTCGATCCCAGGACCCTGAGGTCGTGACCTGAGCTGAAGGCAGACGCTTATTGGACTGAGGGACCCAGGGGCCCCCCAAAGTAACATGCAGCTTACAAAAGAAACAAAGTGTTGAATTAGGGGAATATTTGCTTAAGGTGTTTCTTTAACTGATTGCATTTTAATTTTTGGCCTGACAGATGTTTTATTATGGGTATAGGTTTAGTAAAAACTACGCAAAACAAATCTCACAGCATTGTAGAGCAGGCGCTCAGTGAATGGTCTGAGGCCATGGAAGGAAGGAGGGAGGGAGGGAGGAGGTTGGAGGAAAAGGAAGGAAGGAAGAGAGAGAGAAAGGAAGAAAGAAGGAGAGACGGGAGACTAATTAGATGGTATAAATCAAAACTGTGCGCTTCATTGTAAGTTCTCCTATTTTCTTTCTTTATGCTTCCTCAGAGAAGTGGGACGTGGCTAACAGCGCCCCCAGCACTGGGCCTAGTTCTGTGTCCTCCCCGGGTGGGGAGGGGAGAGGGGGCTGCAGAATCACAGTAAAGAAGGAATGCGGTCTCTCTTCTCCTGTGTGCAGCTCTACCCCAGGCACCGAGGGGAAAGCTCCGGTAGACATTCCCTTTGGCCTGGAAGCAGAAGTGAAAAACAGCCAGCTTCTCTCCTCACCCAGTCGATCTCAGGGGTTCCGATGTGCTCAGCTCTCTGCCATCCTCTGGCCTGGCAGACAGGAGACCTGGAAAAGATGGGGGTTTTGCAGGCCTCCGGGGCACGGCCTGGATCCACGCCGGCCACCGCCACTCATCAGTAGCAGCGGGTGTGGGAGATCACACCACGATGGAGAACCCTTCCTGAACCCCGAGCCTCTCCCAGCTCCCCCTGCAGGGCAGACCACAGTGAGGGAGCCGAGGGGGCCACAGGGCAGCAGAAGCTGGTGGCGGATGTACAGACACAGAGCTGAGAGGCCAAGGAGCCGTGATGGGGGTGGGGGTGGGGTGCCAGGGGCGCCTGATCTTGATAGCACTTTGCAGAGGGAGGGGATGGTCTCCAACATCCAGAAGGGTTGCAAGTGAGACAAAGGGGAGAGGTCTGCCGGAGAGAAAGAAGCAAGGCGCGCACGGGTCGCTGGAGAAGGGAGAGCAAATGGGAGGCACCCAAGGACAGAGGCTTGTCTTCTGAAGAAGTGTTCAGCTGCTCCCGCGCAGCGGGGGGTAGGCAGAAGGAGCACATCTCATCTACGTGAAAATGCCCAGGCGGTGACAGCTCTCAGGGCTGCAGAGTTAGAACTCTCCTGAAGTGCTTTGAAACACAAGAGAAAGTAGTATCCACCTTCCGAGTGGCGAGTGGCCAGACGCACAACCTGCTGCGTCGTTTTCATGGTTAATTGCTGCCTCTGGGTAATTGACTTAAGGAAATGGATAGCTTCTGTGTGCGTTTGTCCATTCTGACTTTGTAGTATGATTTTTTCAGGGGTGCTCTGGACTGCCTCTGTCCTCCTAAAATTCATGTGAAGCCCTAATACCCAATGTGACTGTATTTAAAGTAAAAGGAAGTAATTAAGGTTAAATAGGGTCCTTAGGGCGGCATCTTGCTCTGATAGGATTAATGGCCTAATAAGAGATACCAGCAAGTGCCTGCTCCCTGTCCATCAGGTGAGACCACGGCAAGAAGGCTGCCTTCTGCCCGTCTGC
Organism: Martes martes; assembly: GCF_963455335.1. NCBI lineage: Eukaryota > Metazoa > Chordata > Mammalia > Carnivora > Mustelidae > Martes > Martes martes. Next base: position 54,294,346 of record NC_137903.1, read on the forward strand.
CGAGGGAGAGAGCCCTCCCTAGGAACAGGATTAGCTGGTGCTTTGATCTTGGGCTGCCCAGTTTCCAGAACCATAAGAAAATAAATTCCTATATTTACATGTGGTCTGTGGTAATCTTGGTATGGCAGCCCAAGCCGTCTAAGAAAGGAGGAAAAAAAATGCTCCAAGTATCTGTAAACCCAATCTCCTGTAGGCTGTGCTCAGAGAAGCTTGCAAGCTACTCTTTGTAAAACCTTGGGAGTATCCCCAAACAGTCCATCTGAGCCCCAAGGTTTGTATTTGGGAGGCTGACATTTATTTTGAAAAGTCTGGATACATTTTGAAAATGGAAAGTGCTCTATGGAAAGTAGCACTATTAAAGCAGAGAGTGAATAGAAGAAGAGAGGAGAAACCTAAAAAAGAAAAAAAAAAAATCCTATGGAGAGGAAAATGCTTAGACCAGCTTTAGTACTGAATATTTCCTTTTAAAAAAAATTCACATGTCCTAAAACCAACTCCAAATGGAACCATATAAACCAAACACTAGGAACCAGGGGAATTTTCCAGCGAGGGAGAACATTTTGATAATATTAGTAATTTAGTTTTCTCATAAGGAAATAAAAAGGAAATTAATTCAATGATTTGTTACGAATAGTTACAAAAATGTACAGTTTCAGAGATTAGTGGGGACTGCAGTTCCTGCCGGAGGCAGCAATTTTCTCTGTTCTGCTAGAGGGGATGAATTATAATATTTTATTTGTGTTCAAGGTGGAAGAGGGGAATGGGACGCTCTCTGGCTCCTGTCCCCTTATCCTGGAAAAAGTACATACATATAGGGAATATATTTCCTGTTTTCTTGCCTTATTGCATTTGTTTTCTTTTTTCCCCCCTTGTTAATATTTGCTTAAAATTTTCCCCATCTTTATTGAGATGTAATTAACTTGTAATACTGTGTTCATTTAAGGTGCACTACATGATGATTTGATAACTGTAGATATTGTAATATGATTACAACCATAAGGTTACTTACCACAGCCATCACCTTACATAGTTACTTCTTTGTGTGTGTGTGGGGGGGGGGTGTATGTGGGTGTATATGTGGTGAGAAATTTTAAGATCTGCTCTTTTAGCTACTTTCAAGTATATAGTATAAGATTGTTAACTATTGTCACCATGATGTACATTAGATCCCAGATACTATTCATCTCAAGGCTGAAGGTCTGTATCCTTCGACCACCTTCACACATCCCACCCCCCCCACACCCCCATCCTTAGAAACCACCAATATATTGTTTCTATGAGTTCAGTTTTTTAGGCTCTGCATATAAGTGAGATCATACAATATTTCCTTTTCCTTGATTAATTTCATTTAGCGTAACACCCTCAGGGTTCATCCATGTTGTTGCAAAAGGCAGGATTTCCTTCTTTGGCTGAATAATATTCCATTATATGAATGGCATATATATAGATATACATACAGAGAGCTCACATTTTATTTTCATTCATCTGTTGATAGATACATTGTTGTTTTCATGTCTTGGCTATTGTAAATAAAGCTAAAACCAACCTAGGGGCACAGAGAGCTCTTCAAGATTGTGATTTTTTTTCCTTCTGCTATATATCCAAAATAGAATTAACAAATCATATGGTAGTTTATTTTTATGGTTTGTTTGTTTGTTTGTTTGTTTTGAGGAACCTCTGTACTTTTTTCCAGAATGGCCGTTCCCATTTATATCCATCAACAATATACATATATTCTCTTTCTTTTATATCCTGGTTAGCACTTGTTCTTTGTTTTCTTTTTGATGATAGCCATTTTAACCTATGTGAGGTGATGGCTCCTTGTGGTTTTGATTTGTATTTCTCTGATGATTAGTGATGGGATGAATGTGGTAGACCTTTCCATGGACCTGTTGGCCATTTGTAGATCTTCCTTGGGAACATATCTATCCAGATCCCATTTTCAATTGGCTTATTGGGTTTTGTTTGTTTTTTGAAGTTTGTTATTGAGTTTGACTTCCTTATATATTTTGGACATTAACCTCTTATCAGATACATGGTTTGCAAATATTTTCTTCCATTCCACAGATTGCCTTTTCATATTTTATTTCTTTCACTGTACCAAAGCTTTTTGGATTGATACAGTACCACTTGCTTATTTTTGCTTCTGTTTCTTGTGCTTTTGGTGTCAAATCCAAGAAAACCATTGCTATAGCCCATGTCGAGGAGCTTATCCCTCCCCCCCCCACCTCATTTTCTTCTACAACTTTTATAGTTTCAGGTCTTACATTTAAGTCTTAATCCATTTTGAGTTACTTTTTGTGAATAGTGTAAGTTAAGGGTCTAGTTCATTCTGTTGCTTGTAAATATCTAGGTTTCCCAATGCCATTTATTGAAAAGATTATCTTTTCTCCATTGAGTAATATTAGCTCCTTTGTCAAATACTAGTTGATCATATATGCAAGGCTTTATTTCTGGGTTCTCAATTCTGTTCCAGTGACCTGCGTATCTGTTCTCATGCCTATTTTTTTTTTTTTTTTACTCTAGCTTTTTGATATAATTTGAAATCAGGAAGTGTGATACATTTGGTTTAGCTCTTCTTTCTCAAGATTGCTTTGATTATTTAGGGTCTTTCATGTTTCCACATGAATTTTAGGATTTTTTTTTTATTTCCATAAAGAATAACATTCGAATCTTAATAGAGGTTGTACTGAATCTGTAGATCTCTTCAACTAATATGGATACTTTAACAATGTTCCTTCCAATCCATGAACACAGAATATCTTTTCATTTATTTGTGTTTTCTTTAGTTTCTTTCATCAGTTTTTATAGTTTGAAAGTATACAGATCTTTCACTTCCTTGGTTAAATTTATTCCCTTAGATTGGGGGGGGGATGCTATTCTACATGCTGGGGTGGGGAGGTGTCTTTATTTCATTTTCAAATAGTTCCTAGTTAGTATATATAAATGCAGTTGATTCTTGTGTGTTGATCTTGTTGATTAGAAAAGGAAATGAGAGCTGCAGATAGGCAAATGAGAGATATCCAAAGAGAAAAAGAAAGAAACAATCTGTGAAAGATGCTGCCAAGAAGGGCCAGAAGGATGTCTACATGGTTCCAGCTAATAAGATGATAGGTCAAGGAAGGTCGTGAGCACGCTTTATGCATCCAAAGCTCACATGAACTCTGTGCTCATGGGGACGAAGAACCAGCTGGTGGTCTGAAAATGACTGGTTCCTTCCCTGCAAAAGAGCATAGAAGTGATGAAGGTCACTCAGAGTCTTGGAAAGATCTCATCAACCCAGGGTACCATATGGGAATTGTCCAAAGAGATTTTGAAGACTGAGATCATGGAAGATTTGGTAGAGGATACTTTTGAAAGCATAGATGTTCTGGAAGAAATGGAAGAAGGAGCAGAAGTGGAATTGATAAAGTTTTCTTTGAAATTACAGCAGGAGCCTTTGGCAAAGAACCGCACAATGAGCCTGATATACTTCTAGAGACCAAACCTCCAAGAGGAGTAGCTGCCTTAGAGGATAAGGAGTAGGAAGAAGCTTTGGAGGCCATGCAGTCCTAGTTGGCCATGCTCCACAGCGTGGGGCTACCTCCCTGAGCCATCAGGCTCTTCTGGCTCGGCCATCAGATCACCTGCACTCTTCTGACAGAGCCCCTTTTTATGTGTCTCTTGCATTACACCTCTGTGATGAGGCATTACATTCTGGAGGAGGCTCTTTGTTAAAATCTCTTCACTCCCTACAGAGGTTTGGAGATCTAAATGAGATTGTTCTTCTAAGAGGTGGTTTAATAAATGCATCATTTTCAGGAGTATAAACAGAAATATTTTTTTCAGGGAAGGGCAGAGAAATCTATCTTCTCTCCAAGCACTTCTGAGAATAGAGTTGATGGCCTGAATGATGAGGACTGTGCTTTTTTTTGTTGTTGTTTGGAAAACACTGTATAAATAGATTTTAATAAATCTCTGCCTTAACACAGAAAACAAGTTTTTAGAGTTTTTTATGTATAAGATCATGTCCTTTAAAGGGAGACAATTTTACTTCTTCCCTTTTGTTGGATGCTTTTTATTTCTTTTTCTTGCCTGATTGCTCCGGCCTTACCTTGATACCAAAGCCAGGTAAGTCCTCTGGCTGGGACTTCCAGTACTGTGTTGAGTAGGAGTGGGCACCCTTGTTCTCTGCCTGATCTTAAAGGATAAACTTTCAACCTTTCAGCATTGAATAGGTTGTTAGCGGTGAGCTTGTTGTATATGACCTTCATTATGTTGAGGTATGTTACTTCCATACCCAATTTGTTAAGAGTTTTTATCATGAAAGAATGTGGAATTTTTAAAAATTCTCCACCCCATCTATTGAGATGATTATGTTAATGTTATCTCTTATTCTATTAATGTAATATATATCACATTTATTGATTTGCATTCATTGAACCATACTTGCATTCCAGCGATGAATCCCACTTGATCGTGGTATGTGATCCTTTCAGTATGCTGTTGAATTCTGTTTCCTAGTATGTTGTTGAGAATCTTTGCATCCATATTCACCAGGGATATTGGCCTGTAGTTTTTTCCCCCATACTGTCCTTATCTGGCTTTGGTATCAAGGTAATGTTGGTAGCATCATGGAATGAATTTGGGAGTTCCTTCCTCTTCAGTGTTTTGGGAGAGTTTGAGAAGGATTGGTATTAATTGTTCTTTAAATGTTTGGGAGGATTCACTAGAGAAATAATCTGGTCCTAGTCTTTCCTTGGAGGTTTTCAATAACTGATTCAATCTCTTCACTTATTATTGGGTGTAAAGATTTTCTGTTTCTTTATGATTCAGTCCTACCACGTTGTATATTTCTAATACTTTATCTATTTCTTCTAGGTCATCCAATTTGTGGCATAAATTGTTTATAGTAGTCTCCTATGATCCTTTGTATTTCTGTGGTATCAGTTATCATGTCTCCTCTGTTGGTTACAAATTTATTTGAATTCACTCTCTTTTTCTTAGTTAATCTAACTAAAAATTTGTCAACTCTATCTTTTCAAAGAACTATTAGTTTTTTAAAAATCTATTCTATTTTCCTAATTCTCTATTTCATTTGTTTCTACTCTAATCTTTATAACTTTCTTCCTTCTGCTTACTTTGGTCTTAGTTTTTTCTTCTTTTTCTAGTTCTTGTAATGTTGAGTTGTTTTTTGAGATCTATCTTTTTTCCTAACGCATGCATTTAAAGCTATACATTCTCCTCTTAGAACTGTTTTTTCTGCATCCCGTAAGTTTTAATATACTGCCTTTCCATCTTTGTTTGACTCAAAATATATTTTGATTTCTCTTTTAATTTTTTTCATTGACTCATTGGTTGTTGAAGAGTGTGTTGTTTAATCTCACTGAATTAAATGTGCCCATGAGATAAACAGATGGCAAATATCACTATCAGGACATTTGCTATGTTGTATGTGTGTGTGTGATATGTATGCATTTCTCTATGTATGCTCCTTGGAGCAAAGAGTCTAATTTTTAATTTTTATGTTGCCAATGGTTGCACGATGCTTAAAAATGAGTTCTGGATGGCCATATTGGTTTTTGGATTTAAGAATAAGGGGAAAACTGTAACAAGTTTATTACTACAGGGAGACAAATAGATTTGAAACCAAATATGTTCATTGAAGGCATTGTAAGAAGTCTATGCAAGAATGCAAAAAAGAAAGGTGATCAGTTCTAAATGATGGGTGGTGGTGGCATGGAAAAGATTCAAAGAGTAGATGATTTTGAAGATCATTTTAAAAAGATAAATAGATGTCAGTTTGCTTGGTAGGGATAGGGGAGGAGCGGTTAGATGCATTGCAGGTAGAAAAAAAAAGTTGAGCAGAGACATGGATCATAGTGGCATGAAGCAGCATTGTGTATGACAGACATGGGAGATGGAAGGAATTTGCTGTGATGAGAACAAAAGAGGTAGACCAAAGTTTGGTAAGAGAAAATTCTAGAGAAGAGTATCTGTGTGTCATGCTAAAGAATTTGAACTTTATCTCAAGGACAATGGAGGTCTGTTAGAGGTTTTAAATCACAAGTGATTTAAGTAGAACTACTTTTTGTTTTTGTTGTTAAGGAAGATCTCAGTTGAAGATTGTGTTCAGGAGGGTTTTACAAGGTTAAGATCAGAGTGGACAAGTGTTTTAGGAAGAGGAATAGTGGGGAGCATGTGGGAAAGCTAGAGATCAGAAAAGGCCAGGTTCACCAAAACAATACAAAAACAGAACCAACCAACATTTAGAGCAGAGAGCCCATAGTAGGGGTAACAAAGAGGAAATGATAAGGATCACGCTGCAGCAGGGGGCACAGAAGAAAGGAGAGGGACACCGGAGAAGGACAGTGTGGGACACTGGCTGGATATGCAGACAACAGATGGGGCTCAGGTGACTCCCCGTTTGGCTTGGTTGACTTGGGTGGACAATTATGGTACTTATGACCAAAAGAGAGCAGACCTGAGGAGGGGGATTTGATCAGTGGAATTGCGTACATATTGTTTGGAGGTGCTTGTGGGATACCAAGTTGAGATGGTTTAGCAGGCAGTATGTCATTTAGGAGGGGGGTTTGAAACAGAAATGACAACATTGGTGTCAGCAAGTGTCTAGACCAGGAGAAGTTCAGGGAGTGAAAAAGGTTATTTAGGGGAAATCTCATTCAACGTATTACAAAATAAAAAGAACACTAAAAATAAAATCCTGGGTAGAGAGAGGATGTCAACATTTAAGAAACGGGCAGGAGCCAGAGAAGAAACTGGCGGATTTCTACGTTTCTGACTAAGAAGGAGACAAAGAGAATAATAAGAAACCAGAGATTCAAGACCAAAATGAAGACCTGAAGGAGTTTAAAGTTTGCAAATCAACAAAGGGGACCGGTGGTAAACGCAGCCGAGGTAAACACTGTCCGGGAAGAGATGATGGAATTGGATGAAGAAGGGGTGAAGGGGTAGATCTCATACGAAGGGCAGGTGGGGGGACCCATGAAATGGGAGGAAAGGGAATAAATTGGAGAGAGGGCAGGGAGGGCGCCAGAATTTGTTACAGATTAAAGGATGGGGATTCCTACCTGTTCATCCATATTTTCTCAGTAAAGTAAGAGTTAAGTTCTCTTGTTGAAAGAAGGAGGAGTGATGGTTGGAAAGAAATAAAGAAAATTGGAAAAGAGGCAGAATAGAAACTTTGGGAATCCGGAGAGGACCTGCTCAGGTATAAACATAATCATGAACTGGAGGGTCCCATGGAATTCCATGCGCCTCCTCACTTCCCTGAAGGAAGACACGTTTCGGACTGTCAGGAAAAGGATGGAAATTTCCAAAGTCCATGATATTGTCCATAGAACGTGCGAAACAGAAACTGTACCTTAATGAAGTGTGAAAATCCACAAAGTTTTTCTATCAAAATGAACAATACAAGCCAAGCCAAGTAACATGGGCTTTGTTGGGATTGGGATCACCAATGCCCAAAGATCAAAGATGAGAGAAACAACCAGCATGGACTGTGGATAAAAATCGTTGTTATGATACCTTCCGTCCTAACTAACAGACAAACAAATAAAAAACACTCCAAGCCTAAGAGTGGATAGATTACACTGCTATGCTGGTAACTAGATAGGTTTGCAGGCTATAACTTTGGGGTGACACAAATTTAAACAGTTCTGAGTGCTTAGCAACTCAGCCGTAAGAGCAGTGTCAGATGGTAGATGGCCAGTTTGACCCAACGCTGAGAGTTTTTGTATCCTATGTAGCAGAAGGACAGAGCAGAGGGTCCTTCCCCAGAGAAGCAGCTGAGTCCTAAGTGGGAGACCAGCGTCCAATTAAAAAGAGCATTGGATCAAAAGCTTCAGCTTCCTTGTCGCAGTGAAACAGACAGTGTTCTGGTCAGCCTAACCAGGGCAAAAAGATATACATTAAACATTAATCATCAATTTAAAAAGCTGTTCATAATCTAGTAATAGAAATGTACTATCTTGATATAATTTAAAATTTCTCTCTGAGACAAACAGCCAATATGATAAAAGTAAAATAGCAGGAACATTTTTTTTCTTTTTTTGGCGCAGTCTTATTAAAGGTAAGAGCAAGATAAAAGATGACATCATAGTTATTCACTTTACACTATTCTGAAGTTACAGCCAATGAAAAAGAGCAGAAAACAGAAATACAATTATTGGAGAAGAAAGAAAAATTATTAATTACAGACAATCTGATTGTCTACTTAGACAACCCATGAGGCTAAATTGAAAAATTATTTGAACTAGTTAGGAGTTTAGAAACATGGTCAGTTATAAAATTAATATATAAAAAGTTTACTACATGCCAGAATTTTACCAATTAAAAAGCATAATAAAAAATTCCTGCTCACTGGAGTACATAATCTAAAATATCCAGGATTAAATTTAATAAAAGTTCTGCAGAAGCTACATGGAAAACAATTGGAAAATTTTACTGAGGGACATTAAAAAAACAAAAAACCTGAAATAAGTTGACACTGCTGTTGTATTCATTAATGGTAGAATATGGCAGTATAAAAATATTGTTAGTCCCCAAACAGATGTGTTAATTTAATGTGATTTACATACAAATCCCCAACTGTTTTGTGAAACTACTTAAACAATTATTATGACTTTACCTACACATGTGAGCTTATTCTCATAAAAGCTAAGAAAAAACTGGGAAAAAAATGAGAGGAAATTTGTACCACCAGGGAGCTAAAAATTATTTTAACTGTACATTTGTACATTATATAGACCAATATAGATCCCAAAATAAACCCTAGGGTAATGAAGAACTTAGACTATGCTAATGTTGACATTAAAATTGGTAAAAAAAAAAAAAGATTGATTATCCATTATGTGGAACTAGAGTAAATGGTTAGCTATTGAACTCACACCCGCCACCCTACCCATGTAAGTACCCGTCTGGATTTGCCAGGCTCCACTAGCTTCCATCGCTCCTGTCTGCCACACAGGACATACAGCAGTTCCAGGATCCAAGTCAGACCCAGCTGGGTCTATGGCATAAAACATCTCAGAAGTGCAAACCTTGACCTTAAAGAAAGTAGATAGTCAGTAGATCACTCTCTCTCTCCTCATCCTCTCTGCTCCATCGGACTCAGGCATCGGCTCTGTTAGCCTCTCTTTTGACATCCTACATGACTGAGCAATGGCTGTGTTTTCCTGGGAAGCCATGACCAAGCCTTGGCACCACCTTTGATTTTCTTTCTGCCTGCCCTTCCTCATTTTCCCTTTATTCCCACTCTTGACGTGCTGAGATCCCTCTCCTGTAACACTTTTAACATATAAGCTTTTCCTGCTTTGCAAGGAACGGGGGCTAAGACCCAGTCTTTCTTTGCACTGTGTACTAAAATACATCACAGATCTATGAGAACATTACAATGTAAAAACTACATAAAAGATGAAAAAGAAAATTTTAGTTTGTCTATAAATGTGTATGTTATTGAGGTGTCAAAAATCTTTTTAATGCAAGAATTTGCTGGTATAACTTTCCAAATTTTAAACTTCTGCAGATTAGAAATACAAACAAAGCTAAATAACAACAAACAAAAAGTATTTGGAATGCCTTTGGCCAAAACAGATTAACATATTAAATACTGGTGTAGGTTTATACGTAAAGAGTTTTCACAAATAAATAAAAACATGTCTCATTAGAAAAATAGACCAAAGCTTGAAAAAAAAATCCACAAAAAAGAAACACAAATGATCCAAAAACATATAAAAAAAAATATTCAGGCTTACTGAAACCAAGGAAGTACAAATGAAAACAACCGTGATTTATTGTTTTCTCTGAGAATATTTGCTAAGGTTAAAACCAAAGGCAGTGTCACAAATCTGAGAAGGTGCATCTGTACTTTTGCAAACTACTAGGAGGTCTGTAAATTGCTACTTTTTTCTGGCAGTATGTATCAAAAGGTTTAAAAATGTTCTTATCCATTAGACCAATAAATACAGGTATAAAAATTTATGCTAAGGAAATAACCAGAGGTCTAAGACTTACATAGAAGTACATTCAGCCACATTTATAATAAACAATTGGAAACAATATAAATATCAAAGAAAGGAACTGTCTAAATACATTTTTATATATTAATAAGATGGGATTCTCTGCACCTACTTCAAATTATGGTTTTGAAAATATGGAAGGTTCTGGAAAAATGTTCTCAATATAGGCTAGAATATTAAAAAATGCATATAACACTAATGCAAAATAAACTTTTAATTAAAAAAGAAAACAAAGGGCTTATGCAATATGTGCAACTCTTTTCTCTCCTTTCACATATTCTCCAAGACTAAATTAAACTAAACTTGACAAGAATTAGAAGCACAAACATTAAAAAATTAATGGCGAGTCACTCAGTGGCTTTTTTTAAGAGTAATTTTTGCTCTCATAATCATAAGATATAATTTTTAAAAGATTTTGGACTCTAGGCCTAAATGTGTAAGATGAAGCTATAAAAATTCTAGAATAAAACATAAATTCAAATCTTTGGGACCTTGATTCTTTAGGCAAAGATTCTTTAGGACATAAAAAGCTCAAACCATCAAGAAAAAAAAGGTGACAATTGGATTTTATCAAAACTTAAAGTTTTGCTTTCAAAAGATTCTATTAGGAAATGAAAAGGCAAGCCAGGTGAAAGAAAAACATTTTCAACACATGTATTTAACAAAGAAATTGTATCTAGATTATATGAAGAACCCTTATAACTCAAGAAGAAGAAAACCTGATTTTGAAAATAGACATAAGTTTTGAATACACGCTTTACAAAACAAGATCTGCAAATGGCTAATAAGCACATGAAAAGATGGTCAAAATCATTTAGTTATTAAGGAAGTACAAATTAAAACCACAAAGAGACATCACTACATAGCTACAATTTAAATGGCAAGGGGTGCCTGGGTGGCTCAGTTGGTTAAGCAACTGCCTTGGGCTCAGGTCATGATTCTGGAGTCCCAGGATCGAGTCCCTCATTGGGCTCCCTGCTCTACGGGGAGTCTGCTTCTCCCTCTGACCCTCCCTCCACATGCTCTCTTTCTCTCTCATTCTCTCTCTCTCAAATAATAAATAAACAAAATCTTTAAAAAAATAAATAAACGCTAATCATACTAAATGCTGACAAGGATGTGGAACAAAAGTCTCACATATTGCTGTGGAGATAGAAAATGGTGCCACTACTTTGGAAAACAATTTCTTTAAAAGTTAAACATGTTCCTACCATACCACCAACTGTTCTATACCTAGGTATTTATCCCAAAGAAATAAAAACATATGCCCACATGAAATATGGTGCACAATGTTCATGACACAATGTTCACATGTATTTGAAATAACCTCAAACTGGAAATAACCCTTGTCCATCAACAGGTGAATAAATAAGCCAAGAGTGGTACGTTTCTACCATCGATTGTTACTCAGCAATAAAAAAAAAAAAAGTGAATTGCTGATATATACACCACTATGGATGAATCAAAGTAGTTTTACTGAGTGAAAATAGCCAAGTGCAAAGGACCACCTACTGTGTGTTTATACTTATATAATATTCTGGGGGGTGAAACTGATCTAAAGTGGCAGGAAACTTCAGTAGCTGCCTATGGCCAGGAGAAGAGGGAGGGATGGAGGGTTAAGGGACACAAGGTAATTGTGGGGGATTATGAAAATGTTCTATATATTGATAGTGGTGACAGTTCCATGGATACATCCAGTTGTCAAAACTCAGTGAATTGCACACTTTAAATGGATATAGTTAATATATAAATTATGTATAAAGAGAGTTGATTTTTAAAAATTTCCTTCTTGCGTTCCTTGCTGGATGAAATCTATCCAATCTTGATTGCTCCTTTGTTTATTGTCTTTTCTTCCATTTGATATTTTATTATCATAATAGATTTAGAGACACAATTATAATAGTTTCTGTGTGTGTGTGTGTGTCTGTGTGTGTGTGTGTCTGTGTGTGTGAGAGAGAAAGAGAGCAGGAGAGAGAGAGAGAGAGAGAGATGGGGGTAGAACTGAGGAGGAAGAGACTGCAGATTCCAAAATGCTAGAGGATTTTTGGTGGTGAGGAAATCCCAGAGACATGGAAACCAGAATCCAGATGGAGGCATGGGACTTGGAGTAAGCTGGAACACTGGGGAATCTGAGGTGGACACATGAGAGTCTGAAGTAGCCATGTCTGATGACCTCAAATGTTCTACATCATGGAGTGACATGAGGGTCCTGGATGGGCAGGTAGTTGAGGAGAGTAGAGTGTATGATACAAGTCATGGAGAGATAACTAAAGGATTCAGTTGAAACAGGAGAGGGTCAAGGGATGAGCAGAAAATTCCAGACCTCGAGGAACCCTCTCCATGCTCTCAGTAAGTGTTCTTCTAAGATATGCTTGAAGGATAGCGTGCTGCTGACCACTGATTACCATATCCACTTCTCAATTGCTCACCCAAATCTCGTAAACATTTGGCAAATGTCTAGACTTTCACTGTGCAGAAAATGGAGCTGCTTCTGCCCTAATTATTGATAGATCTTTGTCTGACTTTCTCAAGCATCACTGATGGGACCATGATACTCATGATGGAGATCCATTTCCAGCAAGCAACATCCCTTATTAAAGGATTATGTTATTTTGCATATAGTATGTCCACTAAAGAGCTTTTTTTTTTTTTTTTTTTTTGCTGGCATGGTCTCTGTACTTCTCCACTAAGGAGAATCCTTTGTGCCTACCAAGTAGATTGTGAAGTTGGAACAGCGGCTGAGAAGAGCCATGCCAAATAAATTTTATTCTAATGACTTTGGTCCGTATCATCAGTCTTAGGTAATTGTACTGCAGCAGGTGTGACTTTCTTCCAGGGGCAGGCTGTTAGAATACATGACATAATAATGCCATGATCAGTCTGATGTAGCCCTCACCGGGGGTAAAGAGGTAGAAGGTCCCAGGCTCCTATCACTACTGTAGAATGACACATCAACACAGCATTTGGAGGTGAGCCATCAATCCCAAAATACATTGTTAAAAATAACACCCAATGAAAACAAACATTCGGATCTTTGGGACCCTGTGAAGAAGGCAATGAACAGATTATAAATGGCATCAGCTTCTGATGTTTTAATCTGGGGCCTCAGAATTTGACCTTAGGTAGCTGAATTATCATTGCATCATTATTGAGAGTATAGCAAGTTTCCCCTTCCACCTTACCCTTACTTCTGTTCTTCTAAAACTAGGTAGAAAATGTATACATAGTATTGCTGAACGATACTTTACAAATATTAGTATCTGATCTCTCTGTGATTAATTGTGCACTTGATTAACCTTAATTGCCAAGATAGCAAAAAAGAGCACTCTTAATGATTTTTTGATGTTTTGTGTTTGATCATGGTTGTGGAAGAACTAAAAAACATTGGTTTCAGGAGAGAATAATTAGCCAGTTGATTAATTGAGGTCTGTTTATATTTTTATTTTCAAGGCATTTATTGGTCTTGACTAAAATATTTTATTTTCACTCCAGTCATTAGAGCTCATAAAGGGGCAGTGGGGCTATTAATTTGAGTGTGTAGCTGGGAGTCCTGCCGAGCTGGCTGTGCTCTATCCACCCCCCCACTTTTTTTAAAAAGTTAAGAATGAGGTTGAAAATTCCCAAATACTAAGAAAATATCCCAAGGGCCTCTAGAGGCATAGGATCTGGGATACACAACAAAGAACTGGGCCTGAAAAGCTCTGTTCTGAGTGGTTTTGTAGGCATTACACTTAATCCTCACAACTCCCTGCAGTAGGTTTTCTTATTGTCCCTATTTTTCAGATGAGAAAACTGAGGCATAGCGAGATTAAGTAATATATGTGCATATTCACAGAGTTAGTAAGCGGGTGAAGAAGGATTTTTATCCCTACTAGGTGGGCTGAAATTCTTATGGGTGTATTATAATTAGTCTAGCAAAATTAGCTAGTATGATATCCTTCCTACAATAAATGCTTAATAGGTGCCAAAATGCATTCGGTAGTATTAATTTATTCGGGTTTCATAGTAAGACAAAATCAACTGATGTTTACAGATTTCAAGGTCTCAAGCCAATAGGAAATGATAACCCTTAAATCCAGTGCAAGGAAGAAACTGAGAAACGTGCCCTTTGTCCTTCCATGCCGATGTCAGTGTGGTTGATAGAGGAACCCTACTCTGTCACCAGAGTTGCACCGGTGTGTGTGGTGGTGAGGTAGGGGGGAGGTTAGACCGCTCCCATCAGTGGCATAGGGATTCCCATCTCGGTTTTTTGGTTTGTCCTGGCAATTTTAAAACAGCCAGTGAAACCAATCACATTGGAGAGGAAGTGGGCAGTTTCATACCTGTCAGGCAACACAGAGGAAAAGCAACCAAATCTCTTGGCTGATGGCCTCCAACCGATGCTCACAAAATTAAGAAAGCAACTTGAATGGGCTACTTATTTTCTTTCGGACCCTAAACTCCCAGCTATTTTGTTGAAGGACAAACACTGAAGCTTGGTCCATGAATTTTCCTGTGTTACTGGGGAGAGTGGGGTGGTGGAGTGGGATGTGGGGTGGGGGGGTGGGTAAGGTACACGACTGACTTGGTACTTCTTGCTTTTTTCAAGGTTCATCTCACTGAACTCTCTTCTAACGAACCATCCTTAGTGGTGTATTTGTTAAAAACTCTAGCAGATTTACAGCTTCCCTTAACATAATAATGAAAGATTTTTGGCCATTCTCTTATTGAATTTGGTAGCTTCTGTACCATCATGACATACATAAAGTCTGTGATATTTAAGCAGATTTTTATTTAAATTTCATTCTGCTTTTTAGCGATTTTTGTCTCTTGCTTATAACTTTGAGAGGACTGTATCAGGGCTTACACAGTTAATAAAAGCAAACTAAAGCAAATAATCACCTTCTAATACTTCTTTCAGCATATTCTAATTTTTTAATGGAGAAAATGCATTCTTAAATTAAATATGCATAATAAGGAATACTAATAATAAGAATAAAGTGGAATATGTGAGAATGAATCTAGTGTTGTAAGCAAATGCATTTGATTTGCTAAGGATAAAAGCTGGCTCAAATCAGTAAGAATCAGTGCAAAAAAGAAAAGCCTCATAATGTTCATAAATTGTCCATAATTGTATGGATTTTAAATATAAAAGTTGGCAGTGGCAAAAGCTAAAAGCCATTAGGAAGTATACCATTGTGCGGTGCACTAGGAGCAGTAAGTCACAATCGTATGAAAAAAAAAATCCCCAGCTAGAGTTTTCTAAAATTTTGATAACCATACTTGAGACTTATCTTGATGTTTACTACAATGCATGCATTGTTCAGCATGGCATGGTCTAATGCATACATGAATCATATTTGAAAAGAGCTACTAATTAACATGAATAGTCTTCTTCTGTGAAGGTCGTTTATTGCAAAGTTGTATCTTTCTTTTTTTTTTTTTTTTTTGCTTTTTTTTTTTTTTCCCTAGCTGAATATTGCTAAAGGAGCCCTCAACAACAGCCATTAGTTTAAGAGACTAGTCTGTTTTCTGCCTGGCATTGGGTTAGAGTTTTAAAGAGTCTTTTTCTCCTGCGAAGAAGCCATAAAAATAATATTTAAAAGTAAGAGGGAGGGAAAAAAAAAAAAGAGGGGGAGAGAAGGGGAGAGGAGTAGAGAGACCTTTCTCTTCTTGAGCAGCACATCCATTCATTAAGTTTTATTCTGTTATCAGCTGTATTCTCTCATGAACTTCTTGTTATAGTATCGAAGAATTGTTGGCTAAATTGTTAGACTTTACTTCAAATGGGATTGATCAGGAGTTTTTGTTTGAAAATTGGGTTGGCCAGCACTTTCCTCAGAGTCACTGGGAAGGTCCTTGAAAATTTTTCCATGGAAGTAAAAACACTTTGGGACCAGGTTCTACTATTTTGCACTGAGGGAACTTCTAGAACCTTCTACCATTTCTGTTTGGGATGCGTAGGGGTTTTTTTTGGCTTAGATGTTTCAAGGAACTTAGCCAAGATAAGGGATTTCTCAGGACTGTTGGGAAACAATATTACTCTGTGCTAAAAATCTCTCTTAGCTAAAGACCATCAGTCAGAGTTTTGCCTCCATTTGTCATAGTTAATTTTGTGTGTCAAATTGGCTGAGTTACAGTGTCCAGTTGTTCACTCAAACTAAACAGACTGGGCCAGCGTAAATGTTGCTGTGAAGATGTTTTTTAGATGTGATTAGCATTTAAATCAGCAGACTCTGAGTCAAGAAGATTACCCTCAATAATGTGGGTGAGCCTCATCTAATCAGTTGAAAGCCTGCAGTGCAGAGACAGGTTTCCCAAAGAAAAAGAAATTCTGCCTTGGAACTGCAGGGTGGAACCCTGCCTGTGTTTGAGCCTGCAGATTTTGGACTCAAGACTACAATGCCAACTCTATCCTGAATTTCCCACCTGTTAGCCTGCTCTATAGACTTACCAGGCCCCACTGATCCTGTGAGCTAATTCCTTAAAATAATCTTTTAATCTCTTTATCTGTCTATCTATATATTTATCTATCATCTATCTACCTATCATCATCATCTCTATCCTATTGGTTCTCTTTCTCTGGAGAACCCTGACTAATCCAATAGACCATGTAAGTGAAACTGGCAGTAAGTTTATACTACAAAACATGTTCTTGACCTCTCAGAAGGGAACTGGGTTTGGGGCTGGGTTTGTTTGAGACAACAAAGGAATGAAAGAGTCAATCACTTTGTGATTGTGCCTACGCGATACCAGATAACCTATTTGACAAATACATATATTATTTTTACTGGTCAATCTGGTTAAAATAAGTCCTTGAGAATTTGTCATTTAAGTGCATTTTTTGCTGTCTGAAGACTGAGGAAGAGTCTAGTGGCTATTATTGGAATTGACTGAATCAGCCCAGCAAGGCTTGGCTCTTGGAAATATCAAGCAGCAGTTCTCGCACTGACTTTGTAATGTACACCTCCTTATATTAAGTTTTGAACCGTGTAAGTGTTCTGAGAGATAACATGAAATAAAAAACATCTAAGAGGCCCTTTCATTTGTACCCACTTGCCCCGAGGGTCTCACACTACTAGTTACCTAGTGAAAGGGGCACAAATATGGTGGGAGAGGGGGACCAAACCCCTCAGATATCACCTAGGCCATCTTCCTGATACTCCCTTCATGAAGTCAGTGTACAAAAATCAGGGTTTATTGATGGTTGATCATGTACAAGTGCCTTACTCAGCTCTGCCCCTGCCATTTAAGGCTTAAACAACAGTTAGTTAATTTTTGGAAGTTCGAGGTCAAGGTCCAGTAGAGTTCAGTTTCTTTTGTCGGTGTTCTTCCTGGCTTAGAGAGAACCACCTATTTGGCTGTGTCCTCGCAGAGCCTTTCTTCAGTGCACGACTGTGGACTCAAAAGACTCCATCCTTATGATCTCATTTAACCTTAATTACCTCCTAAAAGCCCTGTCTCCAAATACAATCCCATTGCGAGTTAGGGCTTTAACACATGAATTCGCGGGGGCAGGGACACAATTCAGTCCAGGACAATGCGGCGCTCTGTTTTGTACTCAAGATATGTCTTTATTGGAGAACTCTCCTGGAGACTACAGTGGTGTGGGGGGTGCCAGGCAAGTGTACAAATGTCTCTACCATGAAGCAGATTGTGATAAATGCTAAAAGCCATGGTCTATGGGACTGTAAGGGTTGGAGGGGGTGCATTCGGCTGTGTGATCAGGAGAAGCTCCAGAAGAAGGAGTCTTTGCATTAGACACTGAAGGGGGGAAGGACTTTGGCCAGTGACAAAATGGAGATAATCTGCAGGGTAAAGATGGGACAAGCAGCAGGAGAAGAACCAGGATGGAAATGGTCAGAGAAGACAGGCTGGTCCGGGTTGTCTGGCGTTCACTTCAGTGTAGCAGGGACTGTGGTAAGAAGGGTAGACTGAGGTCAGAGAACAAAAGACTGACATTCCAAGGGACTTGTTGGGAAGGCATTGGTGAGTCACCAAAAACTTTTGCTTAGGGAGGTACTGGTTATTTTATAAAGTTCCCTTTACTGCTACTGAACACACGGCCTCAAACATCTTTACCGGAAAAGTCTGATTTTACCATTAAGAAACTGATTTGTCCAAAACCGGGCCGTTCCCCCTCCAGATGGAATCTTGCCCTCTCGCAGAAACATGTCTGTGGGGGTAACCTGACAGGGGTTGGGCAGACCGTCAGGGAAAGGACGTGGCAAGGCTCCGAAGGAAGGAGTTTTCTCAAATGAATGGCAGAAAGGATGTTGCGGTGTGTTTTCCTGTTTGGGAAGTTTAATTCTTCACGGTTTGCTTGGCTGTCAGAACGCTTCACATTTTTATTTGTGAACATACATGGTGATCATCTTTAAGACAAAAAAAATCTGATGGCAGGTCCCTCGATGCCCTTGTTCAGAGCAGATGTTGCAATCAGAGCGGGGCTTTCAATTCTCACCTCTGAGATGTTGTCAATTGCATTAAGAAGCATCCCTCCTCGTCTTCATGTTTTACATACAACTTATTAAGGTCATGTTGGGGAAAGAAGTTGAAAGAGACAAACTTAACAGATTTGTAGATTGCTAAGACAGAGCCGCTGTCTGCACTGATGTAATTACTCACAGCTCATGTGACAATCAAAATATATAAACTCAACAGGGGAAGAAACAAGAAAGATGCACACACTCGGTTCATCAATATGGAACAGTTTTGCAGACCCAGAAGGTTCAGGAAAATTTCACCAGTACTTCGTGTATGTGTGTGTGTGTGTGTGTGTGTGTGTGTGGTGGGAAGGGCAGCGAGGGGGGAGTAGAAGCAGAGAGGCCCAAAGAGTATCTTCTCTTAGGAAATGGCAGGGCTCAAAGGATTATGGGTCCCAAGTTGAGGAACGGAAGTTTTCATCGTGGCGGGAATTGAAGTTCTCTTGTCCCGCTTCTGTCCGCAGTGAGCCCTTCTCTCCAGCATCCCTGACGTGGGGCCATCTCACCTCTCCTTGAACCCTCGCGCAGGCTGAAGTTCGAACATTCCAACTGGTTGTTTGGACTCTGTTGGACACAACCTAAGTCTGCATGGCAGGGTGAAAATTGGATAAACAGCCATGCTGACTCCAGGGAGATTTTTTTTTACGCAAACATCTGTTTCTTGAATTTGGCCAGGGTTAAGGCCTGGGGGAAGGCGGAATTTCAATTGATGAAATAAGATCAAGAAGATGCTGCCTCATTTTTTTCCCCCTGTTTTGGGGAGTATAAACCCTGTGTCCCTCCAGCATCACAGAGGGAGGAAACCCTATCCAAGTTTCCCCTGATACTAGATTTATGTCCAATTTCAGTTTAGATGAGATCATGTGGATGCTTTTCCTGGTACTTCGTTGGACTACAGATGTAACCTGCTTTGAAAGAAATCCCATGCACAGATATAAAAATACGGATTTAGAGTGAAGATGAACAGAGCAATCCGTAAATATCTACGAAGCACTTCCTGTGTGCCTAGCACTGGGCAAGACACTAAAATGTATTAAAAGAGTGGAGGGGTGAGTCTTTGCATGGAGGCAACCTTAAGTTTGAAAAGGGAATTGAGGTGATAAAGAACGATAAAATACGACCCATGATTTGGTACTAAATCGTGAGGGATTGATATTAGTAGCTGTAGTTATTTGCATTAGGAGAAGGCAGGGGGAGCCCCCAAAGCTGGAGAAGTCTTTAAAAGGGAAGCTTGAATTATGCAGGATCTATGGGGTTGAGAAGTTCTGAAGGCGGAGACCAGGAGAGGAGCATTTCCAGTTGAGGAAATGGCAGGAGCTGGCGAACACAATGATCATGTCAATTGATTGTCCCTTGGCCAAGAGCTAATTGGGTGGGCCATTGTTAACTCCATTTACCAATGGTTGGATGAAACTTGGTAACAGATAACAACACCAGCTAATACTCATTTAGCACCTACTATGTTCCAGAACTCTTCTAGGCCCTTTGTGTATTTTAAATTATGTATGGCTCATCACAAACCTGAAGTTTTCCAGCCTTAGCTGGTCAGGCCAGTATGGGTCCAAGGGGCTAGCACTGGTGGCCGTGGCTTTGTAGAGGTGATGGCCAGAGGTGCGGTCGCAGAGACCTCTCCCACAGGCTCCCAGCTCTCGCTGGGCTAGCTGGCTAGCCAGAGGGTACTGGGTGAGTACTAGTGTTACACCCTCTTTAGGCATGAAGAAACCGAAACAGAGAAATTAAGAGACCAACCCAAGGTCACACAGGCACTAAGTGGCTAAGCTGGAATGAAACCCACGTCTCTCCAGTTCAAAGCCCACAGTCTAAGATGCTAAATGAATGAGGAGGACAGAAGCGTGGTGAGCAATGTAATATTGACCTTGCCATGGTGGGGTAAGGTTGCACAGGAGAGGGAAAGAAGAGGTTGACAGGCATTGCTTCATTCTTGAACAATTCTTTGTGTGAACTTTTGAGAGTCCAGAATGAATTTAAAGGTGAGTCTGAACACCAAGATTTAGGCTTTGCAAACCATTTCAAGGCACCAGATTTAGCTAAGGTATACATCGAGCCCTTCCAGTAAAGGAGAAAACTTACCAAAACATTGGCCTCAAGATTCCCCGCCCATTCAGCCTTCAGGGCCAGGCCTGCTGGAGAAGACAGACGCGAGAGCAAATACGTGGCCCCCACTTCCGCCCGTTATTCATTTTAAAACATTCCATAGGTCCCTATATTTACCTTCTACACGGACTTTGATCCCTGGAATTCAGCGAACCCTTGGGATCATGTGCGCCTTCTTTTCATCTCATGATAGAAAAAGCAACCAACCAACCTAATTCAGGAAAAAAAAAAAAAATCGATGATGTCGGGTTGGTACTCAGAACCGGCCAACAGGCTAAATGGGGTGAGAGAGAAAGTGATGTAATCAGAGGGGATCCAGGCCAGTTTTTCCTTATCCAAATGCCCTTCCTTTTATAGGCACCATATTGCTAAAATTCCCTTAATAATGATTCATTTCTTGGGGCCTCTTTCCGTAATAAAGCCAGCAAAAAAATGGAATGGAAAATGGATGGAAAAAATTCCTAACCCACTGGTTTGAAACAGCATCTTACACAGAACAACTTATTTTTCTTAAATGAATTCTTTTTTTTTTTTTTTAAGATTTTATTTATTTACTTGACAGAGAGAGCATGCGCACGGCGGGGGGGGGGGCGGGGGGAGCAGCACAGCGAGAGGGAGGGGCGGACTTCCTGCACCACCTTCATTTTTTCTCATAAAAATAAGTCTGAAGGCGTGAGCTGCCCGTGTTGGTTCAGTGGTTCAGAGATCTCAAGAGCAAATGTCTTTGTGATTTTCTTGCGGGTTTTTTGTTCATGGTTTTTTGTTTGTTTGTTTGTTTTGTTTTGTTTTATGGTTTTGCTGTTGTTTTTGGTTTTGTTTTGTTTTGCCTCATTCTAAAGACATGGAGGCTGCTTCGGCCCCAACCATCACATTTTCGCTCAGGGCAGAAAGAAGAGGGAAGGGCAGTGCCAGCCGAATCTGTTCCTTAAAATCAAGAAACTAAGGGCTTTCCTGAAAACTTTCCAGTAGACCTCTGCTTAGGCTTTTTTGGCCTGAAATAGGTCACATGGTCTCTGTAAGCTGCAAGAGATTCTGGAGAAAGAAATACTTAGTTAGTCCTCCTGCCCCTCCCAAGAATACTGGGGTTCTGTTGTCAAGGAAGAACACAGGTGTGGCTATGGAACCAGCCGTGTGAGCCGTGGCTCACTCTTTCTCTTTATGGACTTTGAGGGGGAAAACAGGACACCTGAAAGTTTTTGTTATGGAAATTGTATAACCAAAGAACTTACAGCGGGAAACTACTGACTTCTCTCTTTTTTTTTTTTAGAAAAAGATTTATTTATTTATTTCTTTGGCAGAAAGAGATCACAAGCAGGCAGAGAGGCAGCAGAAAGAGAGAGAGAAGAGGAGGAAGCAGGCTCCCCGCTGAGCAGAGAGCCCGATGCGGGGCTCGATCCCAGGACCCTGAGATCACGACCTGATCCGAAGGCAGAGGCTTAACCCACTGAGCCACCCAGGCACCCTTGACTTCCCTTTTGATGGGAACAAGCAAGCTGAGGTCCCTGTAGGTTATTGATGGAGCAAGGGTGCTAAAATGGGACAAAGGGACACAGAAAATAAGAAAGAAGCACTGAAGATAAATGACTGGCGACATGTAAGGTACTCCAGGCAATTTTGACTGAATGTACATAATTTGTCTAGTAGACTGTCACATATTCTGGAAGAATGAGCCTTGTAAGATGCTGTAGCTTCTTCAAAAGCCGAGTATTGTTGGTTCAAACAGAGGCAGGGGTTGGCTTATTCAACCAAATACATTCACCTGATTATCTAGAAAATGCTTTGTGGAAGCACAATTGAACTTATTTGTATATGATAGAATAGAGGTAAACGTCAGTAAAACAGGTTTCAGAATGTGCACATGTGCCCATGCACGCACGCAGAAACACACACACACACACACACTCACCTGGCAATAAAGATAAAAACCGGTCTAGGGAGCCTCCTTTATCAGTGCCTTTCTGCCGAAAAGTGAATTTTGCTCCCATGTCTCTCCCTTCCTGCTAAACAGATAATCAGGGGGCCGTTTATCATATCTGTTTCAGGGTAGAGTTATGAAACATTTTCAGTGGAGGGCATGAATGAACAGGGACTTGTCCTGAAAAACAGAACAAAAAGAAATTATTAATCATGTTTCCCTTTGTATATTTACTGTTTTGCTTCTGAAGGGAGTA
This sequence comes from Martes martes, assembly GCF_963455335.1. Lineage (NCBI taxonomy): Eukaryota > Metazoa > Chordata > Mammalia > Carnivora > Mustelidae > Martes > Martes martes. Next base: position 54,317,116 of record NC_137903.1, read on the forward strand.
TTAGTCCACTAAGAGATGCATAATTAGGAGATATGCCAGATGGGTAATCAATGTGATTTTAAATTTTTATAGAGAGAGAACAGAACTGAAGCTGGGATTTTTTTTTTTTTTTTTTTAAGAAGGTACTTTAGCTCTGCGCATTTAAAAACAAACATCTTGCATTAGGTTCCTATCTTCCATGCGATGACGTTGAATATGTTCTTAAATCCTTTTATTTTTTTGAAAACTGGCCTGATGGAATGGAAGGGTGGACTGACCCACCAAACGGACGAGGAAAGCTAACATGCAGATGGGAACTGGGGTCCCCTGCAAGGAACGGCTGAAAGCTTTATTTAATCATAATCATCATGATAGCAAACAAACGAACAAACAAACCATAAATTTCACTTCCCTTTCCTGGCTTCTCAGTCGCTGGAGATTTACTTGTTCTCGAAATTCTCAGGCTAAAAGGAAATCTAAAGAAAGCACTTTCTGAATCTCATGTTTAAGCAAAGCCAGCGAGATCTGCAGTGAGAGGGGCCGTGGCTGCTTGGCCAATGAGATGGGCTTGGGAATGAGATCACCTTATGGGACCGGGCAGCAGAGCCGATGCCCCAAGTGCAGTGTTTTTAAAACAGTGGGTTCTGACACATTAGGGAACCATGAAATCAGTTAAGAGGGTTCTGACTACGTATGTATTTCTTAGCCCAATATAGTTGTACAGAATAGAACGACATTGAATAAAAAGTAAAAATGGGAGCCACATGTAAGGGTATGTATTATTTATGAAATTTTTGTTCCAATAATAAAGGTGCATCCTCATATAAATCATATTTATTTACATGGGTGACTGTCAAAGAAGTTTGAAAAATCCTGTGGCAGGGCAAAGTCTAAGAGGGCAGTTGCCCGTTGGCTGACAGTGTCAGCTGGAAGGGACAAGGGCAATGGAGTCTCCGGGCTCCTCACATCCCCGCGAACACAAGCCAGGGCTGGTAACACAGTTAGCTGGGGGTGTGTGCTTCTCCAGGATTCTCATACAAACATTCTTCCACATGAACTGGAGAAACTTTTGGCCAAGTTACCCATCCAAGATCACCGTTTGCAATTTGATTGGGATTGCATTACATCTATAACCACTTGGGGGGAAACTGAAGTCTTGACTCCGTTGAATCTGCCCACTCCGGTGTGCAGTGCATGTCTGACCTTCTAGTCTTTTCCTATATCCCTTTGTTCTGTTTATGTTATTATTTTTTTTACAAATGCTTTTCCTTTTTTATTTCTTGTTGACTCCTATGTATTTGGCACATGTCTGTATTTTTTCTGTCTTGATACCATTTTCTTTTCTTTTTTCAAATGGACGGACCTCTCTAGCTCCCTGAACTTGCGGACGTCTTCTGTGCATTCCTGCTTCTTCTCCTGCTGTGCAAGCCTTTCCTTGCACTGCCTGAGCACGGTCCGCACCCTCAGGCAGAGCTGTCTCTTGGGGGACTGTGGCAATAACCCACTGAGGAGTCCCTCAGTTTCTCTTCTTACCCATCTGCCATTCCCCACGTAGGCATTGGGGGTGGTCTTTAAAAACATAAATCAAGATCCTGTCACTTTCTTCCCTAAGACATCTGCTGACTTTTATTGCCATTGCAAACATCCAAATGCCATTCAAGACCCTCGAGGCTTCCCACGATGTGGCTCCTGCCTACTTCTCTGACCACCTGTCCTGGACTTTTCCTCATCATTCGTGATGCCTCAGCCACTCTGGCTTTCCTTTAGGCCCCCAACATTCCAGGCCTGTGCCTCCTTCGGCAAGTTGGCCATTCCTGTGACGCCAGGATGCTCCTGCTCCTGACACTCTTGTGGCTAGATCCTTCTGGACGTGGGGGACACCCCACACACTTCTCAATTTTAATTTTGAGAGGCCCTTCCTGAACCCCAGTATAAAGTGGCACTTTTCACCACCTGCTCTCTATGCATTGTCTTCTTCTTCTTCTTCTTTTTTTTTAAGACTCTGTAGTATCTGCAGTTTTCTTATTTGCTTTCTTGATTATCTGTTTCCCACTGTCCCACCTCCCCACTGCACACGAGAATGCAAACTCCACGCTGGAATCTTTGTCAGTGATGGCTCTCTCCCCAGCCCCACAAATAAATATTTGTGGAATTAATGGATAGTCCTATAAAGTAGGTACCATGCCAACTACAGAGCACAGAAAATATTCGGTCCTTATCTTCAGAAAGTCTGTACTCAGAAGGCACTGATCCTGTGAGAATTTGCCTCTCACTCTTCTGGGTCCTCTTACTGTGGACGTGTGTGTCTACAAGCAGGGCTATGTGAAAGGGAGCCCCTCAGAAATGAACTATTAAGAAGAGATTTTCACTAGGAAGAAGATGTTGATTGTTGAGGATCTGTTTTCGTTTGATTTTACAAAGTTTCAAAGACTTTCCTGGAGGTAGACCGGGAACTCTGGAGAAATACCCAGGTAAATAAACCAACCTCTGTCCTTAAAGAAGAATACTTTTAGTGAGATGAAGAGGCTTGTAAAACCACAAGGAACAATGGGAGCGATGCTCTTGCCTCTCTAGGACATCAGGGCTATCTCAGACTGTCCCAGTATGGTGGCGAACATCCTTGGCTTTGGTATACGAAACCATTACCAACCAAGCACACTTTAATTTATTTAAACTCCTCTTGGATGAATTTAACATTCTCCCCCTAAAAGAAGGAATGGTGATTTGATCTAAACTTTGGAGGCAAATCCAGAAAATGAATGAGCCTTTCTAAGGACAGTCCTGGGGTATGTTCTAAAAATCAGTATAATGTGAATGAGCTTAAAAAGCTTTCCACCCCCACGGTAGCCGACTGTCCTGACCCTCACACCTCCAGGGGCTGAGGCAGACTTAGAGCCTGGGGCCAGCGTGCTGCCTGTGTATGGCCTCCTATGGTTTGAGTCTGCCTGTCTGCAGAATCCTTTAGCTCTGGAACTGGATATTTCTGTGTAGAGTAGGGCCAGAGTGTAGAAAGGCCAGGCGGATCCTCACTTTGGATCCCAAGTTGTTTTCCACACTTCCACGTGTATTAATCTGATGCTGATAAAGGTCACAGACTCTCCTCTGAAATAGAGCCAGCCTACGTTGAATGAAGGTAAAAATCTCAGAACCAAGAGGCGGAGGATGGAGAGTAGAAGAGACATAAAGAGAAGCCCTCTCGGACACCACGGAGGGGCCATTACCTCAGGGCGTCATCGGTGAGTGGTGGCTATTAGGAGACTTATAAATGTTAGTCTAAAGAATGAATGAGCCTGGATTTGAGTAGGAATATCTGAAATGATGATCGGTTTCCTAGGAGGGACAATGAAGGTATGACACCTGGCTTACTGGATACTGTATGAGAACCCGGTGCGCTGGGTTATCAATGGGCTGTAGCTCTCCAGCCCCGCCCCCGAGGATCATTTCTTGAGGTTCATTTCAAGATTATTACCATGAATATGTGACTATATAAGGAGTGTCTTGAGTTGCTAGTTAGGCATGGAGTATTTAGTGGGGGGGGGGGGTGGTCAGAGGACCACGTGTCTCTATCTAGAGGAAGAAAAGAAACATGGCCATGACTTTTTTCTGGGCCACAATTTCCCACTCTGTGGTTCTGTGAATCTAACACACAACTCCAAGCTGCATCATCTGGTCTCCCCTCTTCTCCTCAGCCATCCCTGAAGCTTGGCTGGAGAAAGCTCTTCCCTGCCCTTCCCTCCCCAGTTCTAATACTTTCCATTACCATTCTGTCAAGCAGTAGCCAAGTTCGGACTTCACAGAAAAGGGAAGTCTGTGAGAAAGCTCGAGTTCATGGTGGTCCGTACCTTGTCACGGCAGGCAGCTCTCTGGGCACAATTTTCCACTAGGCTGAGTCTCTCCCTTCATAAACTGAACTCCAAAAGCATCACTAGAAAAGTCACTTTAATGCAAATAAGAATAACCTGGGACCCTTGATCCTTTTCTGGGGAGGGTTTTTCAAGTGTTCCCTTTGTGTGGTGGTGCCAGTATGCCCCAGGAATTTTTTGATCCGTGATTACCATGGAGCCTTCACTATATACTAGCCACACTGTGTCAAGATGGCTCAGAAAATTCATCCCTCAGCGGTACACTGCTTTAAAAGGCAGGCACTCTGCTCTATGAGAAAGAGCAGACCTTTATGAAAATTACGATGTGGGAACATCTTTGTGGAGCATCCGCCATTTTGGAATCACTTCTTCTTTGGCTCTCTGCCCTCACCCCATGGCCATAGGTCTTCCATGGTGATACACCAGTTAAATTTGTCCTATGATAGAGAACTTTACACTCACTGTCTACTTGCCTCTCACAGTATTCTGTGCTATCATACCAGATTATCAAAATAGCTAATACAGTAAACAACTCACACGAAGGTATAAGTACGTGTCTAGTTATAAATGTATGTGGTATCCAGGGTGATGTAAGGAAGCATTGAATCACTATGTTTGACACCTGAGACTAACATAACACCATATGTTAACTAACTGGAATTAAAATAAAAACTAAAAATAAATAAATAAAAACAGCAGAAATAATAAATAAATAAATAATAAATAAATACAGTTATGTGCTATCTCTCCCATATGGCATACCTGATTTTGTTTTATGGGATTTTATGAAGCCCTCCAAATGTTCATGAAGGAGTGCTGAATGATGGGAATTTCAGCTGCTAAGAAGGGGCCACTGTAGGTGTCTTCCGGATCTCACTGTTTCGGGCACGGCTCACCTGCCGTGTGTATCCACAGACGTTATCACTTTTACTTGTAAGCTCTCCAAATCCTTTTTTAAAAGAAGGGTTAGAACTGAACTGCATAGGGTTTTCATGACCTGTCTTTGGCAAAGCTCCTAAGTGGCGATTACAGAAATTTTTGTGCAAAGTCACTGAGACTAGACTTCGAATTTGCTAATGCGATAGATCCTCATCTAGCTGTGTGTGACTGTACGTATCACCTCACAGGCCTGAGCCATCCTCATGTGGCACCAAGATAGAGAAGGATTATGATTCTTATTGGCTTTCGACAAGTAAAGGCAGACAACTCTGCAACAGGGGGTTTTATATTTATGAGCAATGAAGCAGATAAAGAGGGTCTCTCTGTCTGCGATATTACACTAATTGTGTGAATTTTGTTCATTCCAGTTTGTACTTTCTCTCTAGGAATTTTGAGTTTGACCTTCTATAGTATCTGAGGAAATGGGGAAAATCCACAAGGGTTAGTTTCGTGGGCAAGTTTTCAAGTAATTCAATTAACGGTCTCTTCTTCCACTCCTCGGCAAACAGCGTTCTGTTAAATTGGGCCATATGAAACTGCTGGTTTTTTAGGTCAAAAACAGTTGAATATCAGTAATTTCATATGGTTAACCTAACGTGTTGGTGCATATCCTAAGAATAACATAAAGCATCTGCCAGCTAGGAAGCCTGTTGAGCCAGGAGAAGTTATGCCGTTGCAATTCATGCCACAAATCCTCTACAGAATAGAATAATGATAAAGAAATGAATCTTCTTCTAGATATTGCTTCTTAATTAATGTCTCTAATGAAATGAGTTTCTAAGTCAATGTTTAAACCACAGCTGAAATTTTTTATTTAGTCTTTCCCTTTAATACAGGATACCTCTCTTTTAGTGTTCTTCCCTTTATTGTGCTTCCCAGGTACTACCTTTTTTTTTTTTTTTTCAACACATTGAAGGTTTCTGGCAAACTTGCATGGAACAAGGCTCTCAGCACCAGTTTTCCAAAAGCATTCACTTGTTTCATGTCTCTGCATCACATTTTGGTCATTCTTGCAGTATTTCATACTTTTTCATCATTACTTTGTTTCGGTGACCTGTGATCGCTGGTCTTAGACGTTACTATTGTAATTATTTGGGGATGCCATGAACCATGCCTGCAGAACGCAATCAATAAATGTTGTGACTGTTCCACTGACTGGCCGATCCCCCCTCCCTGCCCCTCCTCAAAGCTTCCTGGTCTCTGAGACACAGCAATATTGAAATTAGGCCAGTTAGTAATGGCCTCTAAGTGCCCAAGTGAAAGGAAGAGCTGCACGTCTCTCCCTTTAAATGGAAAACTAGAAATGCTGAAACTCAATGAGGAAGGCGTGTGGAAAGCTGAGATGGGCTGAACGCGGGGCCTCTTGTGCCCAACGGTTAGCCAGGTTGCGAATGCAAGGGACAAGTTCTTGAAGGAAATTAAAAGTGCTGCTCCGGTGAACACATGAATGAGAAGAAAAGGCAACAGCCTATTGCTGATATGGAGAAAGTTCTAGTGGTCTGGAATGAAGATCAAACCAGCCACAACATTCCCCGAAGCCAAAGCCCTGATCCAGAGCAAGACCGTAGCTCTCTTCAGTTCTGTGCAGGCTGAGAGAGGGGAGGAAGCTGCAGGAGAAAAGTCTGAAGCCAGCAGAGGTTGGTTCGTGAGGTTGAAGGCGAGAAGCCGTCTCCAGAGCATACAAGTGCCAGGTGAGGCAGCAGGTGCCGAGGGAGAAGCCGCAGCAAGTCACCCAGAAGGTCTCGCTCAGAGGATCCCTGAAGGTCGGGCACACTAAGTAACAGAATTTCAATGTAGGTGAAACAGGCTCCTCTTGGAAGAAGATGCCCTCTAGGACTTTCAGAGTTGAGAAGTCAGTGCCTGGTTTCAAAGCTTCAAAGGACAGGCTGACTCTCTTGTCAGGGGCTCATGTAGCTGGCGACGTTCCCTTAAAGCCAGCACTCACTCACTCTTCTGAGAATGCGAGGGCCCTTTAGAATGATGCTCAATGTACTCTGCCTGTGCTCTACCAGCAAAACAACGAAGTCTGTATGGCAGCACATCTGTTTGCAACAGGGTTTACTGAATATTTTAAGCCCACTGTTGAGACGTACCACTCAAAAAAAAAAAAAAAAAAAGAAAGAAAGAAAGAAAGAAAGAAGATTCCTTCTGAAATGTTACTGCTCATTGATCGTGCTTCTGTTTACCCAAGAGCTCTGATGGAGATGTACAACGAGATCAAGGTTGCTCTTGTGCCTGCTCACACAGTGTCCGCACTGCAGCCAATGGGTCCAGCAGTAATTTGGACTTTCAAGTCTTACTATTTACGAAACTGATTTTGAAAGCTGTAGCTGCCATAGATAGTGATTTCTTTGATGGATATGGGCAAGACAGATTGAAAACCTTCCAGAAAGGACTTACCATTCTAGATGCCATTGAGAATATTCATGATTCATGGGAAGAAGTCCAAGTATCAACATGATATTCCAAAGGAGTTGGGAAGAAGTGGATTCCAACTGCCACGGATGACTTTGAGAAGTTCCAGGCTTCCGTGAAGGAAGTAAGAGCAGATGTGGTAGAAATAGCGAAGGAATTCGAATTAGACGTTGAGCCTGAAGATGTGACTAAATTGCTACAATCTTGTGATAGAACCTGAGTGGATGAGGCATTGCTTCCTATGGATGAGCCAAGAAAGTGGTTTCTTGAGATGGAAGGTACTCCTGGTGAAGGTACTGTCAAGATTGTTGAAAGGACAACCCAGAGTTTAGAATATTACACCAACTTAGCTGGATAAGCAGTTGTAGAGTTTGCGAGGGTAAATCCCGATTCTGAAAGAAATTCTCCTATGGATAAAATCCTGTCAAATGGCACCGCATGCTACAAATGCTTCATGGAAGGAAGAGTCAATGGACATAGCAAACTTTACTGTTGTCTTGTTTTAAGAAATGGCCGCAGCCACCCCAGCCTTCAGCAACCACCGCCACCAGATCCGTCAGCCACCATTGACATGGAGGCGAGACTCTCCACCAGCAAAAAGATTATGACTCTGGAAGCTCAGATGATGGTTAGCATTTTTTAGCAATAAAGTATTTTTAAATTAAGGTTTGTGCATTTTTTTAGACATAATGCTATTACACACTTAACAGACTGCAGTATAATAAACATAACCTTTATATATATTTTTGAAATGCAAAAATTCATTTGACTCTCTTTGTTGTGACACTCACTTTATTGCAGGGGTCTAGAACCAAATCCACAATATCTCGAAGTCAGAGTCACCATTACAGTGTGCTGGTGGCCATCTAGAACATGAGAAAAGGAGTATCGGGTGGGGAGCTTCCTGGTCTGGGGGAAATCTGCTACCCGGGTGGGTACAAAGAGGACAGTTTAGTGGTCCAGGAACATTGACTGAGTATAGGAACCTCAGTCCTAATTCTGAATAATGTTGGCCCCAAGGTCAACTTGGAGTGTAACAGCGAGGTGTTAAAGTGTGGGTCAAATCCTGTAAGCTAAGCTAGACTTCAGTTTCCTCCAGGAATCTTTCCAAGGGTGACTAATGTCTGTGGTTAAATCCAGGGGTTGAGGGGAAGGATATGAGTCCAGCAAGGAGATAGGTAAGAACTCGGTGGGGTCCTTTGCCCTTATGTTAGTGGGTTGGGTTGAGGGTGTGGGTTCTGGTCCTAGACAGGAGTCCTCAGAGGGCGAGCAAATAGAATTAAGGCTTCTTCCTTGAGGTACTGCTTAGGCAGATACCTAATCTCAAAATGAAGCCAACATACTAGGCGGGTTCAGCTAGAACTTTGGAGCTCTTCAAGAACCAGAATCTTCCTCAGCGGATTTGGGACCCACGTAATTTTTGGCTGATAAAGATACCTTCAAGTGAGACCAGAGATCTGGGTTGGGGTCACAGGACTCAGAGATTAGGAGTAGGTCAAGTTCAAATCCTCTGGATACAGACTATTGCTTCCGGCCATTCAGGGACAGACAGGCTGGAACCTGTGCATGGAGACCATCAATAGATCTGGTTGTGAGGAGCTGGGGATGAAAGAAGTGGGGGAGGGGCGCCTGGGTGGCTCAGTGGGTTAAGTGTCTGCCTTCGGCTCAGGTCATGATCCCAGGGTCCTGGGATGGAGCCCCACATCAGGCTCTCTGCCCAGGAACCTGCTTCTCCCTCTTCCTCTGCTTCTCCCCCTGCTTGTGTTTTCTCTCTGTCAAATAAATAAATAAAATCTTTTTTTTTTTTTAAAGAAATATATGGAGGAACAAAATAGGGGCTGACACTCTTGGCTCACAGTCGCGCTAAGACTCATTTTTGAGCTGCACTCTGTCAACTTTTCATTGAGTATCTGCTATCTTCCACATATCAGATTAGGTTCTTTAATTCCCTTAATTCTCATAATAACTTCGTGAGGATAGTTTATGATTTCAATCTGAGAAGACCGAGAGTATAATAATTTATCCAAGATTATGGCAATAATAATTATTGGAACACAAATCCAAATGTTTATGTTTCCATAGGGAAGGTGTATTTTGTTTCCTATTGCTGCTGTAACAAATTATCACGAATGTAGTGGCTTAAAATGGCACACATTTATTCCCTTACGATTCTGGAGGTCAGAAGTCTAAAATCAAGGTGTTGGCAGGGTTGGTTCCTCCTGGAGACTAAAGGACAGAAATCGTTGCCTGGTTTTGGTTTTTTTTTTTTTTTTTGGCTTCCAGAGGCCACTTGCATCCCTTGGCTTGTGACCTCTCCTGCAGCACTCCAACCTCTTGCTTCTGTCTTCACATCTCCTGCTATTGGTTCTAATCTCCTGCTTTCCTCTTATAAGGACTTTTGTATTAGACAGGGTCCCCCTTGATATTAGATGGGCCCCCCCATCTCAAGATCTTTAACTTGTCTCATGTGCAGATTCCCTTTGACTGTAAGGTAACATGTTTGCAGGTTCTGGGAGCTAGGAAGTAGACTTTGGGCGGTGGAAGGGGGACATTATTGTGCCTACAGCAAGGGGGAACGGAGGGAGGGATTTTGAGCTGGGGAGGCAAAGGTGGCCAGACAGAAGGGAAACTGCGATAGTCCTCTGAGGCTGATGTGGGGCAGGGAGAGGGGGTGGGGCCAGGCGTCCCTCCGCATGCAGACACTTCAGTGGAGGATGCCTGAGGGGGAGCAGTTCTCATTGGAAGGTCCATCGCTAGAGGGGTCTCGGGGCTGCCCGGAAGCTGCAGGGTCTAGAGACAGATGGCCAGACCAGTTCTCTGCAACAGCATCTCGTAGCTAAAGAAGAGGCCATAAAGGTGACGGGCATCCTGTAGAAATGCCCACCTACTCCCCTCGGCTTTCTGGAAACACATCAGCCAGGATTCTTGTGTGACCTCATAGAGTAGGGGAATGGGCCCCCAACAGATGGAGATTGAACATCAGGTTGAGCTGACCAGGGGGGATTGAAACAAGATGAGATAGCGTCATGTTTAGGAGTTTTTAAAGGAATATAGCATTGGACCTCAGTACCGTGGTTTTAGAGTCCTACCTCTTGGAGTTGCAAACTTCTGCCGGGGCCATGGGAGGTAGAGGGGCCGCGGAGGGCAGAGAACAATGCAGCTTCAGCCAGTGTGCTCCAAGCCACCTCTACCACCAGTACTGAAGACGAAGAACATCCATCCCACTTCCAAATGCTCCTTAGCTCAGCGGCCAAACCGAAACCCAACAACCTGCTAGCGAGTCAGGCTCCTTCAATAGTGTCTGAATGACAATAACCGCATTAATAAGTATATCCAGCAGGGGGGACAAAAAGGTGGTAGGGTATTCCCGAGAGGAAAATTAATTTCTTTTTATAATCCGCCGTAGTTTATTTCACATATTCATGACCCACCCAGTATGTTTTTTCTTTATGACGAGCCATAAAAATGACAAAATACATTAGCCAAGTTCTTCGTTTCTGCTAAAATGACCATATTCAAAAATAATAACAGAGACTTGTATCAGCGATGCAAAAGATGCATGAAGTAATTGGGGCTTAATTTGTACACAAACTGTCAAGGCAGTTTTCCTCACGGCCTGCATCTTCTGAATTCATTAGTCTCTAATTACGGCCAGTGGGGACCAGCAGTTAGAAGGTTAAAGAGGTTCTGACAGGCCTAATCATTGCTCAGGAAGCTGAAAATGTATGCAAAGTCTCAGCAGATGGGGTGAGAGCAGCTTCTGCCAAGTGATAACTGTTATTCCTTTGCACCTCCAAAGCTGTCATCCTAATAGGCACATTTTAAATTTATTAATGCTCTAGTTACAATGCATACACAGTCTCTAATGGTATGTCATTCTGAGTATATAAACTGAGCAATTAACACATATTACCTGGTAATGGTAAAATTATTTGTTGCCTGTTTGATTTTTTTCTTTTCCTTTTTTTTTTTTTTTTTTTGGTTGTCTCTCATTCCAATAAGAATTGTCCCAGGAAATCTTCCCTTTGTTAAAACGGAAGCAAAGCTACACCAAAGATGGGTTTCTGTTTTCACTTGGGTATCACCATTGATCTGAATGCCTTCGTTCAGCTTTTCCGTGCTCTGATCTGTCTCGTCCGTCACGGACTTCTGACCTCCAGTGTCAGAATCCAGGAGTTAAAAACCACTCGAGTTGAGATGCTTCGTCGGACTTTTGGGAAGAGGCAGAGAACTCCAAGTCGGGATGAAATGCCCCTTCAAAGTGAGAAAAGACCGAAGGTCATAGTTCTTGTTCATGACTTTACCCTAAGTCCTAAAAGGAGAGGTGATGCATACATTGCAATTTCCGATTCAACAGTCATCAGTATCTTACCCTTCTTTGGTGGCCTCCCTGACTTCAATCTTGATTGCTTTAAGGCTAACTAATCACCAGCAAGCAGGGTGTGTGTGTGTGTGTGTGTGTGTGTGTGTGTTTAACAAACGAGGTCTCTTGTCTTTCCTGTGACTATAGCCATGACATGGGAAGAGCCTTTAATTAAATGCAGCACTTAGTGCAACAATTGTTTGCATGTAGGAGGCCACAGAAATGGAGACAGCTGGAATGGATAGTCCCTAAATTGTAGGCTTTGTCAGGACTACAAGATTCATAAGCGGTCCTAATAGCATGATAAGGTGTTAATCTCAGCAACAGAGCAATTATCTGTCCAGTGACTGACCGCCACTCTCTGCAGCCACTAGCCCGTGGCAGTTAATTGATTTACACTATATAGAAGTCATATAACAACAACAACAAAAATGTCGCGGAGACTTTATGTTAATTAAAAACTGAGATTACATTTCCCTATGAGGTGATGTGTTTGAGATTTTCATACCACCCAGAAAAGATAGCCAACTATTTGGTAATGAGTTTTCTTTGCCTGAGACCCAATAGTCCATCATCCATCGTGGTTCCTTTGGTGGCTGGAAGAGCTGCCCCGGCTGCATAACACACTCGAGTTGTGTGACCTCGGACAAGCGTCCTCATGGCTCTGAGCCTCCGTGGCTTCATCTCCAAGGTGAGAAGTGGGTTCTAGACGATCTCTGACCTCCAAGATCTTTCTCGGTTCTGAGAGTCCGGACTTCTCTGAGTCTGCGGGCTGTGCAGCCGGGAAAGAATTACACCATTGAGCGGGAGTCATAGTTTGGAGCAAGTCAGCTCTTTCATCTTCTACTTCCCATTTTCAACTTGGAACTTTAATCTGCTTTCTGACCATCCTGTTTATTTATAACTTTTTTTTTATATGTGCACAGTGGATTTTTTCCGGCCCCTTTGCTGTATTTTTGCTATACGATATAGCTATTCATTTCCAAAGATTTAAAAAACCGTCTCAGCATCTCTTTAATGGGAAATCCAATGAAGAGAGTCTAGACAGGCCCTGCGGCGTCCGCTTACTTGGTGTGATGTGGCACTGTGGGGAGAAGGGGCCTCCTGGGGGCTCTGCGGATGTCGGATATAGGGGGTCTGCTCGTGCGGCCTCACCTATGCCCATGAGAGTGGACCCCAGTTTGTGTCCCTGGTTTCCCAGTCTGTGGAGCGGATGCACTGGGCGGACTGTTCCCTCACGTCTCTTTCAGCAGCAGCTTTTGATGACTCTCATTCATTCTGAGGAAAAGGAATTTTCTTGAAATTACAGCCTCTGAAGGTATATGAGTTTAGAGAGAGAAAGAGAGGCCCCGAAAGCCGTTTACAGGAGCAGAGTTTGACTGGGAAAGCCTGGCGTTTTGTGGATGGCAAGTCATGGTGTAGGGTCGTGAGTTACTCTTCAGTGAAAAGAAAAATACTGGTCAAGATTAGTAGGCAAAGAAAGCAAAATGGTGGATTCCATTCTCATGGTCTTGGAATCTACCATCTACTTGCCCATCTTGGGGCTGCCTTTCCCCCATGTAAACTCTTCTGGAAGTGGCCTCTGCTTGTAAGGTGAAGGGAGTGTGGCCACCAGGGACTGCTTTTACCCAGAGTCTTAGTCGTCAAGCATCAGTAGGCTTCCAGTGGAGGGTCTCAGGAACACGCAGGCGTCGGGGGAAACTGTTCCCTGCTCCCTGCACTGACACTTACTTTGCCCAGTGACACAAATGCCAAAGACCCCAGTCATGGAAGGTCCCTGGAGCTGTGACCACCTCAGAGTCACACAGGCCCACTGTTAATCTTAGCAGAGAAGAAAATTAAGAGTGTGGAGTAGAAATCTACCCATGTAATTCCCAGACTCAGTTCTGGAGCCTGGTTCCTAGAAACAGCATAGAACCTGGATCCAGCCTGCCTCAGTGCCAGTCCTGGCTCTACGTCGTGTCCGCGCATCCATGGGCAGGACCCTTTGCTTTTCCATGCCTCAGTTTCTCTAGCACTTTTCCCCTAAAGCTGTTCTGAGGACTAAAGGAGTTAATGGATGGAAAGTTCTCAGGAAGTCCTGGTTAGAAGTTTGCTGTGGTTAATTCTGGACCATCTACGAGCAGGCTACGTGTGGGTATGTTGTATAGTAGCAGAATGCCCCGTGCATGTTGAACTCTAGTGCTGTTAGCTTGAGAGTCAGTAATTTTTGAACAAGGAACCCACCCTTTTCTTTTTTTTTTTTTTTGAGATTTTATTGATTTATTTGACAGAGATCACAAGTAGGCAGAGAGGCAGGCAGAGAGAAAGGAGGAAGCAGGCTCCCTGCTGAGCAGAGAGCCTGATGCAGGGCTCGATCCCAGGATCCTGGGATCATGACCTGAGCCGAAGGCAGAGGCTTTAACCCACTGAGCCACCCAGGCGCCCCCCCCTTTTCATTTTTACTGGATTCCCCAAATTCTGTAGCTGGCTCTGTCCACAAGGCTGTGGTGCTAAAATCTAATGTCTGTATACTATTGACCCCAAAATGGCCAACCTTTGCATTACCTTGTTGAGAAAGGTCAGATTTTCCCTTAAAAGAATTTGGCTGAGACTTGAGCTAAAGTATGTATTTTATGCACATTTGTGTGCCAGTGATTACTCATCTTTAGTGATATAATTTGATAGTAATATTGTTCATTTCTATTTATGCTTCAAAGGTAGGATTGAACTTCTACCTTGCTCAACATTCAAGTGAAGTGAGATCTTAAACTTTAAATACTAAAGGGGCACCTGGGTGGCTCAGTCAGTTAAGCATTTGACTCTTGATTTTGGCTCAGGTCATGATGTCAGGGTTGTGAGATCCAGCCCAGCCTCTAGCTCCAAGCTCAGTGGCAAATCTGCTTGGGATTCTCTCTCTGCCTCAGATCAATCAATCTTTTAAAAAATAAAAGAAAAAAATAAATTAAAGTGTGATTCTGAATTTCTTGTATTGGAGTGCCTGGGTGGCTCAGTCATTAAGCATCTGCCTTTGGCTCAGGTCATGATCCCCAGGGTCCTGGGATTGAGCCCCACATTGGGCTCCTTGCTCTGCGAGAAGCCTGCTCCTCTATCTCCCACTCCCCCTGCTTGTGTTCTTTCTCTGGTAGTCTCTCTCTCTGTCAAATAAATAAAATCTTCAATCAATCAATCAATCAACTTCTTGTATTAATTTCTAGTTTTTTTTTTAATAGAGTCCTCATTTTTTACCCTAAAGATGGAGATAATAAAAGTTCTCTGCATTCTCTGAAGTGCCCTTGATAGTCTTGGCAACTAGTGATTAGTTAGGAAATAATTTTAAAGTTACCCAATAAGATGATCGCTCACCTCATGAAGGATGGTGAAGGTATCTGGAAAACAATGAAGTGGATATACAATTAGCTCCTCCTCCCATCACATATGTTGACTGAGCTCAGTTCATGAGCTTTGATTAAAATTTAAAAGCCAGGTTGGGGGGTGGAGGGGTGCTGCGGTTAATTTTTGTGGAAATTGCCAGCAACCATTCCATAAAGAAGAAAGGCTCTTCCTGATAACATTCCACCATTGGCCCTTATTAAATCCCAGCCTAGGAGAGCTGGAATGTGGAAATTCAGAAATCATGATCTCGCCAGCTCATTTGCATTTGAAGAGACTGATACCACAAAGGTAGAGTTATCTGAAAGTCACGCAGTTCGTTGGTGTTTAACAAGGGTTCACGGTGTGCTGGGTCATGGGATGGAGGATGGTCCGTGAGGTGGGCAGAGTCACAGGGCACAGACGGGTTACCTTGGGCAACCCAGTGATGATGGGCTGGGAACAGTATGCAGAACGGGCATTAACTATTTCATAGAACAATGACAAGGACATCTCAGTCCCCAATGAGTTTCCATCTCACACTGGGGAGAGGCTCGAGATTTCTTCAGCTCATGTTTTCTCCCTCCCAGCTCTCATCTTCATTTCAGCCACACGTTTTGTGGGAGACCTGCACTCTAAGTGTGCCCTCAGAGCTTTCTGTATTAACATTTAGGCCAGCAGCCTTCGCACATGATATCGGGGTATCGGCAGTCTTTGTTTCCGGCGCTGTGAAAGGTAAGTACTGTCTAGCTGTGAGGAGGGGACCTGGGGGTGATCCCTGGAAGCATTTGATGAATCCAAAGGAAGGGTGGCATGGAAGTCAAGCATATTATTGATGCTTCAGAGCCTTGACTATAACCCAGGAGTCTTACTTCCCCAGATGCCCGGCAACTCCTTTTGAAATTGGTTCCATTTATCTTTTCACTTGTTCTCTTACTTGGAGAGACATCCCCCCAGCCCCCTTCCCTTACTCCTTCGCTGGTCGGGCACTGCCTGAAGGGGGCAGAGGCCTGCTGGGAGCAGGGCCCCAGTGTCTCCTGTCCATTCTCCCCTTGAGAAAGGCAGCAGGCCCCAGGCAGCCTGTTTGTACCACTACCAACAGAGCAGGATGCAGGCAACAAAACACATGGCGGGGGGGGGTGGGGGGGGCGGATTCCCCACTTCTTGGCAGAGTAGATGCTGTGATTTTTTTTTTTTTCCCCAGAAGGCACATATCTTTAGGTGCCACCTGTCAGGTGAGGGGGTTGAGAACCTGGGCATCTGGACTCCAGTTACCAGATGGAGCTGAGCTAACAAGTGAGGTCAGGGCAGGGGGAGGGGCGGGTAAGTCAGTGGCTGCATAAATTCGGTTGCTCACTTGAGGGTGTGAGGCAGACACAGCCCTACAACTGGGCTGGGAGAGAGGGTCTTCCATGAGGGAGGCAAAGGGCTCTCACAGGATCAGTGAGGGAACAGAGCCTTATGGTATGATTTGATGACAGTTTTTGGTGCAATCGTATTCCATTAGTAGGCGTGGGGATCCAAGAACTTTCTCACTGCCACCTTGGATGTCCCTAGTGTTTGTTGACCTCGTGCTTATGGCGTTCTTCAGAGCTTTGAGCAATCAGAGCTAAATCTTGACAGGAGTGAGGTGCCCCCTCACCTCAAGCTCAAAGCTGACGTTGGGTGGGTAGTGGCTCCTGAGGGTCTTTTTCCAAAACTGAAATCTCAGAGATATTTGGCCTTTCCTCTAACCAGCTGTGTAAACTTTGAAGCTACTTTAGTCCCTTTTGTACCTCAGTTTCCTCAACTGAATGTGATGATGAAATTCATATCTGCCTCACAGAGCTGTTAAGTCATCTAGACATAAGGTAATAAACGTGAAAGAGCTTAGAATAGTGTGTGGTGCTTCGTAAGATATTAAAGAAAGTCTGTGATTGTTTTCATCATTATTGTCGCGTGCGCACGTGTGTGTGTGTGTGTGTGTGTGTGTGTGTGTATGGTTGTAATAACCAGCACCAGAGATGCCATAGTTCCTGCATGAAAAACAAAGTCTTAATGCTTTGGATAGACAGAATGGAAGGAGAGAAATTGGCCCCTTGCTCTGGAATTCTCCATCCTGATAGGAAAGGTTATCCTACTTAAGGAAAGTGTTCTTAGAATGACAGACTCATTCAGAGGCACACTCCTAGCCCCACGTCATTCTTAAACTGTTGGCCCAGTAAGTCAGTCACCAAGTGTCCTTTGGGCTCTCACAGGGTATAGAGCTAAGGGTCTTGTACATTCATTCACCATTTCATTCATTCATTTAACAAATATTTATTGAGTGTGTATTATGTGCCAGGCACTAAGATAGAGCACTGAGCTAGACGACAAAAATCCTTGCCCTCAGAGAATTTAGATTCTAGTTGAAAGACAGACAGTAAACACACATGCAATTATATAATATAATATCATGTGGCGAGTACATGATATAAAGCAGGGTGAAGGGATAAGTATTACCTGAGAATGGGATGGTCTGGGAAAGCCTTTCCAGAAGGGGCAATGTCTGAACAGACCTGGGGATGAGCAGAGCGAGAGTGTTAGAGCAGAGGCAACGGGACTTACGAAGGCCATGGGGTACATCGGAGTGAAAAGGGCAAAGGAGATGAAGGTCGAGCCAGGCAGGGGCCAGAAAATAGGGTGAGGAGTTTAGATTTTGTTCCGGGTGTGATGGGAAGACACTGGAGGACTTGGAGAGGAGACGGTGGCATGACATGACCAATGGTTTGGAAAGATCACAGTGACTTCTGTCCAGAGAACAGATGACAGGATTATAGGGGGTCCCAGAGGCAGAGCAGGAGCAAGGATGTATGCCATTGCATTAAATTAATCTGGGTGACAGCCCCAGGAGGTCCGAGTGGGATGTGAGAAGAGAGGTAGCGCTAACGGACTGTCTTCTGCAGCACGAGAGAGAGAGAGAGAGAGAGAGCGAGCGAAGACTTCGAGGGTCTTGATCCACACAATTGGAAGAATGAAATTGTCCTGAGCAGAGACAGGGAAGATGGGAGAGGAGCCCACGTAGCAAGGAAGGCAGATCCCTGCTCCAAATCCCTCGTGTTCAAGATGCTGACTAGACACAGAGGTGGAGGTGTCCGGTAGGAGTCAGATAAGTGAGTCCAGAGCTCGAGGAGGTCAGGGAGTGGAGGCACAGATCTGGGAGTTAGCAAGGACGTAGCCTTGGGCACAACCATTGAGACAGCAATTTCATAGGTGAAAAGACTGAATATCACGTTTCTTATGATTCCACCTGATCCTTAAATCCATCAGTGAGAGAGATCGAGTAATAGAGAAGAGGTCCAAAGGACAAATCCCTGAGTTACTCCATCTGTTAGGAATCAGGAAGAGAAGGAAGACCCAGCCAAGGAGTGTCCTATAGGAAACCAGGAGCTCGTGGCCCCTGGAAACCAAATAGAGAATGGGCTTCTAGGTTAGTCAGAGTATATATTGTATTTCAGGCCCACCATCTTCATCCCTAGCCTTCCTCTCTGGCCCAAGCACCTGAGATTCCCCCATAGGCAGAAGGGGCACCACAATGGGGAAAATGTCTGCAGAAACAGGGAACACAGGTCAATCTCGCTCTCACTTTTTCCTCCAGAATGCTCCCCCTACAATTTTCCCTTCGTAGTCAGCTGTCCTTCTTGACCTCCATTTGTCTCTGTCACCTGCTCCCCGGGACTTTATCCCTCTCTGGGTCCCATGCCATCCGGCTCCGTGCTGGGCACACACTGGGCTCCATCCATCCAGCCCTCCGTCACCCTACGGAAGCCCAGAGAGAAACAGACACTGCAGAGAAAACACTGTTAATCTTTTACCCAAAGCCCACCCCGCAGTAACATTCCCTGTTTGTGCTAACAGTGGGCAGTCAGTGTGGTAAAATCACATACTTGCCCGGAAATCTGCTGTCTGTTATGTAAAAACACTCAAGACTGGCTCTAGGTTCCAGTCTTTATTTTCTCTCCCTCTTCCTTGTGTCCATCTCTGGAATCTCCTTCCCTCACATACCCAAGCTACCAAGCCAACCCCCGGCGCCGTGCTACCCTGTGAAGACATCTTGCCCTTCCTGCTTCTCGCTCCTGGTCCCCAGACACTCCTTCCTCACAGTTCCTGGAGCCACTCAGATCTCATTGTCTTCATCACTCATCCCCCAGGAGGTGAAATGACCATGAACAGGAAATGCACACCTGCTACTGCTGGGGGACGAGTGGCTTCCTAGGAGACTGGCATGGGAGGGAATGGAGGTAAGCCACCGCCCTCAAAGCAAGGAGCTGGGGAGAGGTGGCCCTCCATGGAGAATTCTGTTCATGTTAACACTGTCATTTGGGAAAAATAGGACAATAGCACTCAGTGTCTCTCGAGGACAGCCTCTTCATGATAGATAGCCAGAGAGGAAGGCTAGGGATGAAGATGGTGGGCCTGAAATCCTTGTTGCAGGGCAGAGGGCTTGGGAGGTGGGGTTTTCAAAGTCTGTCAGTTCCCACTAGGCAGGTAGCTGATGACACGACTTCAGTAGAAGGAGGCTCTCTGGACTAGTTTGCTCTCACCCCAAAACACATTGAGGGATTCGGGTTTCCCAAGGAAGGGCCAGCATGACTCGTCTCCCCTCGGCCTTGAGGGACCCTTGCTCCCATGCTACTGTGTGTGGAAATCTTAGAGTTCCGCTCTCAGAGCGCATTCCCCAAGACGCCAAGTGCACCCGAGAATGCCTGTGGGCTTCCGCCGGTCAGAGATTTGGTTTCATGTGTCTTGTTGGCCACGGCCACGTGTGGGAGGGAGGTGGCCTGGGCAAAGTGACAGATTCATGGAGGCTCTCTGATGAAGCCCGGGCCCCCAACCACAGGCACAGCAGCTATGTTGTCCTTGATGACACAGTCATGCGTACTCCACTGGGACCCTCTGCCAAATTCTAGAAGGGAAGAGAGAGAGGGAGAGAATGAGAGAGAAAGAGAGAATAGAGAGGTCCACTGCCGCTCGTCTGAAGGGTCTCTACTTCGTGCCATTTGTTTCCCTTCTGAGATTGCTCTCCTTTTTCCCCCAGGGAGACCGGGGAACAGTCCTAAGGCAGACTTTTTCCAGGAAGAGGCCAGAGTCCCACTCCACCCAGCCAGGGCGTCTGTTGGAGGCCTGCTCAGGTTCGGATACACTTACGTATGGAAAGGCAGGGAGGACGGAGGAGTCCAGAGGTCACTGGGCATGGCTGGGCGGGGGTCTAACCATCCTTGCCTACATCAGTGCTGTCTGCTGATGCTTTTCTCGTACAGACCGCATCAACTTCAAGCCAGTCCTCCAGAACTCCCTTGGCATATCGACCAACTGCCTGCCTTCCCTGCCGTTAATCAGTGTCTGCTAATTAGGGAACAAACAGTTGCTTATCTACCGACACCCGACCCCACAGCAGCTAAATGAATCACTCTGACTAAAAAACGATTTGTTTATCAAATCCTATTTGCATCTCTTTTATATCCCCGTTTCCTCTAGATGTGATGACTCCAAGTGGTACGGTATTAGTATAGGAACTTCCGCCTTGAGGAGCACAGGGCTTGGCTCTGTTTCTGGGCTGAGACAACAGCAGCGCTGATGCTAATAATTCCTCACCTCAAGGAGCTCAGCACCTCGCATCCATTATCTCATTGAGTTCTCACAAAAATCCCTTGAAAGTAAATATTCTTATCTTTATTTACATTTAAGGAAAGGAACAGTCAAGAAAGTTTGAGTCAGTCCACTGAGGTCACACAGGTGGTGTATGAGTCCTGGGTCCTTTTAGTCCAGAGGTTTTACAGTGTGGCCTCTGACATCCGAAGCACCTGGGCACTTTTTCACCTTCAGATCCCAGGACCCCCTGGGGGTCCCCCCAGCAAATGGGAATCCCTGGATGTGGCCTCCGAATCTGCACTTGAAAACACATTCCCCGGGAGACTCATGTAGGCACCAGATTTTGAGAATCACGATCTCTGGCCTTTGCTTTAAACACACTCTGTGATGGCAGTGGCCAAGGAGTCAGACGTAGCGGAGGGAGCGCGTGGCTAACCCTAGCAGCAGACCTGACCTCCGCCACCGGAGGGGACAAACTGGAGGCAGACTTGTGTTGCATTTTTGATTGCGTTTATGCTCTTTATTTAATTTCTCTTGACTTCTGTTTCCTCACTCGTCAACCAGGAGTGATACTCTTCCAGGCATGTGTGAGGATCGAAGGAGACGATGTACAGAAAGTAGAAGAAAATGGTAGACGTCGAAAGCTCCCTACAAATGCCTGGGATGTTACTCGTGGGCTGGTGTGGGGCCTGGGGAGGCAACCAGGGTGCGGGCACAGCGCTGGGTGCTTTCTGTGGAGACGGGGCAGGGGGAGAGCAAAGAACTCTCTAGGAGCTGGGAATCTTGGGGATGGGTCCAACCTTCGATCCTTCAAAAGAAATCACTCCTTTTCGGCCAAGGAGGCACACTTTCTATCTGGTACTGGCCCCACTTACCAAGCTGTTTCGCAGGGGACCTAAGTGTGCTTTATGCCTCAGTTTCCCCATCTGTTCAGCGGAGACAAAAGCTCCCGCTCCTCCATGGCCGTGCTTGCTGTTGAGCCATAACGATTCCACGTTCCCTGCGTGCCAGGATCGTCGTCATCCGTTTAATGCTCACAAAAACAATAGGAAATCTTTACCTCAGACCCATTCCAGAGCCGAGGGGACAGACTCAGGGAGCTCGAGTCGTCTGCCCCAGAGAGTAAGTGGCCGGAACTCCAGGACTCGAGTTTGCACCCTCCGCACCAACCACACTCCCAGGAGAGGCGCTAGGAAGGGGTTGGGAGGGCTTTGAGCTGTTCTGAGGCCTCTGAAGGAACATCCGTGTTTGAAGCAAACTCCTTTCCCCTGCCCCTCTCCAATGCGGCCTAAGTTATTCAATTAGGGAGCGGAGTAATTGCGGTGGAGAATGCCTCTAGCAGTGGTAATTACCTCCAGCGCCTTGTTGGAATAGTCAAGCTACATTTCAGTTTCTGCTGTAAAACCTTAATTATAATATAAACAGCTGCCCTTCAGCCCTCTGGGGCAGCCTCCCCCCTCCCCCCACCTCCCTTCTCTGGCCTCGGAATGGTGCCTTTGTCAGGAGTGGTCAGGGAGGGCCAGGAGTGGGAAGGGGACTTTGGGAGGCGGGGAGCGAACACCTGTGTGTGTGTGTGATGGGGTTTGAAAGACCAAGGCACAGCGGGTCCCTGTGGGAGCCTCATCTTCGCATGCGGAAGCCGAAGACACATCCCCAACTCTGCGTCCCTCACTGCGACTCTCTTCTGGACATGCGGCTCCAGACGTGTGCAGAGGGCCTAGCACCATTTGGCTTGGATGGGGTTTAGCAGGACATGGTGGAGTTTCGAGGTGGTATTTCTTTCTGTTAATCTCCTGTAAGGGAAAGCAATCTTCCCTTCTAGCTTCTGACTGCATGGCCATGGCCAGAGCCATAGCCAAGTGCCCAGAGTTCTCTAGGTACTGTGCAGCTTGGCACGGTCAAAAGTGATTCCCTATTTAAACTTCACAGGGGGATTAACATCCCTATTTGGCTGTGGAAGAAAATGAACCTTTGAAAATTTAATCAGAGATAAGTCTCGAAATGCAAATAACCCTGTGAAGTACTTAAGTCCAGGTAGGCTGATGGAAATGAGGTCTTTTTGCTCAGGAAGGGAGAGGCAGAGGGAGGGGGTGGTCACCACAGGGCATCTGAGGGGGTCCCAGGACCAGGGGGTTGCTGAGGGGAGGAGGGCACAGGAACAAGAGAGGCCGAAGATGCTGCTTTGCTGGGCTCACAGGTTTGTCGATGACTGGTCCTGGTGTCCCGCAGGGGGATGACTGGCATTAGAGCCCACCCTGACAGGCCTAGGACAGCTTGACAGGGTAAGGAGTCAATGAGGTGAGGCAGGGTCATCTGATGGGCCCTGAAGGCTCTTCAGCTTTTGTGGGCCAGACGGAACCGTGTGCGTCCTAAATGGTCCTCCAAATGCAGTCAACGAGACAATTCCCTGAAGAACAAGAAAATTTTTTGAACTTCTCTTTTGGGTCATTCCTTCTTTGACATTTCTGGTTTCCACGTGTTTTCTAACGGGCATAGATACAATAGGACATTTATCCCAGTTATGCACAACTCGGTGTGTATGTATATCTACAGGACATACGCTACCGTGCTCAGAAAGGTTTTACAACATGAGGTGTGTGGTCCAAAAGTTTGAAATCTACTGGGCTAGATGCTAACATGGTCCCCTGGATTTCTAGCTCTATGAAAACCCATGCTCGAGGGGTAATGGCTTACTGGCTATGTTGATGCCTTGAAGCAGCAGTAATGATTACTCACGGAGTACCTCTTATTTAATCCTGCGGGAGCAAGGCGATGGGTCCAGAGCATGAAGCGAGACCATCTGGGTTCAGATCCCCGCTCAGTCATCTGCTGTGTGACTTGGGTAAGTTACTCAGCCTTTCTGTGCCTCCGTGTCTTCGTGCGTAGAATGCAGCTCACGGAGTCTGGTCTGTAGCATAGGGTAGCTGTGAGGATGACATGAGGGAGAGCTCGGAAAGAGCTTCTGACCGTGCTTGACCCTGAGTAACCCTCCGGTAAGAGTTCGTGAATCAGCGGGAGGAAAGATAAGGAAATGGAGAGTCAGGGAGGTGAGCGCAGGAGCGGACGTCCTAGCTCCCTGTGGCTGATCCCAAAGCCCTTGCATGGGGACCCACAGTGGAAACAGAATAAGTTTCCACGTAGAGCTGGGAAGATGTATTTGCTTCTGCTTCTGAGAATGTCTGACTCTGAGCCTCCTAGCTGCGCCCGCGGGTTCCATTCCCCCAGCCAGTGCAGAGGAAGGACAATGGCACCTTTGGGTGCTGTGTTCTCGCGGGGAAGGCATCCCTCAAGCTGGCCCTGGCTGCCATCAACCCCCGTGGGTGTGCTGCTGCATCGCTCCATGCTCCTCCTCCCAATCCCGCCAGTGTCTTTGCTCTGAGAGGAATATTCTAGAACCTTCTGGACCGGCAGACAAGTAGGAGTGTTACAGAAAGGAAAGCGCTGCAAAGGAGTCAGCAAAGAGTGTGCACCTGGGGGATGAAGGCCGAGTGGAGGGCCTGGTCTGGAGCTCACAGCAGTGCCTCTTCCTTCCGCCGTTCCTTCCTAGTCCTTGGTATCATGGCCACATGGTCTATATCTGTATCAAATCCAGGAGCAGGATATCTTTGCTCTAAAGACCTTGAACAATCTGGGGAGGTTTTAGCGATTTACTGGGCATCTCAGGTTGCTCTGACCCTGGCCTCTTGCCCTGACGGCAGCTTCTGGGTGAGTCTGAGCCTCATTCAATCTGTAAATGGCTTCAGATCAGCGCTTGGAGGAGGGGAGAGGAGGAGACCGCGGTGAGCCGGGGCACCTTTGCTACAGACACCTAGAAACAAACTTGCTGGTTGCAGGTCGCTTCGGTCCAACTATCACTCTATCTCCCGTAAACACAGGAGAACAGCTTCCCTGCCTCCCTCCCCCTGAAGAGCACAGCCTCCAGGGGGCTTTCTAAGGGTGTTCGGTGTAAGCAGCCATCAGAAAGGAACAGTAAGTGCAGTTTGCAGACACAAAGGGAAACTTTTAATGTTTCAAGACCCCGAAACGATGCACTTGAAACTGAAGTCTCGCATTAGGACTTAGATTCAATTCCTGGAGTGGCTTTTTGTAGTTTTCAGTTCGTGTTAATCTGACTGCAACTTTGTCTTCTCCATCTACTTCTGGAAAGGCTTTTGTGCAGAGGGGAAGGAGGCAGCCCCTGTTTGCCGGGCGCGGGGTGCGCTCACCAGCTTCATCCTGCCGGTTATCTCTGGCGGCTGCTGGGACGGAGTGAGAGCCCTCCCCGGAGACGATGAAAATGGTGTTTTAAGAAATCCTCTGCCAATAAAAAGTTACTCACAGACTTATAAAGCCTCTCTCCGTGTCAGTTTTCTTAACCTCCTGATCTCAACTGTCCAATTATAGGTTTACAAACCCTCAGGGAGTCCCGTATTAAGTAAATAGAAGAGGAATGGTCACATTCGGTGTGAGCTAAAATCCCCAAGGCTAGTAGTAAGAAAAGGAGCTAGCTGTTCGGTCTTTCATAAAACCAGTCCCTAAAGTATAAAGGAGAGTTCCCTCAAGACTTGCCCTATGGACTCCCTTTCACGGGCTGGTTCATATTTATAAGCCAATTTGTCTGGAAATAAATCTCTTTAACACACTCAACTAACTCCAAGAGGTGTGTCCCAGGAGGACCCCGCCTTCCTCAATGAACTGTCTCAGGAAGGCTTA